>NW_028274823.1:87371668-87688287 GCF_037043125.1 Eumetopias jubatus | reverse complement strand
GGGATCTTGGTGACCTTTGTGGTGTGGTATGTTTCCTCTGGCATTAAGAGGTTGAAATAGCCGTTAGAAAGAAAAATGTATTTTCCACTTTCCTCGACATTTGCAAGGACATGGGAATGAGGGCGAGGCCCGGCAGCGTTGTGGAGAGAGATGATGCTGGTGATTCGTGCGGTGACACTGGGGCGGAGGGACGCTTTTGTTCACTTAGTGTCAGGGACAGTGAGAAGAGTGTACTGATTCTTTAATCAGCAATGACTAAACTCGAGAATGATGTTTTGGATATTGACAGAATCGGAGCATGCCGGAGCACTGTACTCCTCTGGTCCTTCCCCACTCTGTGTGTCTGAACAGCAAGCCTCACCCCTCTCTGTGCTAATAACTTAGAACTTTTGATTTCCATCATCCCTTGGACTTCGGCATGTACCTCTGAAACAGAGCATACCAAGTAGAGCATTTTTTTTAGTCTTAATTTTATTTTAAAAAACGAGATGGATATAAAACCTTCAAGAATTTACTTTAAGAAGATGCTATATAATGTACATACGGCAGAGTGGTTTCTGAATAAGCATGATAGCCTCCTTTCAAGAAATGTATGGTCTGAATCAGACAGAAGTGAGCTTGGACAGATTGGAACAGGACAGAAATCGGGTGGCTCCATCCTCTGCGATGGCCATCAAGACGAGCAGTGGTATTTGTACCCGCACCGGAAGGGAGGATCCTGCATCTAAACCTAGACAAGGCTGGACCTCAGGGGCCGTCTTTGGTATTAGAAACTTTGCATCGACAGTAGGTTGGCTGGGATTAAAGGAGCTCCAGTGTTTAAACATGTCGAAGACTCAGAGATTCCCTTTAGATAAGTGGACATGAAAGAGATACATGACAGTAGTTTCACGTGTAGAGAAACAACAGTTTATGGAACCCATACTGCAGGCAACTTAACTTCTCTAAGGCTTTGCAAATTCAAGAATGAATGTAACTCCTCGAGATTAGAAGATGGGACTTAGTAACTCTGCCTCTGTGCTTTCACTTCCATTGTTTTTCTCTTATGAAAGATCAAGGGAAATCTAATAAAAATGCACTAAATATAATTCAAGGATAATTGAGAGCTAGGGTTGAAATACAGCTTATAAATGTGGGATGAGAGTATCAAGGAAATCCTTACCCGGGGTCAAGAGAGGTAGGTACAGTCATCTACAGCTTGGGACATAATGGAAAGTTCTGTGGGACATTATGGGGGTGAACAGCACTTGGAGGGATTCTCAGGACTCAGAGAATAGCAATGGGCTAGACTTTCAAAACCTGAGCATGTGGGAATTGCGGACAAAGCTACAACTGCAAAAACCTAAATGTCTCAAAATGAGCTAGAGACTCTATACGGTGCTTCTAAAAAACCCTGTAACTTACAGAGTAATGTTGAGACTATTTATTGGATGGTTGGAAGTCCAGGAAAGGGCTGTTTTTCAGAGCAGACCGAGACCAAAGACTCTAAATCAGAGTCACACAGGGGCCATTTAAAAAATAAAAATGCCCCAGCCTACTCCTAATGATGCCAGGGCTGAGGTGACACCTGGAAATCTATCCATAAAAACACTTCTCAGGTGATTCTGATGCTTAGCCAGGCTTGAGGAACACTTCCTATACAACTCATAAATACAGAAAGGTCTGTGTTTAATAATTCTAGATGGCAAAGTGCAGGTGCGAAGAGAAGGGGGAGGTGGCCCCGTGAACTGAAACTATCTTGGCAGTTGGTTAATCGTCAATCTCTGATTATGGAGACTTCAAAAATGCAGCACAGGAAAACAGTTCTTGGCTGCATGTTCTTCATGCCCCGCGTAATTCGGTCACTGCAATGATGCCTAGGGAATTTCTCCAGACAAAGCTGGCAAATAGATCTTGTGCTGGTAATCCTAGTTGCAACCAAAGTGGTCAGAATCAAGCAGTTCTGTGTAATGTTCATATGCAGGCATTAGAGATCTGGTTCTCAGCCTGGATGTCAGTAAAAGACAAACGCCATTTTTTTCCAAGAGTCTTTTATTGGCAAAAGATGGGCTTTTCGGTATTATTAGGTGATAGCATATTTATAGCTATGCAGTTGTTTTTGAGTACCTATAATCTCACGTGTCCTGGTAGGAGGGAGGCAATGGGGGATTCCACTATGAAGTGCCGAAGGCAACGTGAGGCCTGAGATGAGGGATGGAGATTTGGAGATGAGATTCTGCTGCCTTTGAAAAGGGAGGAAGGGCGGTGAGTGGAGAAATGTAGCTCTGAGAGCGGGAGAGGCAAGGACGCAGTGGTTCCCGGAGCCTCTGCAGGGAGCCCAGCCTGCTGACACCTGCCCTTGGACCCAGCGAAACTGATCTCTGACTTCAGATTCCAGAACCACAAAAGAACGTATTTGTGTTGTTTTAGGTCACCAAGTTTGTGGTGATTTATTAGGCTGCAGTAGGAAACAAGTGAAAATCCTTGAACATAGTTGACTCTGTGGAGTAAAGGCCAATGCGTTCTTGATATCAAGACACAGGTCTTCAGAGGTACCCTCTGACCCGAAATGTAGGGAATCCCCCCTTTTGTACTTTTCACTCTGTGACCTCAATGGCTAGCGTTTCAATCATTGTTGAGCCGTGTGATTTTATTTATAAACGTATTCCACAGAGTGACTCAATGCTGGATGGATCAGGTCAGAGTTAGTCATATCTTTAGCAATTAGTAACCAATGGTCAGTGCTTACTGAGCTCTCTCATAGCAGGAGCGTAGAAATCCACATCCCACAGTCACCCCACTCATGGAAACAGTATCTCCAGTGATAGGAAACTCACTACTTCACTACCTGTTTTATTGTAGTGAGCTCTAATTAGTAATAAAAATCTTCCTATAAAGCCACATTTTCCTTCTTACACTTTCCAAAATTCAATCCTGGTTTCATCTTATGGAATTCTCCAGAAAGCTGCTATGTTCTGGGTTTGCTCCATGGAGAACCTGAAAAATTGTGTTTGCATTGAGTTGTCTCTTCCTTTGAGGACAAACCTCTAGTTCCTTTCCCGTCTCCTTTCAGCTGTGTCATGCCCTCTGAGAGCCGTGGAGGAGGCCTTCCCATCCTGCCCTGGGCCCTTCTCACCTGTTCTCCCGTCAGAAGTCAGACCACCGTCCCAAGATGTATATTGTATGATAGGAAGAAAGCAGTATTGGAGTAACGGGTGGGCAGGGAAAACCCCTAGTTACTACTTCCTTAGAATGAAAGCCCTTTGTACAGAACAAAAATCCAGATTTCTCACCGTGGGGAAGACTTTGGGCATCTCTTAACCCCTTCCCTTCTTAACTGCCTTTCATGCTACTTCCTGCCAACCACTGCATTGCCAAATGAACCTAGTCTGTCGATTGCATCATGCTCCCTCAAACCACTATGTTTGGGGTCATACTTCTTCCTAGAATTGAATCTTAAGATCTTTTTTTTTCAAGATTCACAGAAGTGACAGCTGCTCCAGGTGTGTTCTCTGACCCTCCAGGGTGAAAAGACCTCTTCTCTTCCTCTTCTGTCTCTCTGGGTGTATCTCTGACAAAAGTTTGTGTGTATGTCTGAGTCCTTCCTTAGACTGGTAACTTCTTTAGGGCAAAGACCATGCTTTTCTCTTTTCTCTAGATACTCCCAGGACCTGGCACAGGCTGCAAGTTCAATAAATTATGGTTCAATAAATGGTCTCCCTTCACTGATCAATATATCAGAATTGCAGCTGGAGTTCCTCTGGTAATGATTTTCAGTTACCACGAGTATAGGAATGAGGACAACTGAGGACAAGGGTAAGGCTCACTTATGACTTACGTCTTAAGGTCAGAAGTGCCAAAGGGACCACCTTGGACTATGTGACAAGGGACTTTAACTGCTCTGACTCAGAAGATCAGCCTTCTTCATTTTAATTTATTGCCTTCTTGACATCAGAAACTTGTGTTTATGTTCTCCCTGGTTCCCTCTGTGATCTGGCCCCAGTCCCTTGACTTATTTCTGACTGCCCGCTCCATTGTTCAGATCTGCCAGATGTTGAATCTGTCTCTGTCTTGATGCTGCCACATGAGGTGTTGTGTTGAATTGTTCATATTGTGTTGAATTGTCCGGCTTTCTTCATGCATTTCGAGCATATGCACTGCAGAGTGCTCAGCATGCATGATAAATGTATGCCATGAGCAAGGTAAGGTTAGCCCAGAAATATGGAGCCAAAGTAGAATTATGGTTCAAGAAGCACATGATTAGCCTGAAAGATGAGAACAAAGGTGCCACTGAAGCCTGGTGGGCAGGCCAGACTCAGAATCTACAAGAAATATTGGAGTAAAATCCACAGGCAGGTCAAAAGCCATCGGGAGAGGAGCCACAAGAACCAGAGAAGCATAAATACCAGAAGGCCTACAGGTGGTTGGATCAAAGTCAGCGAGGACTTGGTTTTACCGGAGAATCTATAAAGTCCTTGATACTCCATGCATTGAACATAAACAAGTAGCATTAACTTGGTAGCTTATAAACAATGCAGACCCTTGGATCTCACCCTGGAACTAAATCACAATTGATATTTCAACAAGGTCCCTGGATGATTTGCATGAGAACCACTGGACTAAGATATTTCTCACAGGCAAATTCTAACAAGTAAAAATTTCCAGTGGAAACATCTCATTGCAAAGACATTATAAGGCTTATGAAGGACCTTTGTCAGGCAAACCTTTTCCATTAGAACGTTAGAAGTCTGCATCTGGGCTGATGGGAAAAGGGAGAAGAAAACCCCATATCCCTAGAGCACGTGTTCTAGCCCACGTTTTGCGCTATGTGCTGGGAACACAGCAGTTAACTGGAGAGTCCCAGTTCCTGCCCCATGAAGCCTACAGCCAATGGAGAAAAGATCTTCAATAAGTAACCACAGGACAGTGTGGGCAAAGTCGTGAGGGGAGAACAGGATGCCTTGGGAGCACAGCAGTGGTGCCCACGTGTGCTCCCGACGTGTGCTCCTGGCCCTGCCCCAGTGCTGTGGCCGTCGTTGGGGGCGCTTCCAACTGTCTGCCCTCTGGAATCCTTGGCTTACTTGCCCCTTGTCCAGGACTACTGTGACCACCTCTGTTCCCAGTGTGTCTGCTCTCTCTGTTGTGTGGCTGTGACGACCTCTGTTCCCAGTGTGTCTGCTCTCTCTGTTGTGTGGCTGTGACGACCTCTGTTCCCAGTGTGTCTGCTCTCTCTGTTGTGTGGCTGTGACGACCTCTGTTCCCAGTGTGTCTGCTCTCTCTGTTGTGTGGCAATCCTTCTGTTTATTTTATATTCACTCTTCATTGCATTAGCTCATCGTCTGCCCCAGACCCTCAAACGTCCAGCCTGACATCCCTCTTCCGCTGAGCACATTCTCATGATCTCAGCTGCCTTTAAACATCCCTTCATATTTTCCTGTTTGCTTGTTTTCCTCCCATTCTAGAGCCAAATGTAGCCTCCTTCCTTTGCAGGGCTGGCTTCCTCACCTGAGCCTCCCCAGAGCCCTATGAGCTTTCCCGTCAGCTTCCCTCCCCCTCTTTGTAGCATCAGTCCGTTCCTCCGTGTTTACTTCTTCCCAGGCTTTCCTGTGCACAGATGCTGGTCCCTCCTACAGATATTTTGACCAGATCTTCAGCTTCCTTCTATCTTTTATTCCACAAAAACTTCCTTACACCAAACGTTTGGTCCATTGGAGATGCATCTGGAATTTAGGATCAGGGCCACAAAATTTATCTGTGTTTCTATTTCTTTACCCCCAAGATTTATTTCCCTTTTCTTGTCTTCTGATTATTATCATCAGTATTAGTCCCGGGATTGCCATCAGCTCCCCTCTCTCTGCTCTGTCATTGTGGAAAACATCTCCAGACCATCACGCATCAAGAACCTTTGGCCTCCCGCAATCAAATCCCACTTCTGCCACGTATGAGGTATATCAGATGGGTGACACACCTAGCCATTTACCGTCAGATTCCATCCCTGTAATAGTAGGGTGATAATGATTATGCTTGTGTCATTCGGTCAATATAAGGGTTAAATTAGTTAATCTTTTTAAAGAGTTTAGCAGATTAATGTACAAAGTAACTACTCAAAGATGTAAGCTATTAGTAATTTTTACCCATCCCGTATCTCGTATCGAGGCAAGTCGAAGGTGTGTAGGTAAGTCAAATCATGAATCCTGTGCCCCATGTGTAATTCATAATCAGTGGTAGGGATTGGGCTGTCTTTCAGGTGGACTCTACAGATATTAGGGTCGTGATGCTTGTCTCTCTCAGACTATTTCATGGCGTGTGAAGTAAAGCTATTACCATCATTTTATAAAGTCACTCTAAGTATTAACTGGGAAGTTGTGTGTCCAGCACTGGGCAGAGTGCATGGTAGGCATGCAAATGCTGGGTACTGTCATCCTCTTCAACGTGGCTGTTATTCCCGGCCCCTGGCACCATCTCACAGAAAGGTTTTCTTGTGTGGGACCTCCCAGTAAGCAAAACAAGTGGTTCATTTTTAGTCAACATCAGTGACTTCCTTTTTGAAAATCACTTAGGATTGGTTTCAACTCCCACTTTCCACTTCCTTCTTTTCTGACTCATCTTCCTCCTTTCATCTCTTATGTAATCATTTCCTGTAGTTCTTCAAACTTTTTATCTGAAAAATACCACCTATTTCCTAGGCTTTGATATTTCCATATACATTATTCATACTTCTGGCCTTGATCCCTATCCTAAGGACTACTAATATTTCTAAATGCATGCAGGAATTTTCCTTCTGCACATCTGATAAGCTCTCCACACTAAACACATCTCATTTTACTAAAACACACCCCCACCCCGAAAGTTTCTGTTTACTTTTTCAAAGCCATCATTATCCCAATGCATCCATAAATTTTCAATATAATCATGTGATTAATCCCGTTGACTATTCCCCTGCACCGTCTCCCGCATCCCTCCATTTCCCCAGTCTGACTAACAACAAACAGGATCCCGGCCAGTCATGTCACAGAGAAATGGGGGGCCGTGCACAGGTCCCCAGCCCTCCCTCAGTGCACCAACATGGACTGAGACCACATCCACGGGTGGGAGCTGCCTGCAGGGGAAGAGAGCTCGGCAACCGTCATCATCCCTCGCTGCAGAGGAAAACAGGGGTTTCAAATCACACAGGCACAGTTTGAAATCCTTGCTCCATCTCCCATGCTGCTTCAACATGGGCTATTGGGAAAAAGTTTTTAATCTTCTTTATTCTTATTTTCTCATCTGGAAATTGGGAATTCTAGGAATTGTTAACTCATGTGGATGTTGTGCATGTTAAACAAAATAATAAAGGGCTTGTTGCATAACATGCTGTCAACATGATTACTGCCACACTTACTTTATTGATTATTTAAATGACTGATTATGTAAGTCATATGTAGTGTTTACACATTTAGCCTTTATTTTCATTCCCACCTTCACCCAGGTTAGAAGAATGGGGCTTTTGCTGCCATGTTTCTGTGGGTATAAGGTAGGGTGTTCTATCTCAAGATTTATATCCTGATCTGATAAAATTTCCAAGAGTCCCAGCTGACACTGTCTCATGCCTCTTTTCACAGATAACTGTCCTCATTCCCAGGCACGTTGGGAGAACATCACCCTCATGAATGCTAGCACAACTCTGGTGTAAAAGCCTTGTGGGTGACTTCCACCGGTAGATAAGGCTTTGAACCCGGTGTAGGTGAAGTGGCAGCAGCGGCGTCATTTCTACCTCAACATTGAAATCTGGAGACACTCTCAGAGTAGACAGTGTGTGGCACAGGAACAAGCAGGTTTTCTGGAAAGCAGACATGTGATAAATATAAAATGCTCTCTGCTGGTCTAATAATTTTCAATTCACTAAAACCTATGAGGCCATAAAGATGTGATGTGAAGCATATGACTGAGTCACTTTCTCAAGTTTCCAGAACTTCTTAAAGCATCATATGAGGAGTCTGGGTTGTAGAATCATCTGGGTTCATGTTTCGATGCATATTGTGTGTACATACCATCCAACTGTGTTTTGAACACAGCTTTTAAATGCTTAGCAGAAGGGTATCACACTTCACGTGGTTATTTTTTAGACTAGTAATGATCTTACATCATGAGAAATTATGGAAAACAGAAAATAGAAGCAATAATAAACATAACTGATTTGTCCTAGATACACAACTATGACCAAACATTAATTTACTTTAGGCTGTCCACATTCGTCCTGGTGATAGTATAAAATATTACTAATAACCGGTCGTCTTAAAGTAAAGTGACAGGAAACAGTATATTAAGAATAGCAATACTCTTGGTAAATATAACAACAAAATATAGTGTATGGATTGAAAAAAAGCAAGAAGTCAGTAACTTTGGTGAATTTGGTAATTTTATTTGGTTTATTTTTGGGAAAATCATTTAAAGTAGATATATGATTTCATATATTTTTAAAACTGTAATTAGGTGATTAGATATTGAAATGTTTATGGAGTCTATGCTGAGTACTTTTTGTAGTCTATGAAGATAAACAACATGCAAACTCTGCCCTCAAGGAAATTGTAATCTATTTATGACATCAGGTACATATAGTCATAAATCTAATAACATGACAGTTAAATGATAATATTTGGTAAGAATTCTATACATGCCTGCATAATGAAAAATAAATGCTTAGTGAAAAATAAAAACCAATATTATTAGCCCCATGATTTCAGAAAGAGAATGCGTGCCCTTCCCTTGGCAGATGGCCCACATGGGGAATGAAATTATATAAAATGCTGAATAAATGAATAAACACCAAATTGCAGAATATCTGGGATGCATTTTTTTTTTTACAAATAAACCAAAACATATATATTTTTAATTATACAAAATCAGGTACAAGTAAGATGATTTTCATGTTTAAATACAACATGAGGAGTTTTTTTCCAGTTTCCACCTTCCAAAAAATGTTATCCCTCCCTAAGTAAACCATAAATAGGATGGTTTATTATTAAAGAACACTGAGTCTGTGAAAAATCCCTGTGTGAGGCCGTGAAGATATGAGTGAGGAGACAGACACGTCCTCTATGAACTTGCCATTCTACAATGGAAGGCAACTGGACACATGCTTTGAGCAATGTTTGATCTCATGGAGGAAAATAAATGGCTTATGTTCATGGGTGGTAAGTGTACACAGCTTTGTGTGAGGAGAATCAGGGAAGGCTCCCCTGAGGTTGAGTAAGAGTCAGCAAGGAAACACAGAAGACACGGAGAGGGAAGACCATGAGCAAGAGCCCAGAGACTAGAGAGCAAGAACAGTGTCATGAACTAATGGGGTTAGAAAGACAATCAATACTTACAACATTCTTGTGTACATATTGAAAGGAAAATATATATCCTGAGGTAAAGCAAAATGGGGGAGATTTGCCCCCTCATTTACTTAAAAATGTGTTTAAGAGAGCTAAATGGAAAGATCCTTAATTTATTACTGAGTAGATGAAGCCCTTGCTACAGGCTCTACGCATGCCCCATTTTTCTCAGGTGAGCAGCTCAGCAAGCATTTACTCAACCACCACTATGAGTCAGACGCAGTGCCTGCTGAGGAGGACTCTGGGACACAAAAGACCACAGATGATATGATTTTATTTATATGAAATGTCCAGAACAAGCAAATCCATAGAGACAGAGAGAGTAGTGGTTACCAGTGGTGGAGGCATTGAGGAAAAGGAAGTGAGTACTAACTAGTACCTGCTTGCTTCCACTTGGCGTGTTTCTGAGGCTTATTCATGTTGTAGCATGTACCGTGTATTATATATATGATTGTAGCATTTAGCAAGCATAGGGTCAATCCCACCTCTTAGCAATTAGGATAATGCTGCCATGAACATTAGAGTACACGTTTTTGTGTTGACCTATATTTTCAGTTCTCTTGAGTATATACGTAGGAGTAGAATTGCTGGGTCATATGGTGAATGCTTAACTTTTTGAGGAACTACAAAACTGTTTTCCAAAGAGGCAGCATCGTCTTACATTCCCACCAGCAATACGAGGGTTCTGATTTCTCCATGTCCTCACTAACCTTGTCACCATCCTTTACAACTCTAGCCATCCACGTGGTGGTGAATTGGTATTTCACTGTAGCTGTGAGTTGCATTTCTCTAACGACAAGGGATGAGCATTTTCTCGGGTGCTTATTGGCTGTCAGCATATCTTCTTTGGATAAATGTCCACTCTGCCTTTGCTCATTTTTTAATTGAGTTACTTGTCATTTTAACTGTTGAGTTGTAAGAGGTCTTTACACATATTCCCAACTCCAGTTCCTTCTCAGGATATGATTTGCAAGTATTTCCCCCCATGCTGTAGATTGGCATTTCACATTCTTGAACAGGTCCTTTGAAGTACAAGTGTTTTCAGTATTGATGAAGTCAAATTTTTCTAAGTTTTCTTTCATTTCTTGCACTTTCACTATCATATCTAAGAAATTGTTGCCTAATCGAAAATTAGGAAGATTTATGCACATGCATTCTTCTGAGAGTTGTAGTTTTAGCTTTTGCATTTAGGTCTTAGATCCACTGGAGTGGATTTGGTGTAGAGTAGATTTTGCATTTGGTGTGAAGTAGGCATCCAACATCATTATTTCACATGTGGATTTTCAGTTTCCCAGTGCTATTTGTTGAAAAACCTTTTTTTTCCATCCTTGAGTTTTCTGCTCAAACTTGAAAAAATAATGAGTAGATTTCTGGAATCTCAATGCTATCTTCCTTAACCAGTACTACTGAGTCGTGATTACTATAGCAGGTATTATAAGTCCTTTAACACTGTCCTTCATTTCAGTATTGTTTTGACTATTCTGTATTCCCCGTCTTTTCCTATGAATGTTAAGGCCAGCTTGTCTACTTCCGCAAAAAATGCATTTGAGAGTCATTAATCATATGTTTTACTTTAGTTGACAGTTTTTCTCTTAGCTTGTCTTGTTTTTCTCTTTGTGTTTTGTGATCTTGAGAGAAGTCATTGGCACCCACTGTTGTGATTTGCCTGTGATCCTTGCATAATGCCTGGTACATATAGCAGTTATTCTATAAATTGTTTTTGAGTTGAGTTTATCAAAGTGGGTTAATTTGACAACTGAGGTAATAAAGATTTATTACTTTATCAGTTTATGCTGCTATCATTTAAGAAACTAATGGAACTGAGCTACAACTCTGAATATTTTAGCAAATTTACTTCAATTCATTTTCAGCATTATTCAGCATTATTTAGAAACTGAAGGATAAGTTCATACATATTTTGTTTCTGCAGCACTGAAGCCCAGATCAGGGAAGTGGACACTTAGGGGCCACAGGTTAAAGCAGTCACAAAACTGAGCCTAGCATTCAGCATTTTTACTGCACAAACTTCTCTAACTGAAGGTTACAGTTTTATAGCATAAGGAATTGAATTTTCCTTGGAGGAAATTTCATCTAAAATTGTGGAAAGCCCCTTTAGAGCCGACTTCCTTTGCCTCTTTTCAGAAAAGTGACAGTTCACGGTTGAACAATTATCACATACGGTTAATATAGAGGCCCCACCAGTGGCCACACGGCCCTCCGTCCTGCTCCTCAGGGAGGAAGGGGCGTGTCTGAGGAGGAGCTCTGCTTGGTAATGTACATGTATGTCCGTAGTTCTGGTAGGGCAAAGATTTTTTTTTTTTTTTTGCAAGCGATCATTTGAAAAAGTTAATTTTAGATTTCAGAGATTGTAATTTATTATTATTAAATTATTAATAAATACCCAGGGCCTAATTTTCACCTCTGCTAATGAACAAATATATAAGTTTTGCACTATTGAACATGTATTTGCAGAGTACCTCTCCAGCTGGAGGCTCTGATTTAAATAATTGCTTTACGTTTTACCAAATCCAGAGATTAATCTTACGGAACGAGCTCACTAATATGAAGCTCAAAATACTGGCTCAGCATCTTGAGTGTTTTGTTTTGTTTTGTTTTTTTTCCAAGGGTTAGTTATGTAGTGCAGAACTGAAAAATGATATTAAGGGGGATATTACAGCCCTGAGGTCTCTCTTCTCTCATAAAAGAAGCATCTGATTCTTATAATCCTAGAATGTTAGCTTCCCATCTCTAAACACACATACACCCATTTTATTTTGAAAATAAAAAATTAAGATTTTAAGTGTATGAGCTTATTAGAATGAACATGAAGTTTGTTCTCACCAAGAGAAACCCTGAAAATGAATTTGCATTGACTTCTGTTTGTTTGCAAGTTCATTCTAGGACTGTGACGGGAAATAGTCTTAAGAGCCGAGGCATACAGTTTAGTAACTTTCCAAACAGTCCAGGATTTATCACCAGAAAAGCGGCCTGTGAAGTGATAGAAGAAAATGAGTCATGCGGTCTCTTTATCTCTAGTTCTCATATCTAGTTGGATATGGCTCAGAGCCTCAGAAAGAACTCGGCATCTCTAGTCAGTGGGGTCTGGAGGTCAGTTATCCTGGCCTCTCTCTGCCACTGGCTGTCAGGCCACAGGACATCTGTGCATCTGGGGTCTTCAGAGCAGGTGACCTAGTGGCAATCATTTCTTTCTTTTTTTAAACATTTTATTTACTTATTTGAGAGAGACAGAGAGAGAGCACAAGCAGGGGGAACAGCAGGGGGAGAGGGACAAGCAGGCTCCCGGCCGAGCAGGGAGCCAGATTCGGGACTCGATCCCAGGACCCTGAGATCATGACCTGAGCCGAAGGCAGACGCTTCACCAACTGAGCCACCCAGGCGCCCTGAGGGTATCATTTCTAATTGCACTATTAGAACATTAAAATGAACTTCTATTTGTAACCAACTCCATTAATTTCTTGTGTATAACCTTAGAAAAATTACTGAAATGTTAGGACTCCATTTCTTCCTTTGTTAAATGTGGATGATGAAGTCGCTGTTCTGTGAGAGCAGGTTTGGGGTTCCTCTCCCATTGTGGCGCCAACTACAAATACGAACAAGTTGCTTAGCTGCCCTGTGCTTCAGATTCTGCAAGAGAGGAGAGTACAAGTACTTACTCCTAGAGTTGACGTGATGATTAAATAAATTAGTGTTTATCAAGCGTTCCAAAATCTGTATGAATATGAATAAATGTAACCTATCGTTACCCATCTGAGCCAATAAAACAGCTAATAGCTATGAAGCATCCAGCCCAGTGCCTGGTTCATAATAAATGCATAATAAATATTAACTCTCATTATCATCAGCTCTTCTCTATTGATTATGATAGGTATTCTTGATAATATTAAAAACAAATAAAATATTCCATTTGGAAAAAAAAGTACTTTTAACAAATAAAATTTTAAAAGATGGTGACTGAATTAAAATTCCACATTAAGGATATATTGATGTCTAAATAAGGTGTAACGACACATCACTGGGTATTTTATGCAACCGATAAATTATTGAACACTACATCTGAAACTAATGATGTGCTATATGTTGGCTAAATGAATTTAAACAAAAGAATAATTTATTTATAAATGATTATAGGATAGGATAATTTATTATCTCCCAGAAACTGTGAGATAAGAAATGCTTGTTGTTTTAAGCTACAAATAAGTAAATAAGTAAGTTTTAATAGCCACATAAAACCTTGATAAAATTAGATTTTGTTTTCTCCTGTTCCACAATAAAACAATTAAATTAAATTCTCTGATTATTTTTTAGATATCGTTAATTCCCATCACTTTGTTTTCTAATGTTTTATTGAGAAAAAATATGCCAATATTTTCTATTTTCCTTCAGTAGAGTTAGGGAAGCCTATCCCAAAACTGATTTTTCCTTTGAAAAGTTTTATTTATTTATTTGACAGAGAGAGACAGCGAGAGCAGGAACACAAGCAGGGGGAGTGGGAGAGGGAGAAGCAGGCTTCCCGCGGAGCAGGGAGCCCGATGCGGGGCTCGATCCCAGGACCCTGGGACCATAACCTGAGCCGAAGGCAGACACTCAACAACTGAGCCACCCAGGCGCCCTTAACATTAGAATCTTAATCATAGCTATTACCACACCTGATTGTTTAAGATACACCAGACATGATGATATGTTGAAGTGGTAGACACTGTAATTACAACACATGGATCCTCCACGGTAACTTCATCTTTTGTCTAAGAAGTGTCTTTGGCGCTTATTCAAGAAACAGTCCTTTGAAATTAAAGGTCTTTCCTCTTCTCATTCTAAATTCATCTCTTTCTCTATCCTCGTTTCAGGAAAACTTCTTATAGTGGTGGCCGTTTTAATGCAACTGTGGTTGACACAATCTAGAGTCGCAGGTGCGTCTGGTACAGTTGGGTCAAGGCGGATAGACCCCATCAGTTGTGCCCCAAGTGTGGTCCGCGGCTGGCGGCTGGCACCTAGCTGCCCACTCCTGCACACGGTAAGTAAGGGTTGATCTCAAGAATGAAAATGAGCCACCTCATGAACAACAGGCAAGCTTAGTGGGCAAGGCTTTCTCAGTGGAGGAAATACTGCGTTGATTCACATTATCCACAAAGATCGTAGAGCAGAGAATTACTAATACAGATCACACTCTGTTTGCTATGATCACAAGCCGTTTGGGCAGTGCACCGGGGGTAAAGTTTTTGTTGTGTTTTGTTTCTTGGTTTGTCAGTCGGGGTCCCAGCTGGAGACTCACGACATCACGTGAGCAGGATTAAGTGAACCAACACAAGACAGGGGACCCCCGGGGCTGTCCCCACCGGGGACAGCTGCTTCCAACTCCGTGGCCTGAAAAGTCGGAGGCAGGGAGAGCTCGGGCTAGAACCTGGGCCGGAGAGATGGGCCACATTGACTGGGCTGTGGCTGTGGGCAAAGGAGGGAAGCCACTGTCACCAGCAAGCCAGCAGCCAAGGCTAGGGAAGTAGTGTCTTTAGTGTTCTCCACAACGTGTGGGGGATCATAGGTCCTCAGGGGGATCTGACTCATGATAAAGTATTTGTCAACAACAGAGAGCTTCCTGAACCCCTCCATCTGGGGTTTTTAATAATGTACACGGAAGATGAAAGTGGGCTTTGAAACACTGTCATAAGTGCAGCAAACACTACCAGTTAGCTATCCACCAGCATAAATTCTTCCCTGTTCCCTTGTAAAAATAGAAACACCGTGCTTTAACTGAGCAAATGGCTACTCACACAGTCTCTAGCGCTTCCGGACCTCCTTGGTAATAGGTGTTTCCATGTAGGTGAATTCAGTCCAGGTGTGTGTAAACCAGAGCTATATGTGTAAATTTAGACATATATCTTTAAAAAAAGGGGGGGCAGGGGGAAAGGCTTACCTCCCAGTTTCTGTTTCTTCCTCATTATGGCCTGAGTGTGAGTGTGGCTGTGTGTGTGTGTGTGGAAGAGAGAAAGAGAGAGCCAACCAGACAGAGGGTGGGTAGGGCCCGTGTGGGCACAGGAGACAGAGAAAGAGAACTCCATCCTATTTAAGGCACCATTACCTGGTGGTATGTTAAAACATCCAAACACATAGGAAAACTTAAGTTTCCAAAAGTTGGAATGATTAGAATAAAAACATATAGTTATGAGCACCAAAGAGAACTTTGGAGGCAACATCATACAGTCAAAAGCTTGCACTCTAGGACTACCCAACAGGGATCTGGAACTTGGGTCTATATAAGCTATGTTACCTTTGTTTAATGACTTAACCTCTCTGAAACTCAGTTTCTTCCTCTGGTAAATGGGGAGAAATGTCCCAAAGTGTTGTGATGAAAATTAGCTAATGCATGGAAAGTTGTAATCACAATGACTGACACATAAAACCCACTAGTGTTGTTTTCATTTGCAGTATCAGTGTCATGAGCCAAGTATTTTGATTAACCGATAATTATTTATTATGATGAGTGATATTGGGTCTGTCCATTTGGCACAGCTAACATGGAATTGCTGTAGACCCATCCTGAAATACAGATCTTTTTATCTCCTTAGAAAACACTAAGGAAGAATTAATAAGGAAAACAAGAAGATAGGCAGGCGAGAAGGAAAGAAACCACATGGCTTATAGCAGTAGGGTTCCCCTTGGACATATTTTAAAAGATGATTTGGGAGACATGGCACCAGGCAAGTGTCAAGCACACGGTGAGGCGGCAGGCGCCAAGGTCACACAGAAGGCCTCGGAGACGGGGTTGTCTCCTGACAGACATGACACCAGACAGAGGCCTGAGGTAAAGGACCTGAAACTCTGTGTGCTTTCTGCCAGCCAACCTCCTCAACAAAGTTTTGTAAACTTTGGCGGTGCCAGCCGCCAGCCGCGGACCACACTTGGGGCACAACTGATGGGGTCTATCCGCCTTGACCCAACTGTACCAGACGCACCTGCGACTCTAGATTGTGTCAACCACAGCTGCCTGTAGTGCTCAGGGAGGAAGGGCGATTCCCTAACGCTCTGCATGACAACAAGTCACTGTGCGTGTGTGTGTGAGGCTTTGAGGACCAGCTGAGTCCAGAATTCACTCCAGCTCTTTGCTGTTCACTGTAATGGGGCTCCTTGCCTCGAACTTTCTGGAGCTTGAGGTAACCGAAGCAGATGAGCGTTCAGTGAGAGAAAAGTGATGAATTCCAGACCGTTAGTACCAGAGCTGGGGAAGCTTGTGTGGGGGCCGGGGCTGTGGGGCCAGGTACGGGACTGGTAAGCCCACAGCGAAAGCCGTGAACCTGTGTTTCCTATAATCGTAATATGTAACATTTACTTGCCTCCTTTTCTAAGAATTCTTTTAATTCTTAAGAAAATTAACTGAGAAATAGATTAAGATGATGAAACCACTATTTAATAATAGTGATTCATAACGCTTTGAAAACCATACAGAATCTTGCTTTACCCCTCGCCCACACTGGTCTCCATTTCGCAGACACAGAAGAGGAGGCTGAGAAAAGATTCATGGCTTGTTGGCCGCGCAGCCAGGCCCTCAAAGCACCGGGGCCAGCGTCCAGACATGACAGCCCAGCAGCGCTCCGAATTTGAGTTATTGAGCAATAATGAAAACACAGTTGCAAAGTGATAATTTCAAATACCAATTTTTAGGTCCTAGACTTTCTACTCTTTCCAAGAATAAGATGAAAAGGCATTTAGAACTATACAGCCTCATTTGACAGAGGACTCTAGATCCATGGATTTTGACAGCATGCTAATAGCAGTGGAGTAGTGATGTAAGGGAGCTTAGTACTAACAATATAAGGGTACTTGTGCATTTTGAAGCTGGGACCACTGGAAATGCTTATTGGAAAGAGTTGGGAATGGCAATTGTGTAAATATTTAAAATTTAAAAAGCCAGGAAATACATTTTTTTTTTCTCTGATGAAAATCATTGAAGGGTAGTATTGAGATCCCCGGTGGTAATTTTATGAAGAAACATGGTAAGTAAGTTGGCTCCATCTAGAATTGCCTTTAGTCTTGCAAATTTCCAGCTGGGAAACAGTCATATTTACAAGGTTTATAAAGACAGAAGGAAACAGGTCAAAATATAACCTAGACCCTGGTGGAGGAGTTTGTACATGTTGTAATACATCCAAAAGGAGTCAAAGAAGTTTTAATCGTCTTGGAAGTTAAGATGTTGAATGAGACATACCCAGAAGTTGGTTGACCTAAATCTTGCATGCATTAAATCCAGACCGGAGCGTTAGGGCCCCACTGAGTTTGGGAAGAGTTATTAATGTATAAGTGTTCTTCACGCTCCTCCTCCTTCTGGCCTATTAGCTGAGTGAAATTCATTCATTGCCTGCTGGGCTTCTCCCTCTTCCTCATGATATGCAAATAATTCTGGCTTGGACGGTGAATGATAATCACAAAATGGGTAAAAAGGAGAAAACTCTTCCTCTTCCTTTTTCTTTCTCTTTCTCCTTTTGTGTCCTTCCATTCTCATCTCCCTGAGCAATGTCAGCCCCTGGGTAGTGCCAACCAACACAAACGATTGCACAGAATCAGGGAGGAGAGTCAGAGCCCCAGCCGGGAGGGATGACCCACAGAGGGGTGGACACCGGATGGAGTTTAGAGCTCAAGTAGGGAGGAGCATCGTGTAGCAGGACTGTCTGGCTCTACAGTGTTGAATCTCAAGCCAAACGAGGAGGGCACCAAGACACAGATGAGTATAGCCCAGGACAGAGGTCCAGGCATGCACAAGAGGAGATGATAACCATGCAGGAGGTGAGAGCAGTGGGAGAAGCCCAGTTGTGGTGAAGAGGCCACCTCAGTGGACGGGGATGTGTAGCAGCCACAGGAGATTGGTTATATGTAGGGGATGTGATCAAATACACACATTAAGGACAGAGGAAGCCATATTCTCACTAGCAGAGAATGGATGCGCGTATGTGGAAGGGAAGGAAACTAGGGCAAACCCTATTTGAATTGGAAGTGTCAGTGTGAGCTCATGACTTTCAATAGACAAGATAGATGATAGAGAGAGATTGTTAGGTCGATCCGGATACCCATATACCAGTTCCCTGTATGACCGGACCTATATATCTAGATATGCTTGTAATGGTACATGAAGTGGTATGTTCTTATCCTCAGAGGGGGGGAAAGGAAAGAACAAATCTCGAGTTAATAACTTACAGGCAACGGTCCTCCAAGCATGTTGTAGAGTCCAGTGCTTCTCATTCAGTTAATTTTCACACCCCTCAGGTCAGAAATCGATGGACTCCATTTAAAGGAAAATGGTAGGAAGATAAATGATCTTCCCAGCTACCCCAGGCTTTATAGTCCACGGCAGTCTTGAATTACTAGATACTCATAGGACCTCATGACATTAGATTGATAGAGATGGTATAAAGTCAGCTGCAAAGATACTGATTAAAGCTAACAAAATGGATAAAAGGGTGCCCAAATGTATTTAAAGAGCAAGATCCTCTTGAGAAATAATATGAGGCTCCTTAATAGTTAGAAATTTTCATCTCATTTTAAAGTTAGAATTCAAATCAGCAAAAGAAGATCTTTTACAATAACTCAAAAATAGAAAATTTGGGGGATAATATACTAGAAAAATTTGTACATAATTCAGTCAGCTTCTCTCCAGGAGAAATTCATGAAGCACTTACAATTCCTTTTTAGTCTTCAAGGAGGCTGCACATCAGAATGATGCCGAGGGGGCGGCCGACGTGGGGAGTCTGGAGGATGGAGGAAATGGCTTCCTGTCAGCCCTCCCGTCAGCCCACGTCCTTGCGTGGAGGAGCCAAGCTGGAATCAGAGAAATGGGTTCCAAAGAGCTTCCTCAACACCTCTCCTAGTGTCTTTCTCCCAAAGTCTGTGTTTTCCAAAAATAACATCCACGTCATTTTTCCTCCCCTGTAGCACATGCCTGTGACCCTCCACTGAGCATTTTTTGGTGGGAAGCCTGGGGAGAGTGAGCTGCCCTAGGGATGGTCTCTTTTAGAGCTCATGACGGTTCTTGAACCTATACTGTTTATCCAGGGTCTTTCGTGACAGTGGTAACTGATCTAATAAGTCTTACAGGCATATAATCCCACATTTTCTCCCCCATTCCAAACCTAAATAAGAATGAATGATAGCTTATGGGGAGCAAATGTGTTTCTCCTAACCCTCGAAAATTCTAGATGCCAGTTGTTACTAAATATTCATATACCAGTTGGCCAGAAGGGATGAAAAAGAGTTTTCCTGCAGTGTTCACAGTTCATGTGCTACTTAGAACATACCTTCCAGGCAATCAACTTTATGTAGCCAAATAGAATTCAGGAGTGAGGGTGTATGCTAACCGTACTTTAAAGAAGTGCTCCTTTTTTTGTAGATATGAGAAGGTTCCTATTAGAGCAGTTATTTATTTTGAGACACGAATCCTAAAAAAGAATAGCTATATGGACAAAGCTCTAAAAGCAAAGGGGATGAAATGAATAAAGAACAAAAACGCATGCTGACTCTGATGAAAGTAATGCCTGAGCAAGGAGTCCTGTTAAGGATGTTGGGCTTATGTTTAAATGGATTGATGAAAGCCCTCTCCCTGTGGCAGTGAGAGGGAAGAGGACCTTACAGGATGCTGCACGGGGGTTGTCTGAGTCTCGTCAGTCTTCAGTAAGTGAACGATTGCCCCACCAAGTACTAGGGATATAAAAATCTTGATAAATAGTAAGTTCTAAAAATTACCTGTGGGATCCTAATGCTTGTAATCAAGGTGTGGGAAGCAAATGATGAGAGATTTAAGTAATGCGTAGAACAACGATCTTAATACTGACAATACTTTAGGGACCGGTTTGGCTGGTATCACCCACGTAACCATCCCAAGGACTGAGCTGCCGCCATCAACCCCTTGGTTACCTAGACCAGGGAATTTAAGCACAGAGACTGTGTGATCTCCCCGAAGTCACAGAAATGGCGGAGTTCGCATCACAGTCCTAAACCTCTGCCTCCTAACTGTGGTCTTTTCCTGCCATGTCATATACCATGCTGTTCTTTCTTTTCTTTTCTTTTTAAGAAAATCTAATGAGGGGAGCCTGGTTGGCTCAGTCGGTTAAGCATCTGCCTTTGGCTCAGGTCATGATCTCAGGGTCTTGGGATGGAGCCCCGCATCAGGCTCCCTGCTCAGTGGAGAGACTGCTTCTCCCTCTCCCTCTGCCTGCCGCTCTGCCTACTTGTGCTCTCTCTCTATCTCTCTGTCAAATAAGTAAATAAAATATTTTTAAAAAATCGAATGAGATTGCCATGCTGTTGTTTGAATCAGGTAAATGAGAAATTGGCTTCATAATTATCTTACTTTGACCCTATTGCTTAGAGAAATGTTTATTAATAAAAAAATAAAAAGAAATTTTTATTAATAAAAAAACTCCAAATATGGAGTTTCATGACTTTTCAAACATTTTTTTAAATTGGGAACTATAACATAAAAACAAAAAACCTATGTAAAAATAGAACATTGGTTAATGTATACAATGTATACAATTTTGTGCATATTTTTCATATTACATCGATCTCTTAAAAATTATTTTAACTGTTTATTATGAATGTGACAGATATGAAAATTTTAGTCAAAACAAGAGTGTGAAGCAAAACTAAAATTCATTTCCCATTCTTCTATCCTTTCTGCTACTCTTTGGAGGTAACCAGAGTTACTCACTTCTGTGAGGTGTTCTGGAAAATGTTTATGGACATGTAAACACATGCAGAAGTATTCACTGATGTGCACTTTGGTGTCTGGTACTCAGTTATTTATATAGATAGTTTTATATCATGCGTACTTTGGTCCTTGATTTTCTTTAAGTGGGGATATTTTCATTATGTAACTTTCACACGTAGCTTCTGGAGTACTTCTTTCTTTAGTCTTTTTTTCCAACCTGGTTAGATGTTCCATTTCAGATTATTTTATTGATTTCTTCCTAACCTATGAGTAAATATTGAATCAGTGCTGGGTTCACATGCTTACATCACTTCTCTCTTTGATTGAAACTCCTTCTAGGTGATGTCCTGCAGTGTCTTGGTTAAATGTCATCTGTAGAATGATTGTTCCCACATTAATATCTCCAGACTTGTCATGTCTGCTGAACTCTAGATTCACAAGTGCCGGAAGTAGTTGGGGTCTCCCCCATGTTACCTAAATGGACTTTCCCAACTGAACATATTCCAAACAGCATTCTTGGTTCCCAATCTCAACCCTGCTTACAGTAGAATTCACACCATCTGATAAATGGCAGCTCGAATCTTCTGGTGGTTCAGGCCAAAAACCCTGGGTATCACCCTTCTGTGCTCCCTTTCTCACACCTCATGGCCAATTCGCTAGTGAATTCTTTCCGTTCTATTTTCAGAACATACCTACAATTTAACTTCTTCTTACTATATCCACTTCCTTTTTTTGGTCCAAAGAAATGTCCTATTTCTCACTTCCATGAGGTAAATGGCTTTATAACTGGTTTCCCTGATTCTATCCTGGGTTATACCAAAAACTGTTTTTAGGCAGAGTCTCGTTGCCCAATTTAGACTCATTATCTCCCGAAGAGGAAGAAGTTAGGCCACAGTGAAGATTCATCTTTCTCTGCCTCCAGGGCACTTTACTGAAGATGGGGAAGATGGCAGGCTCGGGAAGGGTGGAAACCCGTGAGCAAATATCAAGGTCCTCCTGAGTCCACGGTTAGGCTTTGGCCGTTTCCTAAGAAAAGGGACCCTAATAGCCAAGCGGTCAGCAGGAAAATCATGAGGAGTGTAATCCTTCCCAGAATATTTAAGGAAGAATCATTCTAGTTTTGGAATTACAGATTGGTTAGACAGGCTCGAGCGTAAAGCTTGAGAACATAAAGCATTGAATCCATTTCTTTTGTGCAGTCATTTAAGTTAGCTGAGTAAATCTCTTCACATGATGTTCCTAGTAGGACCGATTTCCAGAAGGTTCCATACAGTCAACTTCAAAGTATTTGTGCCCAGCTCTAAACTGCCTTTAATTATAGCATACTTTGCAAGTTGTAGAACTTTTTCTCATCCTCTATCACATACTACTTATATATTCTTTCAATTATATTGATCTATTGGGTGAAGGTTTTCTCTTGGGCTTATTTCACTTTGCCTACTGTTTATAAGGATTGTACGTGCTGTGGGGTGCTGCAGCACCTCATGCCTTTCTGTGGCTATACAACATCCCATTGTATTTGCGCACCATATTTGTGTATCCGTTCATCTGATGATGGACGCTTGTGCTGTTTCCACCTTCAGGCTATGGCGGATAGTGCTGCTGTGAACATCTGTGTACACGAGTTTGTCTGAGTGACTACTTTGAATCAGTGTATACCTAAGAGCGGAATTGCTGGGCCATATGCTGTTGATGTTTAATTTGTGAGGAATGGCTATAGTTTGAATGTCAGTGTCCCCCTAGAACTCATGTTGAAACCTTAGCTGACGGGCCAGTTACGTAACTGCCTGCAAGGGTGAACGCCAGTGCTCTTCAGCGGAGGATAACCAGACCTTCCACAGTGTATCCTCCTCAGTGCGAAATAGGATATGACTGACGGGCAAGTGGACAGGAGATGCACCCATAGGATAAGGAGCACAAGGAACAGAGCCTGGTGGGACAGCCCGGCGTGGACGTTGCTGTGAGCCGGCCGGCTGGGAGCCGCCCTCCATTGGCAGGGATGACAGACATCTGAGTTTGAAAGTGGTTCCCAGGCAATCATGATTCAGCCTCTGCACCTGGGATCTGCCGATGCAAAGTGATGTTTGCTACGCCCCGGGATGCTGATTTCTCACCCCACTCCTCTAGGGCTCCGCGCGGAGCTCCATGTGATCTCTGATGCACTCTCTTAGCGGCTTGTGAACTTCACCTCCAAGGTCCTGCTGACGTTTTCCTTTTTGTCGAGTGTCCAGTTCAATTATTTCCTGAACCCACAGGGATGGTGTGACCCCAGGCTCTACTTGCCCGCTCACAGACGTCACCTGCCTTGCAGCTGGCTTCTTTTTTTGTCTGTGGTATGAAGGGGAACTCTTTGTTCCAAATCTTTATAGCTTCCCAGCAGCCTTCAGACGACACTTAATAAAAGGCCAGCGAATGATGCAAAAAGAGATTTAGGACAGATATTTTTTGAAAAAGGGAACCTAGGAGATATATGACCAGGAGTTAAATCCTGGGGCCAGAGAAATGTCTGGTGTCTTTTGCGACATCTGGAGCATTTGGTGGGGACAGGGTAGAAGCAGATACTGCTGAGTGGGTACACTGCCTCATCTCCTTCTCCTGCATCTTTCGCTTATTCAGCATCAGTGTACGTGAAACATTGGTAACTGCCACCATATAAAAAGTAAACAAATGTTGTTCTTTGGAAGCTTATAATAAACATCACAAACACAAAAGATCCTATTTTCTTAACTGCATTGATTAATCTAGTAGAGATTATTTGAGACCATGTTCTCTCCCTCTTAGTTGGAAGGAACAGAGAGCCGCTCAGGCCTTGTCCTTCATGTTATCTTAGGCATCAAAGATGGGGGAAACAGGACAGCTAAACCCATGGGAACCATCACTTACAAAAACCGGCAAACCATCAGGAACTGAGGCAGAGAGAAATGGGGAGATCAGGAGATGAGGCTGGGCAGAGGGCACGCAGTGTGGTCTAGGCCATGGTGAGGATTATATATATTATACTGCATGTTTTGTTTGGGGGATTTTTGACTCCCAAATAAATTACATTATTTTCCCTTTGTGTCTAGTGTAAGATACAGAGTCTAGTGAATAAGATCTAGTGTAAGGTGGGCCCTGCCTTCTCCTCACAACTCTGGATCGATTCTGTTGCTCAACAGGCAGCCGTGGTGCTCTGTCCATCTTAAGGAAGAACCCAGTGATCCAGATGAGGGGATGTGTCTTCAGGTGTCCATTAATCAGAACTGACTTACTGAGTCTTACTATATAAAAGGGATGACATGCCCACTTGCTTCAAAACAGGATTGCTGTTGCTAAGATTGGCAGTTACGTTCCCAGCCACTACACCGAGTCCAGCACAGAGATACCTGCATTTGGTCACGGGTTGAGAGACCAATTGAAGGTAAAACATTAGCAAGTTAGTTAGAGTTCCTTCCTCACCCAAAGCACCAGACAATGTCCTGGGGTCCCTGCTCCCGGTGCATCTCCTGCCAGGAGCAGCCTCAGTGGGGCTGACCCCTGTCCCCCACCCATTCTCTCAACCTGGCAGTTACCTTCAATTCATCCATCCTGTGTTCTTTCACCAAAGGCCCTCTTTTTCCAAGGTGACAGCTGTCCAATTTTTTCTTGCTTCTTTTTCTTCTCCCCCAGAAAAGTTGTCCTTTGTGTAGAGATGTTACATTTTCTCCTGAATATATTTTCTTCTGAGCAAAGAGAGAAACTCTAAAACCAGGGATCCAGGTTTCCAGGAGGATCGGGGATTCTATAATTCTATCAAGTAAATCAATTGCAATTTATTCTGTTTTCAAAAATAATGGGACACCTGTCTGGGAAAGCAGTCAGTTGCCACAAAATGTACACTAAATTAGATCTATCTGCCCATTCTGTCCATCCCTTTAATGGACATTCTACAGTTGATAGGTAGTTTACTATTTAATCATTCTAATAGAGGTCCCGTTACAAATACTACCCAGAGAAGACACTGGCAATATGAAGAAGAACCCACAGTGGTACGTCCTGTCTGCTTTATATTCTGCACCTGTGTTATACCATACCATATTCGCAAGAAGGTAATTATACTACATAAATGCATCAGTAATTATTCCTACAAGTATAAATTCACTTATGATCTTGTTAATAAGTAAATTATAGGACAGTTATGTATGACACTGATTCAAACTACAATATCAGAAAGTCTCCATGATGAGAGAAATCAGTTGTAGACCCCAGTAATTAAAGAAGGGTTACTTTAGAAGTTGTCCCACTGAAGGGGGGAAGAGAAAACTTGAGAAACACTTGTGAAGTTCAAGTCCAGAGGCATAGCCTCCCTCCATCCCTGTTTTCCCCAGCTGGGTGGCCGTGGCAGTCATGCTCCAGATGGTGTAGCCACGAGGTTATCTGCTCTGCCTTTAGACTTTACCAGAGTGAGAAATAAAAGTTTGTTGTGCGAAGCCATTGATATTGTTGGGTTTGTCTGTTTAGCAGCTCACAGCATATACCCTTCCTGTAAAAACACTGCTTGTAAGTTACTAACCTTATGATGAGTTATTTGCCCTAGATTCGAATCTGGGAATACTAAATCCCTTTGAACAGACCAGTTTCTCTTTATGAGATCAGTGCGTTGCTCTCGGTCTCCCCTGGATTTTAATGCTTGTTGAGCTAATTATTATTATTTTTTAAACTTCTCTTTTGAAAAGTCAGAAATCTTATAGCTGACCCAACAGAAAGCCTCCCTATCTGATCCTGCACACAGGTGACTAGTTGAAAAGGAAGAGGGTTGCTTCTTTATAGATCTGTGAGGTCACCTTTGGAGTTTAGGTCTCTGGGTATCCAGCAGTGTCTTCCTTCTACCCACTACATTTTGGTTTTGCTATAATGAAGCAGACAGAATACCCTTGGAATTCTATGGCAATCTTCCCAAGGTGACTTGCCTGAGCCTTATCTGTGGAGGAGTCTCACCCAGAGAATGTTTGAAACTATGAATCCTTTTCCAAATTGAACTGTAGAAACTAAGTTAACTGGAGGTTCACCTGGTTTTATTCCTTTGATCTGAAAGGTCAAGTATATTTGAAATGCACTAGGGGACTAATCTGTGCAAGAAAGATCCTGGGCTGATGCTTTCCTAGACAGTCTACTCATCATCATTGCCAATGAGAATCTTGTAAATTGTCTTTTCAGAACACAAGGGCTGTCTAGAGTGAGTTGCCAAGAGGGCTATGGCAATCCCAATTATTTCTGGAACATATTCTAGTATCCATGCAATCATCGGTCCACCCAACAATAAATAATAAATAAATATATTCTTTTCATATTCCTAGGCCTATGAGTAATTATCATTAGGTTATTTATAGAATGTTATTCATCATTGAGAATAATTCTGACATTCTGAATCAATTACAGGGGATTTTAAACTAAAATGCTGGATCAAAGTCATGAACGCAGATGACAACCTTGCCATGAGACTCTAAGTGCATTTCCATTTAAACAAACCAGTATTAAGTTAGACTGAAGATTGTTTTAAAATGAACTAGTAATGATTCCCAGATTATGTTCTTAAGCAGTTATAATTCCTTACTTCATTTTATGTGGCCTCAGATTTCTTGATTTCCATGGTTTCCATGGAGTGATTCCACGCAACATCTTATGTTTCAGTAAATGTAAAGCCCAAAGTCTGTGCTACCTCACTCTCTCAGAGCATTATGGTTCTTTCCCTGAAAGAGGGAAAAAGAATGGGTGCCCTTTAAACTTTAGGATGGCAGCACAACTGTCTCAAAAGTGTTGATTTGGATCTTTTTGCTTTTTTGATTTTTGGTTGGATGAACTAGTGTTCCAGTTAAATCAGGGTGATTACTAATGTTGCAACCACCAGACGACCCAAAATCCCAGCATAAAAATGTCCCACATAACCACCTCCCATCATGTAAGATTTCTTTTCCCAATATGCATTTCTTTTTCAAGGGCAACATCTAGATCTTTCTGTGGCAAATGGATCACAGAACTTATCATCCACACTGGAATACTTTTGTGAGTTTAATGGGGCACCGTTAATAATTACACCAAGAAAGCAGCTGTCTGCCAGGACACGAGTCACCTTAGCCTGTGGAGAATCCCTCTTCTATTTCCTATTCTTGAATCTCCAGGAATGCCCTGGGTTTGTTTCTTCCTTACCCCGGCTTGCCTGCTTTTCCTTCTATTAAAGTAACCTGCGTTATATCTCCTTCCTATTACCTTCGTGAGAGTGAACTAGTGGGGACATTCAAAACTTTTTCAAAAATTCCTGACCATTCACTCATTTATCCAGTTAAATATTACAAGCTTTGTTATTTGACTGGGGATCCCATTCTGAACAAGTAAACAAGTTCAATCTCTGCCTTAAGGCCCTCATGAGACAGGTTTTTAAAAAAGCCAATGATTCCATGAGAGAGTGAGGTGGAAGTGATATGCCATGGAAACCGAGGAGAAAGCATGTAACCCTTATCACACGGGCCAAGGTGGCTTCCTAGAGAAGAGACTTATGTACACTTAAAGATGAGTAAGAACTGGCCAGAAAGAGGGTGTTCTAAATAATGGAAACAAAGACTGTGTATTCAAGTTTAAAGTCATTAAGGCTGAGACAGCAAAGCTGTTTTTGCAGTTTGCTGCAGTGATCATGTCAATCGCAGTCAGGAAAATCTTTCTAACGTTGTACTGGATTCCTTCCCGCTCTCAGGCAGTGCTAGAACCCGTTAGAATGGCAGTCCCTTGGTTCATGCGCAGGATAAGAATTGACCAGCGTACATGTCCTAGCCTTTACATAAAAGACTAACCAAAATGACATGGCTCTTTTTCTCCCAAACTGGGGGCAGTGTTCTTCCAAACAAGGCAAAGTGATAAAAACAAGCCAGAAATCCCTCCAATTCTGTCTTAGTGATGATGATGATGACAGCGACAATGGCACTACCATCTACTGCGTGACTTTCATTACCAAACTCTGTTGGAACCCATCGGACGTTGAATTTTCCCATAATTAGACCCTAAGGAGAGGTTATGGGAGATGATCCTGGAAGCACAGAGCAGCAGGAAGGGAAGAAGCCCAAACGAATGTGAGTGAGTGGTCACTTCTGTAAGCTCAGCCCTGCTTGGGACCCTCTGAGAAGCTTAGCAGCACACGGTCCAGAGCCATCCCCAGCCCACCAGGCATTTGGAGGCCAGGGCATTTTACCCACTGGCTCCAGGCCACCGTGGCCGAAAGCTGCCATGCAAAAGATCAGCATTATTGACCTGAGCTCAACTGGAGTGAACAACAGCTTATTGAGTACGTTCAGGCTCTCCAGAAACTGAAATGTTTCATCATGATGCAGAGGAACTGTGTAAAGAACTCCTTGAAACTCAAGCAATTCCGAGGAACAACTCTGAATCATCGGTTTTTTCATGGAGCAGCTCCATATAGATACAATATAGAAAGCCCCAGAAGGTGTCAGCTATACGGGCATTAGGGAAGATGCTCATTCTGTGGGAAAGCCCTGTCTGTCTCCAGCTGTATGCAGCCTTCATAACCGTTTGTCTCCAACAGATACTTGTGTAAAACTCCTGGAGAACTGGCCACTATTAGCTAAATAACAGGCCTCCTCCCTCTGCATTTTGCTGTTGTTGTTCTTATCTGTTCTAACAGATTGCCCACTGTGTGGGTGGAAAAACAAGATTTCTTGCCCTGTGCCAACACACAACTTAGCAAATGCTGAAATGCTGTATTTAAGTCAGTAATCAAGGAAGTAAGGAAACGGCAGGGAAAGCAAAAGAGAAATAATATTTAAAGACAATATCTTACATTTACTGACGGCTTTACACCTGTCAGGCACTTTATATGTATTTTCTAATTTTATCCTACTAAGTTCTATCACTACATAACTTTGTTAGCCCCATCTTGTAGGTGAGATAATGCAGACTTGAGTAGGATAAATGATGGTTCGTGTTTTGTTTTGTTTTTTTTTTTGATGTCTGATCATATTTATTTGTCACTCATAGAAAATCTCATTTTTGACTGGACTCAGACTTAGAGGTAGAAGCTCTCAGAGAGGACAGCCTCCGTCTCTTGGCAATCTGTTCCTGGCGTTTTTCTTTGGCCTCCTTCATTCTCTTGGCCAAAAGTTTAGCATATTCTGCAGCCTCTTCCTTATTTTTCTTAGTGCGCTGCTTCTTCAAAGCAATACGCCGCCGTTTGTGCTGGAGGACTCGTGGAGTAACAAGACGCTGAATCTTAGGCGCTTTGGTTCTAGGTCTCTTCCCTCCTTTGTTTAGGGGCTTTCTCACCACGTACTGGCGGACATCATCTTCTTTAGAGAGACTGAAAAGTTTGCGGATTCTGCTGGCTCTTTTGGGCCCCAGGCGACGAGGCACATAGTATCAGTGAGTCCAGGAATATCCTTCTCCCTTTTTTTTACAATGACCAAGTTGAGAACGCTGAGACGGGCATCCACAATGCAACCCCGAACGGATTTGCGCTTTCTCTCTCCAGTCCGCCTTGGTCTACAGCAGGAGTGCCCCTCACTCAGCAGCAGGCGGACACGACCGTGGGTCAAGACACCCTGCTTCATGCGGAAGCCCTGTTTGCCATTGCCACCACTGATTCGGACCACATAACCCTTCCATTCTGCACCCAGAGCATCAGCAGCAACTTCTGTGGCCATACGCTTCTCATAAAAGGTACGAAGTTTGCGTTCATCGTCCACTTCAACGAGTTTCTGGCAGCCAGTAGCTGGGAAAGAGATGTTCAGCTTCATCCTGAAGCAGCCTACCGCCTCCGAGGCGCCACGAAAAAGAGGGGTTCGTGTTTTAACAGTACAAGTATGCACTTGAAATCGTGTCTATTTACTTTAAAAATCCAAACATTTACCCCAAATTGTATGTTGCCCCTGAGGAAAGGAAGTGGGGGGAGAAAACAGATGGGAAAGTAGGAAAGGAAGAAAAGAGAGGGAAGAGAGGTGGATGGAGACTCGGAGGGAGGGAGGGATTAAAGGATCGATTCTGAACTGGCCGAGGCTCAGGATGACATGTGCTCCCCGTGAGAAGCTGTCACACACTTTACCGGTGATTTTCACATGTGCACGAGAAGGGTCCCAGAAGAGATCGTGCAGAAATGAGAACGGTTTCCTGAAACACTGTCTTGGAGTTATTTAGTTTAGAGGTGTTTTGTGACTTGTTTATCTCTAGGATAGAATATGATTTCTATATTTGATACAATTAAAATTAGAATTCCGTGTTCATTTAATTAAGTGAGGACTGTGAGATTGCACAGGAAAATAAATAAATTAACCGACCATGGGATTAAAATAGAAACAATGATTTCAGATTTCTGTCTCTCTGGTAATTTAGCTCCAGGATTGTTTTGGTGAATTTCTAGATTTAGAACAAAGATTTAGAACAACGATTTAGATTTAGAACAGAGAATTCCAAGTGCTCAATTCATTTCCAGAGTCTAATAGTGCCTGTTTCACATTGTTTCCTGTCATAGCATGATTTATTGTTTTAATTTTCAACACAAATTTTAGGGTTTTCAGGAAAGAACCGTCAGCAAGACCCACTTTTGTAATTTGTTCTCCAAACCTCACTGTGGCTTGGGGATATTTACTTTATCAGAGAGATAAAGCAAAGCCAGTGTATTTCAGAGTGGATAACAGTTTCAAATGTCACCCTAGCTTTAATACAGCCATGATAACTGTACGTGTCCACTGCCCGAGATAATTTCAAGAGTGTAAGACCTTTACCCTTTAGAAATTGTTTCCACTCAAGGGTAAAATACTTGTAAGGTATGGATATACTTGCAAATAATTCTCTGCATATCAGATTCACTTCCCAGTGAAGACCAAACATTAAGAAAAGTTTCCACTTGGGATGCCTGGGTGGCTCAGTTGGTTAAGCCTCTGCTTTCGGCTCAGGTCATGATCTCAGGGTCCTGGCATCGAGTCCCACATCGGGGGGGGGGGCTCCCTGCTCAGGAGGGAGCCTGCTTCTCCCTCTGCCTGCCGCTCCCCCTAGCTTGTGCTCTCTCTCTCTCTCTCTGACAAATAAGTAAATAAATAAAATCTTAAAAAAAAAAAGGAAAGAAAAGTTTCCACTCACTCTGATCACCATCACTGAAATAAAACAACCTTATGAATTCCTGTAGTGAGGGAAAGGAAAAACAAGTAAAAGGAAGAGGCAGAGGAATAGAGAAAGATACTGGTAAAGATGTAAAAATAGCTTTTTGGTGAAAGTTTTACTCATTTAGAAGACAATTAAAAGTCCTCCTAAGTGTTCACAAAGACAGTTCCTTCTCCTTTGATGTTATCCTAAACCTTTGCTTTGGAGAATGGCAGATTCTCAGTCATGGATGATGGGTTTCTCAGTAATTATGTGAGCTATTGACATTTGCTCATTTCATAAGCACTTACTGGATGCCTACTAGAGAAAAGAGTGAGTCTATAAAATATACGCTCAGTCCTGTGAGGCAGGTAATCATCTTGTATAGAAGGCAAGTCTAGAAAAGTCATGGAACTTTCTTGAAACCATACACTGAGTGAACGATAGGACACATACACCTCTCTTAAACAGCTGTGACTGGGGATGTTAGCCATTGGCAATAAAGGTAACTTCTGTGAATCTGGTCAGCTCTGCTGCTAGGCGTTATGCACTTCATTCCTCCCAGCTTCAGTAGTGTTCATACAATAGTACCAGAGCCGTGAAACCCTAAACAGTAGCTCATAGTTATTAGCTTTGCAAGTTTCTTAGAATCCTCACTGAGGTGGGTCAAGGGCATGGACAGTCAAAGAGGCAATTAGAACTAAAAGATTAAAATATGATACAAGAACTCAGGACAGACTTTTCTCTGCCGGAGAGTTAGTGATAACTCAGAAGTGAATGTGACAGAGGAAGTAAAAAAGTGTGTTTGGTGGTAATAGAAGAAGGGGTACCTTTCACTATTTAACAGTTAAGGAACTGCAGTGCCCTGATGCACAAACTGTGTAAGACATTACCCCCTAAAGAATATTTTAAGGGGGACACATGGCTGAGATGTCACAGGAAGAAAAATATTCTCAATTAACTTAATCTGTGCTTCAGGAAAAAAATTCAAAACTAATATACAACAGTGATATGAATTGAATCCTTATGCCATGTTTCCTTGTGATCTTAATTTCTTAATCAGTCAGAAACATTATGAAATTTTTAATAGTCTTCTAGAAAAAGCTTTCCAATTATCTTCTTAATCAGAAAGACAAATATCAGGAAGGCTACAACCACAGAAAGTACGAAGTATGATGTATGTGCATTATATGAGTTGCATCTAAGAACAGTATCTTTTTAAAGAAACTTCCATGCTAATTTATAATGGGACAATTTCATTTGAAGGGAAAGAATACATTTTAATATCAGGAAGGACATGTTTCAGAAACAGTATGATAATCTTAGAGTTTGTGCTTTGTGCCTTTATTTAACGAAAGAAAAGCTTTTCCTGAGAGGCTAGACTACGAATTGGAAAGAAGAGCAATTTTAATGAAAATAAGTATCATGAACTAATCTGATAACCACTGGGTTAACAACTAAAATGTTTCAGGCGGTTATGGAAGTAAAAAAAAAAAAGGCTCTGGAGGCAGGTTGCCTTGACTTGCAATTAGTTCTGCCAACTGTAAGTTGTATGACTTTGGGCAAGTGACTTAATCTCTCATTGCCTCATTGTGCCACCTGCAAGAGGGGAAAATCAGAAATCACAACATTGATTTCATACAGTGACACCCTCAGACTCAGAACAGGGGCCGGCATAAGATAAATCCTATGTAAGAGGCTCTTGTTGAGTGTGCGGGGGGCATGCAGCCAAGACAGATGTGGGGGGGTCCCTGGGAAGCTGAGCCTGGAGGTAATAAGAGGAGCTGAATGTAATAGAATATCCGCTTCTGGTAGAGGCACGTGATAAAACCGCTCGCAAGTTCAGTTCATTTGTAAAAAACACAAATGCACAGATATATACATACATCAGTACTTTTTTAAGATAGAGAAAAATAGAAATATATATTATAATAGAATTATTTTTAGAAGGCAAAATGAATTTTCCTGCATGGAAAATCAGAAAGCAAAATGCATCTAAAAGAGCAAAAACATGTCAGTTTTATAATGTATAGATGTGTGTGAAAGTTTAATTCTCTGTTGACTTTGACATAGTGTTTGTGGTTAAAGTATGGGGATAGGTAAACTCTGCTTCTTTTTTTTTTTCACACTATTCATTGTTATTATCTTCCTAAAAATGGAAAACTCAGACAACTTATTTTCAGAGCCCAAATTGAAACCATTCAAAACAATATTTCTCTTCCTTTGTAAATAAAAATATTTGATATAAGAAGAATAATATCAGCTTCATAACAACATAAGGTGTCCTTTGTTTTTATCTCCCCTTTACACCTAAAATTTGACATCCATCCATAAACAAAAATGCCTCTGTGAACTATGGGATACAGCAACGTAGGCCAAGGGGCCTCTCAGGGCTCTCACCCACATCCCATTAGGTAATAGACACACCTCAGGATGAGCTATGGCGCCCACAGGAGTCTGTAAACTGGCCCAACCAAGCTCAGCATAGTATGGGAGCACCTGGGGAACACCACCTGTGCAGATGCACACAGAGGGTAGAGGCTTTTGTATAAGTCCAGGTTTCTAGAGAAGTTCCAGCACTCCATGTGAGCAATGAAAAAAGAATATATATGAGTCTAGGTGCATTGGCCTGGGTAAGAAGGACTTTGCCATCATTAGCTACCCCCTCCAGGTGACACAGCTTTGAACAGAGGAGGCCAGAGTCTTCCTGGCAGGGGAAAGGGAGAGTAGTGAGTGAGTCCTGGTTCCCCACCTGTGCAGAGGCTGCTAAAGAAACCCATTTCTCACCCACAGTTACCTAGAGTGTTAAATCAAGAGCTCTGTGATTGGGTGAGGGAAGGTCTGGAAAGAAGCAGATAAGAATATTAGAGGGCACTAAAGGGACACAGTTCCTATTGACTGATTTCTCGACTCCAGCAGGCAGCTGACCCATGAACCACAGAGAAAATCTTGCCCAGAGATTCCCCCCAACTAATCTCTGGACAACTACAATGACCCGAGTGCCCAACAAACACCTTGCCCACTCTGCAGCTGGCTCCTAGTGTGTGTTCCTAAGAGAAGTGGCCAATGTGAGCATCAGTGCTCAGAGAAAACAGGTCACAGTTCTTGCCCACAAGGCAAGAACCACAATCTTGAACTTAGCCCCACCTTTGAGAAAACAGAAGAGAGATTACCAGCTGCTTGGTACATTATAAGATCAAAAGAAGACGTACAAGCTTGAGATTTCAGCCACATGAAAGAACAAGAAGTGTGGAGCAGGTGCATCCATACAAGGTCAGAGGAAGTCTCAGAATATAGAGCAAGAACAATGAAAAGTATTTCTTACCTCAATGCAGCTAGTAAAGATTGGAGGAAGCAGCTGCTCTTTCAAGTGTGAAAACAGTGATGCAAAGCTCCTAGGAATGTGAAGAATGAAAGAAATACGATATCAAAAAAAGACCACAATAATCCCCCAGCAACCAAATCCAAGGATCTGGAAATCTGTGGTTTACCTGATTTAGAATTCAAAATAACTATTTTGAGGAAATTCTAAGAGCTACTAGAAAACACAGGACAATTCAACAAAATCAGGAAAACAATACACAAAATGAGCAATTTAACGAAGAGAAATTATTAAAAAAAGAACCAAATAGAAACCCAGGAACTGAATAATTCAATGAATGAAATAAAAAAATGTTCTCTACACGTGATGTAGAGGGCATCTCCACCAGAACAGATCAAGGAATAGAAAGAATCAGTGAGTTAGAGGAAAGGAACTTTGAAATAATCCAATAAGAGGAGAACGAAGGAAAAAGAATAAAAAAAGAGCAAAGAAAGTCTATGTGATCTATGGAATGCCATCGAAAGAGCCAAAAATCAAGATCACTGGGATTCCAGAAGGAGAAGAAAGAGAGAAAAGGAAGCAGAAAGCTTATTTAAAGACATAATGGCTGAGAACTTCCCAGACTTGGAGAACAAATTGGATGCCTGGTTCACGAAGCTAGTAGGTCACCCCATTATTTCAGTCCAAAATGATCTTCTGCAAGACACTCTAAAATGAAACTATCAAAAATCAAAAACAAAGAAAGAATCCTAAAGCAGCAAGAGAAAAAAAAAAAAAAAACAATTATAACCTCCAAAGGAACCCTCATTAGGCTATCAGCAGATTTCTCAGCAGAAACCATGCAAGCCCGTAGAGCGAGATTATATATTCAAAGTGCTAAAAGAAAAAAAAAATCTCAGCCAAGAATATTCTACATGGCAAAATTATCCTTCAGATTATAGAAATAAAGACTTTTCTAGGAAAACATCTGAGGGAGTTCATCACCCCTAGATTGGCCTTATAAGAAAAAAAGTTTTCCAAGCTAAAATGAAAAGATGCTAATCAGTAATAAGAAACAATATGTTGGAAAAAGTAAATATATAGTCAGATTCAGAAAACTCTAATTCTGTACTACAATAGTATGTTAACCACTTAACTATAGTATAAAGGTTAAAGGAAAAGAATGTTAAAAATAACTATACTTACTGTAATTTGTAAGTGAATATGCAATATAAAAACAGATCAACTGTGACATTAAAAGCATAAATGGAGAGGGGTGTAAAAAGATTTTATTTTGTATGCAATTGAAGTTGCCATCAGCATAAAACAGACTTTTGTATCTATAAGATGTTCTGTGGAAGCCTAATGGTAACAACAGAGCAAAAACAGTTAGTAGATTTACAAAAGAGAAAGAGGAAGAAATCAGGGGATACCAGCATGGAAAAGCAATTCACAAAGATAGCCAAAAAAAAAAAAAAAAGAAGGAACAATGTAACTACAAGAAAGCAATTGATACAATGACATTTGTAAGTCCTTACATATCAATAATTACTCTAGATGAAAATGGATTGAATTTTCCAATCAAGAGACACAGAGTGCCTGGATGGATTAAAAAAATAAACAAACAAACAAAAAACATGGCCCACCAAATATGACCCATATGGGACTCACTTCAGCTCTAAGTGCCACATGGCCTCAAAGTGAGGAATGGAAAAAGATATTCAATGCAAATGGAAAGCAAGATAGCAGAAGTAGCTGCATTTACATCAGACAAAGTAGAGTTTAAGCCAAAAATGGTAACAAGAGAAAAAGAAGATCATTATGTAATGATAAAGGGGCCAACTCATCAAGAAGGTATAAAAATATAAAAAACATATGTACCCAACATTGGAGCATCCAAATATTTTAAGCAAAAATGAACAGATATGAAGGGTGAAATAGACAATGATGCAATAACAATAAAGAATGTAAATACCTCACTTTCAGCAGTGGAGAGATCATCCAGACAGAAAATCAGCAAGGGAATGTTAGACCTAATCCACACTTTAGACACAATGGACCTCACAGACATATATAGAACATTCCATCCAGCAGCAGCAGGATACACATTCTTCTCAAATCCACATGGAACATTCTCCAGGATAAATCATATGATAGGACACAAAACAAAGAATATTGAAACCATACCATATTTTCTGACAATGTATGAATAGAAATCAGCAAGAGAAAAGCTGAAAAACTTACAAACGCGTAGAAAATAAACCACACACTTCTTAACAAACAGTGGATCAAAGAAGAAATCAATATGAAAATTAAAAAAAAAATACCTTGAACCACATGAAAATGGAAACACAACATACCAAAACCTATGGGATGCTGCAAAAGCAGTTCCTGGGGAAGTTTGTAATAAATGCCTGTAATAAAAAAAAAAAATCTCAAATATATAAACAACTTTACACTCATGAAACTAGAAAAAATAGGAGAAAAAACTAAGGCCAAAGTTAGCATAAGTAAAGAAATAACAAATAAGTGAAATGAAGACCAGAAAATCAATAGAAAAGATCAACTAAACTAAGAGCTGGTGTTTTGGAAAGATAAACAAAATTTGCGACACTTTCACTGGAATAAGAATAACAGAGGGAGGACTCAAATAAATAAAATCAAAAGTGAAAGAGGAAACGTTACAGTTAATACCACAGAAATACAAAAGATCATGAGACTCCTGTGAATAATAATATATCAACAAATTGGGCAACTTAGAAGAAATAGATAAATTCCTAAAAATATGCATCTGAATCATAAAGAAATAGAATATTTGAACAGGCCAATAATGAGTTAGGATATTGAATTTTTAATCAAACCCCCCTTCTATACAGAAATGGTCATACAATGATCTCAATAAATGCAGAAAAGGCATTTGACAAAACACAACATTCTTTATGATAAAAACCTTCAAAAACTTGGTTTATAAGGAACATACCTCAGCATAATAAAGACCATATATGAAAAAGCCACAATTAACATCATGCTCAATGATAAAAGGTTGAGAACTCTTCCTCTAACATCGGGAACAGGACAAGGGTTCCCACTTTGGCCTCTCCTATTCAATATAGCACTGGAAGTCCTAGCCGGAGCAATGATAGAAGATCAAGGAAAAAATGGCATTCACATTGCAAAGGAAGTAGTAAATTGTGTTTATTTGCAGATGATGTGATCTTATATACAGAAAATCCTAGAGACTCAAGACTCCATCAAAAAACTATTGGAACTGATCAACAAATTCTGTAAAGTTGCAGGATATAAAATCAACAGATAGAAATCAGTTGTGCTTCTATACACTTACAGCTAAATATCTGAACAAAAGAAATAAACAATCCCATTCACAGGAAAAATAATGAAATAGTGATGAATTTAATCGAGGAAGTGAAAGATCTGTACCCTGAAAAACTATAATACATTGATGGAAGAAACTGAAAACACAAATAAATGGAAAGATATTCCATGTTCATGGATCAGAAGAATTAATATTTTTAAAAAGTCCATAATACCCAAAGTGATCTAGAGATTCATTTCAATCCCTATTGAAATCCCAGTGACATTTTTCACAGAAACAGAAAAAAAAGAAAAGCCCTAAAATTTGTGTGGAACCATAAAACACCATGAATAGCCAAAGCAATCCTGAGACAGAAGAACAAAGCTGGAGGCGTCACACTTCCTGATTTTAAACTCTGCTACAAAGCTATAGAATCCCAACAGTATGCTACTGGCTTAAAACTAGACATATAGACCAATAGAACAGAAGAGAAGCCCAGAAAAAAAACCAACATATGCAGTCAGCTAACATTTGATGGAGTCAAGAATACTCAGTGGAAAAAGGATAGTCTCTTCAACAAATGGTATTGGGAAGGCTGGATAAACACATGCACAAAAGTGAAGTTGGACCCCTGTCTCAGAGTACTCACAGAGATTCCCTCAAAATGGATCAAAGACTTAAACTAAGATCTGAAACTATAAAGCTCCTAGAGGAAAATATAACAAAACAAAATAACAACAACAAAAAAACTCCTTGACATTGGTCTTGGCAGTAACTTCCTGGACATGATAGCAAAAGCACAAGCAACAAAAGCAAAAATAAATAGGTAGAACTCATCAAACTAAAAGCTTCTGCAAAGCAAAAGAAACCATCAACAACATGAAAAGGCAACCCACAGAGTGAGAGAAAATATTTACAAATCATCCATCTGATAAGCAGTTAATATCCAAAATATATAAGGCATTTATACAACACAGTAGCAAACAAACAACCTGATTTAAAAGTGGGCAGAGGAACTAAATAGACAGTTTCCTAAAGAAGACATCCAAATGGCTAAGAGCTACATGAAAAGATGCTCAACATCACTCATCATCGGGGAAATGCAAATCAAAACCACAATGAGATATCCCATCTGTCAGAATGGCTATTATGCAGAAGAGACAACAAGTATTGGTGCGGATGTGGAGAAAGGGGAACCCTTGTGCACCATTGGTGGGAATGCAAACTGGGGTAGCCACTCTGGAAAATAGTATGGAGGTTCTTCAAACTTTAAACACAGAATTACCCTATGACCCAGCAATTGCACTACTAGGTATATATTCAAAGGAAATGAAAATGTCTGCAGTGCCATGTTTATTGCAGCATTACTCACAATCTAAGTGTCCATCAACAGAAGAATGGATTTAAAAAATGTAGTATATATCCACACTAGAATATCACTCAGGTATGAGAGAGAAGGAAACCCTGTCATTTGTGACGACCTGGGTAGACCTTGAGGGCACTGTGCTGAGTGAAACAGGTCAGGGGGAAAGACCAATTCTGTATGATATTACTGATCTGTGCAATCTCTAAAGCCAAACTTTAGAGTTTGCAGAAACAGAGTAGAATGATGGTTAACAGTGGTGGGTGTGGGGAAAGTGGGGAGATGTCAGTCAAGGGGTACAAACCTGCAATCGGAACATGAGTAAGTTCTCAGGATCTAACACACGACCTTGTGATTATAGTTAACAGTACTGTGTTATATATGTGAAAGCTGCTAATAGAGTGCATTGATATGTTCTCACAACAAAAAGGAAATGATAATTATGTGGTATTAGCAGGTGCTGGCAGTGCCAAACTTGACGCAGTACGTAAGTGAATCGAATCAAGACACTGGACCCTTCAACTTTCCCGATGTTATATCTCGAATATATCTCAGTAAACAAACCATAGAGACAACAATATTGTAAAAAATACATTGTATACAAAATTGTTACCCCTCCCCCCCAAAAAAAGTGTGAGGGAACATGAAGGATGGTGGGAAGAAACGATCTGAGGAGACCAGGTGACTTTAGGCAAAATGATGGGATGCACGTGATCCTGCATCCGTACCTCCTGGGTACCGGAATGGGTGAGGGAGTCATAATTAATTGTTAACGGCTTTGTGAAAAAAATTTAATTTCAAGTGGGACTTTGGTCTTGAATTAAATGGAAACATGTTTACTATTCATTTTAGAAAGAATTTGGGGATTGCCTGGCTGGCTCAGTCAGTAGAATGTGTAACTTTTGATCTCAGGGTTGTGAGTTCAAGCCCCACATTAGGGGTAGAAATTACTTAAAGATAAAATCATTAAAAAAATGGGGAAAAACATAAAAATTTAGAAACACAGGACTGTAGTGTTCCTCAAATGGTCATCTGCCAAATGATGGATGAAATTTCTTAAGAACATCTATCTCCAAGGTCAGGACACAAGAGAGGTTAAATAAAATCCATGGGAAATATGAAAGTTTTTAAACTGTCATTTACACACATACCTAGATCTATGACAAACACACATATATGCATTCATAAACCTGTATATATTTAAATGTAAATGTATATTTCCTATGTATATAAAATCAGCGTATCTATATCTCTAACAACGTATTTGGTTTGACTACCTAGAAAGGCTTCACTATGGTGTTTTGGTAAACCAGTCACTACAGTTTGGTTGTTAAAATGTGCTGTCCTAAGGCCAATGGATCAGGTGGAAATAGGCACCACAAAATTTTAGACCTTTTATGGGATAGGGTAAGTATATGCTGAATTTCCCTGACAAACTTCATCAAAACATAGCACATTTTAATAAATATTTACTTAAAGTATACCTCTGTTCCTCCTAAAAGTGCTTGAGGTTGGGTCAAAGAAAATAACAAAGAATTATTATTTTTTATTTTTTTAACAAAGCATTAAATGAAACAAGCACACATCAATTAAACTGAGAAAACTGAACAAAAATACAGATAATACTCTAAATTTCCGGAATTACTTACTAAGACCGGTCTGTAGAGTATGGATGGTTTCTCCTCCTCTTCCTTCTTCATCTTCCTCAGAAAAACTAAAGGAAAAAAGATATTAGCACTTCTTTATTGAGAGATAATTTTTTGGATATGTCAATCCTCGACTCTACAATCTTTACTGTTTAGCGCTGTATGATGGATTAGAACTCCATCACAGTGTATGGACTTCTACGGGAACTGGGGCACAAGTTACATAATAGCTAATAATTGTTCAATACTTACACACGCCGGTTGCTATTCAAAGAACTTGATCTGATGAAACTCATACTTCTTTCAACTATCCCTTGTAATAAATACTATTCTTCTCCTCACTTTGTCGATCTTGGGGCCCTGAAAGTTTTAGGTCATAACCCTACATGGGACATATCCAAAGCCTGCAGAGCCAGAACCCAGGGTCTTAATCACCATATTACCCTGTGAATGTACCACAGGTTGAGATACTTCTCCCAGACATGATAACTGCAAATAATAAATAAAAATATAATACAGTACTTGTTACTAAGTCGGTCGATAATCACTTACTGAGTAACTATTATTCCCTTAGGAACATACTAAGTTATATGATGAAATATCCTCTCATGCTTTCGTTAAAAGATGCTGCTCCATATTATTATTATTTATTATTATTATTATATTGGTTGTTTTGAACATTTCTGAGAACAGAAGTCATTTTATTTTTATTTCAATGGATGCAAAGAAAAATTCTATACTAAGTATTTATTCAATGTTTCCATATCTTAGCAACGCAGGATTGTAGTCTCATCCAGAACATTAGCCGAGTCTGTACTATTTCCACCACAGACCCCATGCAACTTTCCCAGATAACTGAATCAGGTGGTAGAAGTTTCTATGTCATTTCTCGTCCATCTTGGCCTGTGTGCCACCGAGGCTGGGGAGGCCCAGGACCAGACCGAGCTACCCCGTCTCCACACCTCCAGGGCGCCGGTGGGAGCATGAGCTCATGGGGAGGCTTTCATGAGGCTACATGTGTAGAGCACTGTCATCAGCACATGGTGGTTGTTAACAAGCCATTTTTTTTTAAGATTTTATTCATTTTATAGAGAGAGACAGATAGTGACAGAGATAGCGAGAGAGAGCACAAGCAGGGGGAGAGGCAAAGGGGGAGGGAGAAGCAGGCTCCCCGCTGAGAAGGGACCCCCCCCCCCACCAAGTGTGGGGCTCGATCCCAGGACGCTGGGATCATGACCTGAGCCAAAGGCAGATGCTTAACCAACTGAGCCACTCAGGCGCCCCTTAACAAGCCATTTTTTTAAACCGTGTTGGACACCGCCCATATCTCTGTTTTGACTGTATTTGAAGCCAGTGCTCCAACACTGGCCTCGTTCATTATTTGTGTCTGCATTGTGCAAATGTCGAGAACTTTACTGTGCTCCAGGCTTGCGTACAAAGTGCTGGATATACAAAACTCTTGGCTGGCCCCGTTATGCCACCACATATAATTTCATAAGGAAAGCATAAAGCAAATTAGACCACAAGATCACAGACCTTCTTGGGTCAAGTGTTACAGAAAGGGAGAACAGGACTCCCTCTCTCTCAGTGCATTTTCTCTGTAGGGACAGTGATAAGCTGAGTGACATGTCCATTGGGTAAGGAGATAAATTCCCTGAACACTGTCTTCCCATTCTAGCAACACAAATATGTCAATTATAGGTCATTCCTAAGTACTTTTTCCTGCAACATGTTTCTCTCTCTCTTGTCCGAATTGTCTACTATCTGAATCGGCCAGTTTTATAGGCTTCTCTGTTCATTCTCATTCGGGTTTTTTGTGGTTGTTGTTTCCTGAATCAACATACAGCAAAACCTAACAAAACACAGGTGCAAAGAATTTGAACACTCATGAGACAGTGTTTTGATGAATTCCGTCGAAGGAAATCCCAATGACTTGGATCTGGGAGATTCTGGCGTATGTATTTTGCAGTATGACTGCTGATCTAGTTCAGGTAAACACACACACACACACACATGCACAAATAGTTTGGAGAAGAAGCTGGCTAGGTTGGGGAAAAGGCTCCTATAAGTGAAGGAAATAGGCTTTATTCAGGAATGTTCTGTTTGACTACTTTCTAAATTTCTCATTAGGCTGCATATAAACATAAATTTGAGCTGTGGAATTGAGAGAAATCACCAAGTATTTCTGAATTCCTAAACAGAAGCATATTCACAGATATGGTTGAGAAACCATGAGGGAAAATAGTCTTTGCCTCATGTCCCTTCATAACTACATTCCTTTTCCACTTAAAATCCAATGTTGCAAACAATCAGTTTTAACATACAACTTGAAGCAAAGGTTATGCGTTTTCATGGCAACTACTTGGATCAGAACTAGTGCCTGGCTCGATTTCTCTCCTTTTTGTGGAAGAGGGATGGACACAGAAGGCAGGGGACCATAAGCAGGAAAAAGCAATCAAAACATAAATTCTCACTTCAGAAATGCATGAATTAATGGCAAATATATGAACAGTACACTCATTAGTTCAAAGTAAATGCTAAACATTAGTAATTACTGCAGTAACCCAGGTATTGCTCCCTGCCTCTTGGGAAATAAGTAAAATGCTTGGAATACCCCAAATTTCAGAGATTTAGGATTTCCAGTTTCACATGTAGATACATTCTAAAATTGCATTTAAGTTGCACTCACGGTAACATGTCAGGTTAAAAGCATAATGTCTTGGGCATGGTAGCATTTAAGTTAAATTGTTTAAGTTAAATTGAGTTAAATCTTTTTTTTTAAAAAAGACTTATTTGCAGCAATAAATTCTGTAATTAAATTTAATTATAAATTACCAAGGTGGTGATATTGTTATCAACTAACAAGTATTAACCTAAGACAGGCCAAAACACAGATTTCAGTCTGGTTTTGTATCTAATGTAAATCATGCAGGGACACATCATGGAGTGTCTAGAAAATTTGACCATTGGAAAGCAGTAAGGCTTTGGGTTTTGTTTGGTGTTTGAGGGGAGCTAGCCAAACAAGAAAGGGAAAACAGAGAAGAAGAATAGTTCAAGTGGAAGAAGTCAACTTGGAAAACAGAAACTCCATAGCATGTGAGCCGACTAAAGCTGCTTCCTGATCTTAATGCTGAGAGAATGGCCAGTCTCTGTCCCACTGGTCTGTCGGCTGCTCCAATCATCTCTTGACACCAGTAGGTAGTGGATCTTGATTTTCCTTTGGGCAGAGGTAGCCGGCCCTGTGGTCGGGCGTCAGAGACCACTTAGACTCTGCACTCCCATCCTGCCTTACTTGTTTTAGAGAGGAACCACTTCAGCTGAAGGAGAGACAAATGCTGCATACGATACTACACTTGTTGACATGATGTATAAGAGAGCCCAATGCGCTGCAGGTCTTCTGACCTTCGGCAGGACGCCCAGGGATAGGAGCCTGCGGGGGCGCCTGCCTCACCACTGTGACGTCTTTCGAGAGTTTACTGCAGCAATTCCCCCTTTGTTCTCAACTGACAAAAAAATGGTGTACAATTTGCATTAATTTCATGTGTACAACATATGGCTCAATATTTGTACACATTACAAAATGGTCACCAGTGTAAGTATCATCACCATCTGTCTCCACACAAAGTCACTACGTGGTTAACTGTATCCCTCGTGCTGCACTTCACATCGCTGTGACATATTCATTTTATTACGGAAGATTGTACCTCGTAATCCCCTTCCCCTCTTTCACCCGGCCCCCCACCCCCCCTTCTGGCAACCACAGTGGTGACTGTGTTCTCTCCATGAGTCTGTTTCTTTTGTTTCTTTGCTTTTTATATTCCACATATAACTTAAATAATATGGTATTTTTCTTCCTCTGTCTGACTTATTTCTCTAGCGCCATCCATGTCCTTGCAAATGGCAAGATTTCATTCTTTTTATGGCTGAGTACTACTCCGTTACATACACACACCATGTCTTCGTTATCCATTCATCTATGGATGGACAGTTGAACGGCTTCCATGTCTTGGCTATTGTGTAATAATGCTGCAGTAAACATAGGGACACATATATCTTTCCAAATTACTGTTTTCATTTTCTTCTGATACATACCCAGTAGTGGAATTGCTGGATCAAATGGTAGTTCTATTTTTAACTTTTTGAGCACCCTCCATACTGTTTTCCAGAGTGACTGCACCAGTTTGCATTCCCACCAACAGTGCAAGAGGGTTCCTTTTTCTCCACATCCTCACTAACACCTCTCGTTTCTTGTGTTGTTGATTTTAGCCATTCTGATAGGTGTGAGGTGTGAGGTGGTATCTCATTGTGGTTTTGATTTGCTTTTCCCTGATGCAAATGTATTCCCTCAGTACAGTGATATATTTTGAGAGTTTACTTTTGCATTTCTTAACTCTATTCCTGTCACTTCAGATGAGAGTGTTTTGAACCTACCATCTGCATTTGTAGGCAATACTCACTTCAATAAACTCAATAAACTGTCACACTGGTATCTTTCTGACTCTACCAGTAACCCAAATAAGCTATTTTCCCCCTTAAATATGTTTCATTTTCTCCAGTGTGAACTATATCAGTGTGCTTCTTACCAACTGAGAGTGATGTTGTGAGTATAGAACATTCTGCTAAAGGTCAGAAGGAGGATATAAGTCAGAAATTTGTCTAGTTGAATTTCAGAAGTTTAGACAGAGACATATTCTAATTGGATCAAATAGGTTATAGTACTACTAAATCCATTTCGGATCCTTCATGAACATGCTGATATGGTGAATTGTGCAATCTAACAGTGAAACAGCATCATGTACAGGTGAACTCTAAAGTCATCCCAAAATAAGGACAGAAGATTTATTTATATTTGCTTATCTACAGTTCATCTACTTTATTTCTTGTTGTTGTTCTTCTTCACAAAATTGTTTGCTAAAGTGAAAGCACTGAACAAAAAAAATCATGGTTTGAGAGAATTTATCTACTAGCAACATGCAAGGATCTCCTCCCAGGATGTTTTGTTTCCCTTTAGTCTACTTTCAGGACATCTTGCAATTTCAGTTTTATTGTGTGGTGAGCAGAATAATAACTCCAAAACACTCTAATCCCCAGAACCTGTGAATGTGTTACCTTCTGTGACAACAGGGCCTTTGCAGATCTGATTAGTTTAAGGACTTGAGATGTGGAGATTGTCCTGGATCATGGAGGGGGCCCAGGGCAATCACGAGAGCTCGGGTTAGATGAAGAGCGGTCAGCATTAGAGGCCATGGGAGGCAGAAGGAAGGCGGCTGGATTGACACAATCACGGGTGGGGGTCAGGAGCCGAGGAGTGTGGGTGACCTCCAGCAGCTAGAAGAGGAAAGGCACGGCGGCTCCCGTAGAGCCTACAGAAGGAGGCAGCCCCCCCCACACATCGATTTTCGCCCGGTAATACTCACACCTCTGACCTTCAGAACCATAGGAAAATAAATTTGTGCTGCCTTAAGACACTAAATTTATGGTAAATTTTTATAGCAGCAATAAGGATCTAATAGGATTGGTAATTCATTCCGAGTTCTAAGAGTGGACCACGTAAGTCTTATTAAAAAATGTGTAGCTCACATGAGATTGTCTACATAATGGATAAACAGTATAGACAGAGGAATATTTTTCCTCTTACAGAGAAACTCAAATACCGTCCTCGGAGATTCTGGGAGGAATCTCTTTACCTTCCGACACAATCTGTAAGTCACTATTCCCCACTCTCTAATTTTTTTTTCTCATTTTTATAGTGTTGTAGTTTTGAAATATATGTGAGGTTGGGTTGGGTGAGATCCAGAGCCGACGACCAAGAAGACATCCTTGATACAAAATAGTGGTTTTATTAAAGCATGGGGACAAGACCTGCAAAGAGCTGCTGCACCAGGGTTGTGAGGGTGGCTAATTATATACTGTGGGGTTGGGGAAGGTGAGGAAAAGGGAGGTTTCAAAAGGATTTTCATATGCTAAAGAGGATTCACAGGATACCTGAGGCCTTGCCCCGTTTGTGCGCACGGGAGAAAGCCCATGTGCTGTATTGATAAACTTTCTGCCAACTAGCATCTCTGCTCCAGGCACTGCTGTCTCTGAGGTCTGCCTGATTTTTCTGTTGCATGCTACTGATGAGGGAGCAGAAGGCAAGCGGCGGACAAAGCACCAGCTGACACCCTGCAGCCTCCCCCCACCCCCACTCCTGGGTGGGACATGTGTGACATTCTTCCAGGATGCTCCCAACTCTCTTTATGTTAATGCCTTGCTAGAGGGAAAAACAACCTTAACTTGACAATGGCGAGGCCTCCTGTATCTTGTAGGTCCTCTTTAGCATATGAAAGTTGTTTGGAAACTTCCCTTTTCCTTACCTTCCCCAACCCCATAGTATATCATCAGCCACCCCTCACAACCCCGGGGCAGCAGCTCTTTCTGCACACGGGGCCTGTCCCCATGCTTTAATAAACCACCATTTTGCACCAAAGATGTCTCAAGATGTCTTTCTTAGTCTTTGGCTCCAGACTCCACCCCACTGAACCTCACCTGTATTCCAAAACCACATCATACCCATCTCAGATGGAGCAGGAGAGACATTCTCTTCCACACCTGGTTTGAGATTTTTACCAGTTTCATTGCTAACGAATAGAGTTTAAAACCAGGCTCCTTACTTACATATCATCTACATCAGTGTGGACTTCTAATTTTATTCCATGATTTTAATCCTTTACTATCATCATTTCTTTTGATATTTAAATGATCCCAGATTTAGGACAGACCAAATATGCTGCCTTCTGCAAAATAAGTGTCTTGGACTCTCTTAAGTGTCACTATATCGAAACCAAAAGAATAATGAGACGTGGCATCTGAATAAAATATATGCCCAAGATTTTATTTAACATAAAGGATGTTATTAGAACAGTTACTAGCCTCTGAGTCAGATCACTAGAGGGAAATAGGACTGAGTCTCTGAGGAAGAATGAAGGGGAAATCTGATGTTCAGGACAGACGGGTATCTCTGACACTGTGTTACAAAGAGTGAAATAAGAAACCCTTCCCATCTCTCCTAGCCGTCTATGGGCCTTACTTGAGTGGTAAAAAGAATGCAGAAATATGTGAGCATTCATGTAGAAAGTTATTGTTTTTTAGCAAAACTCAGGCCTGTCTATTTTTACACACCAATTATACAAGATTAGTGAATAAAAATACAAAAAGTCCAGTTAAACTTGAATTTCATTCAGCCACAAAAATGAATGACATACTAACTCATAATTTGAAATTTGAAGACATGATGCTAAGTGAAAGAAGCCAGATACAGAACTTCTGGGAAGATGGCGGAGTAGGAGGACCCTGAGCTCACCTCGTCCCCTGGACACACTTAGCAAGCAGCCACTTCTGTGTAAATAACCCAGAAAAGGACCCAAAGACGGTCCGAACAGACTCTCCCAGTTAATCATAGAGAGGAGGCCACACTGAAAGCGTAGGAAGACAGAGACTCGGTTGGGAATGAAACTCCTGGCAAGAACTACCACAAACAGGAGAGACTCCACAAGCGCGGAGAAGGGAGGGGAGCAGACCCCACTCTAGCCACCCCAGACTTCGGGGATCTGCACTAGGAAGATGAGTCCCCATAACATTTGGCTTTGAAAACCAGGGGAGCTAACCTCGTAAGTTGTTACATCAGCAGGGACTTTGGAAATCAGTGACTCAGCTTTGGAAGAGGGCGTTAGGAAACCGAGTCCTGCACTTAGAGAGCCAGCGTAACAAATAACCCTTCCCCCCAGATAGTCAACAGGGAAACAATTGCTTGAAAAGCCCCTGGGGTATACTGGAAGGCGATGTATTTACTCAACTCAATGTATCCTGGAGTGGCAGCTTGGAAGGCAGCAGGAACACTCCCCACGTAGCTTCTTTCTATTGTTATAAGTCAAAATAACATTGAATTTTAGATAACGTTTTTTCTTCTTCTTTAGTATAAATATGCTGCATGTCATATTTGGAACATAATTTATACTAAATATTTATATGTTGTTTATCTTCAATTTAACTTTAATTGACTCTCCCGCATTTGATCTGGTGACCCCATAGTGTGTTTATTGAAAAAAATTTTTCAAAAGGTGAATGTTCCTGGAATATGAGTTTATAATAACCTTTGTTGAATCTTATAACGATGCACATAACAATACAGTTAACTAACCATTCTTCGGGTGCTCTGTAAATCCTGGTCGTAGCTTGCTTAATAAGTGATCAACTTGAAAAACTGAATGCCCAGCTATAATTTAGTTTTTAAAATATTTTCCTATGTAAATATAGAAACTTCTAATTTCAAAATTTTAGGCATAACAGTTCACTTTTTATCACAAATACTAATAAAAATACTTGGCAGACATATATTAAGTTACTCTCTACAGCTGGGACATCTTATACACTGAGCATTCACTTTTGCCCACACAAAACTCCAGATAAGACAGTAATCAATCACTAACTTCATTAATGTAGATTCAACCTTTGCACTATATTTCTCAAAAACTTAAGAGAGTGAAAAATATTAAAGTAATATATAATATAAATGCAGTTTCTCTCTTAGGAGGTTTAGGCCACTGCAATCTTTTTTTTTTTTTTTTTGCAATCTTTTTACCTTAGGGAAATGGGTGATGGAATTTCACGAACAAGGATATAAATCAGCAGCCTTGTCATTTCTCTGAAAGACTACTGCTCTAATGACAGCAATTATTTTTAAAGGACTGTTTTGAAATGTGTGGAATTGAGCCTCTATAATTAAGCTCTTTATAAATGTGCTCTCCCTCATCTATGAGAATGTGGTTATGTGTCTCATACCAATTCATCCCTGCCAACTGTCTATCCAGCTCTCCTCTGATGAGCAGCACAAAGGATACACAGGCTTACTGGGGGGTGGCTATGCATGTTGACTGCCCCCCGATAAATAAAAGGAATTGCCCTTAACCTTGATTCTAAAGAGTTAGAATCACAACATTTCTTTCTGCTCACAGATTAACCAATTTCTTCCAAGCTGTCAGAAGTCTGATATTGTAGACTTAGCAAGTCACTTGAAATAGGGACACATGGCTGTGTTGCTCTCGTGATCCCAGACATAAAGTCAACCCAAACGGGTTACACATTTTCAAGCACATTTAGCACATTTTAGCTTTTCTTTGGCTTTGAATTGTATACCTGTTACTGGGGACTGCATTGTATCTTGCATTTGCCTTGCAAATTTGGGGAGTGGCTCTTGGCCCAAAGCAACAATATTTTCTCTTATCACTTAGTGTGGTCTGTGGTGTGTTATGAGAAATAATTGCTAGTCAGGGAAAAAAAAAGGTATCTCCTTTGTGGTCCTGCTCCAGAGCCTCAAATATTATCATAATTTCCTCCTATAGTTTAAGGCAGGGCTGGTAAGTTTTTTCTGTAGCGAGTGAATTAGTAAATATTTTCAGATTTGTGGGTATAAAGTACTCACATCTGGCATTGTAGGTTGAAGAAGCCATAGCAAATATATAACTATGACAGAGCATGGCTGTGGTTGTGTTCCAATAAAGTTTTATTTACAGATATAGACAATGAGACAGGTCTGACCATGGGCTGTATGTTTCTATGTCAGTATAAAGCATTACCTCTTTAGAAGGTAAGTCTTGGTAAATTTCAAACCCTTTGGAAAAGAACTGTATGAAGTCATGATCTGTCTTCCACAATTTATTGTGAATTTTATCAAATTTTCAACCAATTGTCTGAAGACTGGAAAAAATACAGGATATTTCTGATAGAAGAAAAAGTAAGTTCAAGGACAAAGCCATATTCTATAAAATATGATCCTATAGAATGCTAATTTTGTAGGAAATTAACAAATATAATTAAAAGGTCAATTATGATTGTAAACTTTGATTTTAAAAAGTTAATTAGCTTTCTTTGCTCTAAGATTTATCAGTCTTTAATATGCCAATATATATCACAGATCTCCAAGATTCGATTATGATATAAATGTTTCCAAAATAGTACCTTAATTTTGAAGTGCACCTGCGACACTTAAAAGTATTGGTCATTAGCAAATAAACATACTCCACATGGGCAACTATGCTTAGAACATGCTTAGGTAGCCAGGGAGGTATGAAGTGTTCTTGGGTTTAAAATCCAGAAGACCCAAAGGTAGAATATAGATAACGAAGCGTTCTTTTGCCTCAGAGTGAAATATGGGCTCTCTCTCAAAACATCTTACTGTACTCACCCTTCTTATGATACTGTGAAATAATAAAATGCCCGTGTGATGAGATGAACTGGGTGAGTGTTGCGGGCATGTGACCCAGCACTAGTTTATTATTGGCGTTCTGCCACAAGGTGAATGACATAGGTGTTGTCACATAGTGAGTCTGCTATTGACCTTCTGACCATATGTCAGAAGAAGGATCACCTGCTTCTAGATCCAACTGAGGTCGACCCCAGGGAACTGAAGCCACAGAAAGCAAAACTGCAGGTAAGGGATGACTACTATAAAACTCACATTTAATCTGTATTAGAAATATGTTTTTGATATATTGTATAAGAAACTGCTTACTTTTTTGTCTGTCGATAACATCAGACCTTTTATTCTGGAAAGAAACTTTGCAATGATATTCCCGTAGTGGGAGAATGAACCGACAGTTTTTTGAGAAAGAAATACTTCTCTACATTAATTTCCAAATAACATTTCTTTTACTAAACCCCTTTCTAGTATTTATAGAGAAATTGCACTGCACAGGTAAAAATATCAGGAAATGCAATGCCTCGCAAAGATGAGTGGCGTACAATGGCACTCAATTCTAGCACATTTGTGATAATGAAAATCATGGCAATAGGAAGGAGAAAATCCTACTAGGCATCCATAGTTTGGAATGATCATCTCTAAAAAGCCATAAACAAACCATGGAATTCCGAAAATTACCTTTTTGGAAAATTAAAGTTATACAATGCTAATGCCAAGTCTTTATTTATCTACCTGTATACTTTTTTATTTTTGTAATTACAGTGTTCATGATACTGGTAAGAAAACCTCCATTTTTGCACTGCTTCCACAGTTTTCCGTTCCTCAGGGATTTGTCTGGCTTTGCCAGGTGCTGCATGAGGCTTGCGATCGGGAACAGGATACATTGGTTTTCTAAGTCCTTTCTGGTTTTCAGAGGCCTCTCACATTATCTCTAGTTGTCGAACATGCTTGATAAAGCCTAATCCTTAAGCACTTAATCACAATTTCACTGCTTCTTGTCTTCCTCTGCATGTGTTCTCTACCCCAGGTCTGGGGAGGAAAATAACCTAATTCCTACCAACGTATATAAACTAACGTTAAATTCTCCATGGGTATATTTTTCATTTAAAAAGTTATGTGAGGGGTACCTGTGTGGCTCAGTCGTTCAGCGTCTGCCTTCGGCTCAGGTCATGATCCCGGGGTCCTGGGATCGAGTTCCGCATCGGGCTCCCTGCTCCGCGGGAAGCCTGCTTCTCCCTCTCCCACTCCCCCTTCTTGTGTTCCCTCTCTCGCTGTGTCTCTCTCTGTCAAATAAATAAATAAAATCTTTAAAAATAAAAAAAATAAAAAGTTATGTGAGAGTAAGTTATCTAAGTTCCTAGTCCCATTTTAATTTAGAGCAATATTGCCCCATGTTTTAGATCCTCCCTGTGCCTGCTCTACGGCTTCTGTTGCCACTGTTCCTGTTGTTCATCGTGTTTCAAATGTCTATTGTCCAAACTTCAATATCTATCTAAATGATGCAGAAATCCTGAGACTGTTTTTTTGAAATGAGTAGTCCATGTATTTAATCATAAAATTATAATTTCAGGGTAATTGTTATAACTGTAGAGACATTATTTTACCGACATCTTTTCATTTCAATCAGGAAAAAGTTCAGTCTGCAGAGCAGAAGCCTAGAGGCCATCCCAAAACCTGTTCCTACAATCCAGGCAGAAAAGTGTTAGCAGTGGGCTGGATAACTTGATTTATTCCTATGTATTCTGTGTCTTTTAAAAAATATTTTATTTATTTATTTATTTTAGAAAAAGAGAAAGAGAGCAGGAGGGGAGGGGCAGAGGGAGCATCTCAAGCAGAGATCCACACTCAGCACAGAGCCCATCCCGGGGCTCGATCTCACGACCCTGAGATCACCACCTGAGCCAAAATCAGAGTCTGTTGCTTAACCGACTGCACCACCCAGGTGCCCTAGGTATTCTATGTTTAAAACAATTATTTTACATTTTATTTTCTAATTTCCTGATACTAATATAGAGAAATACACTCTGTCTTTTATGTTGACCTAACATCTGGCAATATTGCTATATTGACTTACTTGTTCTAATATTTTGTTTATGAATTCATTGGTGTACTTTGCATATGCTCTGACATTCTCCTGCCAATAATGGTGGTTTTCATTTTCCTTTCAATCTTTATACTTGTGTTTCCATCCTTTGCTGTGTTGCTCTAGCATTAGCACTTTCTTGAAGAGAGTGGAGAGGTTGGACATACTTAATCTTGTAACTTACAGGGAAAACATTCAATATTTCACCATTCAGAATGATTTTAGCGGTACTTTTTATGTTTATTTTTTTAAATTTTATTTTATTATGTAAGTCACCCTATAATACATCAATGAATTTTTGATGTGGTGATCCACGATTCATTGTTTTCGTGTAACACCCAGTGCTCCACGCAGAACGTGCCCTCCTTAATACCCATCACCAAACTAACCCATGCTCCCAACCCCCTCCCCTCTAGAACCCTCAGTTTGTTTCTCAGAGTCCATCGTCTCTCACGGTTCGTCTCCCTGTCTGATTCCCCCCCTTCATTTTTCCCTTCCTTCTCCTAATGTCCTCCATTCTATTCCTTATGTTCCACAGATAAGTGAAACCATATGATAATTGACTTTCTCTGCTTGACTTATTTCACTTAGCATAATCTCCTCCAGTCCCATCCATGTGGATGTAAAAGTTGGGTATTCATCCTTTCTGATGACTAATATTCCATTGTATATATGGACCACGTCTTCTTTATCCATTCATCTGTTGAAGGGCATCTCGGCTCTTTCCACAGTTTGACTATTGCGGACATTGCTGCTGTGAATGTTGGGGTGCATGTGGCCCTTGTTTTCACTACATCTGTGTCTTTGGGGTAAATACTCAGGAGTGCAATTGCTGGGTCATAGGGTGGCTCTATTTTTAATTTTTTGAGGCACCTCCACACTGTTTTCCAAAGTGGCTGTACCGACTTGCATTCCCACCAACAGTGTAAGAGGGTTTCCCTTTCTCCACAACCTCTCCAACATTTGTTGTTTCTTGCCTTGTCAATTTTTGCCATTCTAACTGGTGTAAGGTGGTATCTCAATGTGATTTTGATTTGAATTTCCCTGATGGCTAATGATGAGCATTTTTTCATGTGTCTGTTAGCCATTTGTGTTTCTTCTTTTGAGGAGTGTCTGTTCATGTCTTCTGCCCATTTTTTTGACTGGATTATTTTTTTGAGTGTTGAGTTTGAGAAGTTCTTTATAGATCTTGGATATAGGCCCTTTGTCTGTAGTGTCATTTGCAAAAATCTCCCATTCTATGGGTTGCCTCTTTGTCTTGTTGACTGTTTCCTTTGATGTGCAGAAGGTTTTTATCTCGATGAAGTCCCAAAAGTTCATTTTTGCTTTTGTTTCACTAGCTTTTGGAGATGTATCTTGAAAGAAGTTGCTGTGGCCGATGTCAAAGAGGTTACTGCCTATGTTCTCCTCTAGGATTTTGATGGATTACAGTCTCACATTGAGGTCTTTTATCCATTTTGAGTTTATCTTTGTGTATGGTGTTAGAGAATGGTCGGGTCTCATTCTTCTGCATGTGGCTGTCCAATTTTCCCATTTATTAAAGAGACTGTCTTTTTTCCATTGCTTATTTTTTCCTGCTTTGTCGGAGATTATTTGACCATAGAGATGAGGGTCCATATCTGGGCTCTCTATTCTGTTCCATTGGTCTACATGTCTGTTTTTTGTGCCAGTACCATGCTATCTTGGTGATCACTGCTTTTTAATATAGCTTGAAATCGGACAACGTGATGCCCCCAACTTTGTTTTTCTTTTTCAACATTTCTTGGCAATTTGGGGTCTTTTCTGATTCCATACAAATTTTAGGATTGTTTGTTCCAGCACTTTGAAAAATGTCATTGGAATTTTGATCAGGATGGCATTGAAGGTATAGATTGCTCTGGGCAGCATAGACATTTTAATAATGTTTATTCTTCCTGTCCATAAGCATGGAATATTTCTCCCTCTTTTTGTTTCTTGTTCAATTTCCTTCATGAGTGTTCTGTAGTTCCTAGAGCATAGATCTTTTACCTCTTTGGTTAGGTTTATTCCGAGGTATTTTGTGGTTTTTGATGCTATTGTAAATGGAATTGTTTCTCTAATTTCTCTTTCTACAGTTGCATTGTTAGTATATAAGAAAGCAACTGATTTCTGTGCATTGATTTTGTATCCTGCCACACTAGTGAATTGCTGTATGAATTCTAGTAATTTGGGGGTGGAGTCTTTTGGGTTTTCCACAAAAAGTGGAAAAAAACTCTCATCTGCGAAGAGAGAGAGTTTGACTTCTTCTTTGCCAGTCTGAATACCTTTTATTTCTTTTTGTTGTCTGATTGCTGTTGCTAGGACTTCTAGTACTATGTTGAAAATAGTGGTGAGAGTGGGCATCCTGGACATGTTCCTGATCTTAAGGGAAAGGCTCTCAGCTTTTCCACTGAGGACGATATTCGCTGTGGGTTTTTCATAGATGGATTTTATGAACTTGAGGAATGTTCCCTCTATCCCTATACTCTGAAGAGTTTTAATCAGGAAAGGATTCTGTTTCTTGTCAAATGCTTTTTCTGCATCAATTGAGAGGACCATATGGTTCTTCTCTCTCCTCTTATTAATGTGTTCTATCCCATTGATTGATTTGTGAATGTTGAACCGCCCTTGCATCCTGGGGATAAATCCCACTTGGTCGTGTTGGATGATCCTTTTTTGTTGGGTCCTATTAGCTAGGATTTTGTTGAGGATTTTGACATCCATGTTCATCAGGGATATCGGTCTGAAATTCTCCTTTTTGATGGGGTCTTTGCCTGGTTTGGGGATCAAGGTAATGCTGGCTTCATAGAATGAGTCTGGAAGGGTTCCTTCTGTTTCTGTTTTTTGAAACAGCTTCAGGAGAATAGTTATTATTTCTTCTTTGAATGTTTGGTAGAATTCCCCAGTGAATCCATTAGGCCCTGGACTCTTGTTTTTTGGGAAGTTTTTGATCACTGCTTCAATCACCTTACTGGTTATTAGCCTATTCAGGTTGTCAATTTCTTCCTGTTTCAGTCTTGACAGTTTATAGCTTTCTAGGAAGGCATCCATTTCATCCAGATTGCTCAGTTTATTGGCATATAATTGGTGATAATAATTTCTAATAATTGTTTCTGTTTGCTTGGTGTTAGTCGTGATCTCTCCCCTTTCATTCATAATTTTATTAATTTGGATCCTTTCTCTTTTCTTTTGGATAAGTCTGGCCAGTGGCTTATCGATCTTACTAATTCTTTCAAAGAACCAGCTTCTAGTTTTGTTGATGTGATCTACTGTGTTTCTGGTTTCTACTTCATTGACCTCTTCTCTAATCTTAATTATTTCTCTTCTAATGCGTGGCTTGGGCATCGTTTGTTGCTTTTTCTCTAGTTCTTTAAGGTGTAGAGTTAGTTGGTGAATTTGGGATTTTTCTATTTTTTTTTGAGTGAAGCTGAGATGACTATGTATTTCTCCATTAGGACCGCCTTTGCAGTATCCCATAGGTTTTGGACCGATGTGTTTTCATTCTCATTGGTTTCCATGAATTGTTTAAGTTCTTCTTTGATTTCCTGGATGACCCAAACGTTCTTGAGCAGAGTGGTCTTTAGCTTCCAAGTGTTTGAATTTCTTCCAAATTTTTTCTTGTGACTGAGTTCCATTTTTAAAGCATTATGGTCTGAGAATATGCAGGGAATAATCTCAGTCTTTTGGTATTGGTTGAGACTTGATATGTGACCCAGTATGTGGTCTATTCTGGAGGACGTTCCATGTGTGCTCGAGAAGAATGAGTATTCTGTTGTTTTAGGATGGAATGTTCTATATATATCTATGAGGTCCATCTGATCTAGTGAGTCATTCAAATCTCTTGTTTCTTTGTTGATTTTCTCCTTAGATGATCTTTCTATTGCTGAGAGTGGAGTATCGAGGTCTCCTACAATTAACATAGTGTTAGCAGTATGACTCTTTATTTTGGTTAACAGTTGGCTTATGTAGATGGCTGCTCCCCTGTTGGGGGTGTAGATATTTACAATTGTTAGATCTTCATGTTGGATAGACCCTTTAAGCATGATATAGTGTTCTTCTGTGTCTCTAACTACAGTCTTTAGTTTAAAATCTAATTTGTCTGATATAAGAATTGCTACCCCAGCTTTCTTTTGAGGTCCGCTGGTGTGGAAAACGGATTTCCATCCCTTCACTTTCAGTCTGGATGTATCTTTAGGTTCAGAATGAGTCTTTTGTAGACAGAATATGAATGGGTCCTGTCTTTTTATCCAGTCTGCAACCCTGTGCCATTTTATGGGAGCATTTAGGCCATTCACGTTGAGAGTGATTATTGAAAGATATGAATGAATTGTCATCATGTTGCCTGTGAAGACCTTGTTTTTATAGATTGTCCCTGTAAATTTCTGTTGTATATCACTCTTGGGGGTCTTTCTCCTTTTATAGATCTTCCCTTAATATTCCTTGCAGGGCCGGCTTAGTGGTCACATATTCTTTCAGTTTCTGCGGGTCTTGGAAGCTCTGCATCTCTCCATCCATTCTAAATGACAGCCTTGCTGGATAAAGTATTCTTGGCTGCATGTTCTTCTCATTTAGTACCCTGAATATGTCTTGCCAGGCCTTTCCGGCTTGCCAGGTCTCTGTGGGTAGGTCTAACGTTACTCTGATGTTCCTCCCTCTGTACATAAGGAATCTCTTCCCCCTAACTGCCCTTAAGATGGTTTCCTTGGTTCTAAGATTTGCGAATTTTACTATTACATGCTGGGGTGTTGGCCTGTTTTCCTTGATCTTGGGAGGGGTCCTCTCTGCCTCTAGGACATGAATGTTTGTTTCATTCCCCAGATTAGGGAAGTTCTCAGCTGCAATTTTCTCAAATATATCTTCTAGTCCCCTCTCTCTCTCTCAACCCCCACCTGGATTCCAATAAGTCTGACATTGGAACATTCATGGTATCACTTATTTCTCTGATTCTATTTTCATGGATTCTGAGTAATTTTCCCTGGCCTCCTCTTTTCCCTTTTTCTTTATTATTTGGTCTTCTAGGTCACTAATTCATTTTTCTGCCTTGCTTACCCTAGCTGTTAGATTATCTAGATTAGATTGGATCTCACTGATAGCATTTTTAAGTTCTGCCAATTCAGCGTTCATTTCTGCCCTTAGAGACTATCTTGCCACTGATCGATCTCTCCATTCTAGCTATTGTCTTCACAATTGCTAGCCTGAATTCCATCTCTGACATCTTGCTTATATCTGCATCCATTTGTTAATCTGTGGTATAAGTCATAGTCTCTAGTCTATCCTATTTTGCAGGTTCCTCCTGCTAGTCATTCTGTTGAGGGGTGGTTGAGGGAATGTATAGAGTCCAAATTATTGACCACAACCCAAGCAAGATGCACCTGTTTTATAGGGACCTTAGTGTTGCTGGCCTATTGTTCTCCCAGCCTGTCTTCTGGGGGAGGGGCCTGCCGTGCTCTTACTCAGGCAACCCTGTTTTGCCAGCGTTGTGGGGGATGGGCTCAGTGGAAACTGGTTTTGGGGGGCTTTTGTTCTCTGGTGGCTTTTGTTCTCTGGCTGCTTTCCCTGGCAGCTTTCTGCATTTCTTCCAAGAGTCAGAGCAGAAGAGACCATTTCCAACCCTCTGCCTCAGAGCAGAGAGATCTCTGTCTGTTCTTCAGTGACCTCTCCAGGCCACACTATCTCCGTTTCTGTCCGTGCTGCTATAAACTGCAGTATCCTGGGTTGTGCATCTCTCAGCAGGGCTCCCAGTCCTCGCCTCCAGGTTGAGGCCCATCTCTGCCTCTTGTGCTTCTAAAACCGCCAGCCACCCCCAGTTCGCATGTGCAGCCCCGCCACTCCAGTTTCCATCCTGGGGCCTGCCCTAAAGTCCTTTCCCTGCCGCTACTGGTCTGTGAGTCTGTACCCTGTCCCCAGCGCAGGAGGCCATCCCTCATAGGCATTGTAGGGTCCCCACAGCCAGGCTCCCTTCTGCTGCCGTTTTTCCTCCAAAATCTGCCCGCGGAATCAAGGCTTCCCGCTTCCTACCTCGGAACCAACCGCCTGCGATATTCTGTTTGTAGAGATCCAGATCTATCATCTTACATCTCAGGCCAATTTCACGGGTGTTCAGAGTGGTCTGGTAGATATCCAGCTCAGTTCCGGGGACCAGCTGGAATAGGGTCCCCTACTCCTCCACCATCTTTTCCTGCACCTCCAGCGGTACTTTTTATCTTAAATATATTCTTTCAGATTAAGGAAGCTCTCTTCAGTTGCTAGTTTGTTGAGAGTTTTTATCATGAAAGCATGGTGAATTTCATCAAATTAACCTATTGAAATGATCTTAGGGTTTCTCTCTTTTGTTTAACCAATGTGGTAAATTACATTAAATATTTTTCAAAGTTAATCCAACTGTACACTTCCAGGATGAATTCCAGAATCATGATGTATTTGTATGCTGTTTTAATTGGCCAATACTTAACTTAGATGTTTGTTTGCATCTCTGTCGATGAAAGGAACTGATTTGTGTTCTGCTTTTCTGTCACGTCTGTTTCAGACTGTGATGTCAGGGCAATGTTGGTCTCATTACATGAGTGGAGGTGCGCTCCCTTTTTCTGTGATCTGTGTGTGTCATGTATTGCTTCTTTCATAGATGACTGGTTGTACTCATGAGTAAAATCAAACTGTCCTGGAATTTTCTCTGTGGCAGTTCTGTTTTGTTTTGTGTTAGTGTTCTTTTTTTAAAGAGTAGTTTACAAAACTAACCTTTAAACCTTTCCACTATTATATAAGCTACAGTTGTTGATTTGATTGCTGAGAAACAATGCTTTGGTGGCATGCTTCTAATGTGAATTAAAATCCATATTAATTAAGTTTTCGGATAGTTGCCATAGGAACACAGAAAAATGTAATCCTTATGTCCATGTCTTCATATGGCTGCATTTGTACCAATCTTATGCTTCTAAAGTCCTTGCAAAAGTATCCAGAATTAATTTACGTGATCTCTATACATGCTCCAAACTCATGTTAAATTTCCATTAGCAACAAGAGATGGTATCTATAAATGCTATCCGAAATCCTAATATGGTTTCCCTCTGTCCCTTTCGATGACACTGTGATTTGTGATTTGTGTGCCTGCAGGCATCACGGCCCCAGGCGTGACAGAGTCAGCCTCTGGAATCCCCTGACTCTTCCTATCAGCTTTGTTTCCTTTTGCCTTTCATGTCATATATATTCTTGCATCTTTGTACTTTCAACCAATTAGGGTCTTGATATTTAAAATACACCTATATAAACTGTTCCATGGTGGGGATTTTTTAATCCAATTTTACAATTTTTCCTTCAATACACAGTTAACATTTAGGGAACATTGACTTAAGGTAGCCTCTTAACCTAAAAGTATATAAAGTTTCCTAAAGGGTTAACTTCAGTAACCTTATCACAATTAGAATGACATAAAGTTCAAACACAAAACAAAGAATAGAACTCAAAAGATATTGTGCATGTTTCCACGGCTGAGCTTTTTAACAAAGGAGACATAATTGTAACAAAAGTCTGGAAGAACAGACAAACTGCTTTTATTCCCTCCTGCCTGGAGGAATCACTTAAAAGCCAAGCTTTGAAGTAGATGGTGTATAAAGCATTTATATTTAAAAATAAAAAAAATATGGAGAGTACAATTTCTTTCTAATTGCAGTATATTTCTCTTATAAAAATGTCATACTATGCAAGATAAACTTAAAAATCAAATGAGCTCCCCATAAATTTGAGTTGAAGGCTGCGGTTTTCCTACCTAATTTTAATACATAATAAATAAGTTGGCCCTAAAATCTTCAAAGGAGATTTCTAAAGGAATGATTTGTTTGAATTGTGGTAATGATAAAACTGGCCATTATTCGTCTCCAGGAAACCCAGAAGATCCAGCTTCTGAATATCCCTGGAAGGTGGAAGGCCACCATGGCAGGTCGTTGGTGCTCACCTGTGGCGAGCAGAGTACTTGGGACAGTGGTACGTCCGCGGTGACCGGGAGCCAGTGAGAGAGAGCAGGGAGGCTGGGGAGCAGGGAAAGGACTCCGCTGCCACTCATCTCAGCTTCCCCAGCCCCCCGGCTGGCTGAACATTTAGGGCAAATTAGATCATTTGTACAGTCTCTTCTAGACAGAATAAAGCTAACACGTGGTTTTGTTAGGAAATGTTTGAGCTTTTTACTCATGTATGCAATATATATATGTAAAACTTCAACGTTTTCTGTTTTGAACTTCATATTTTATGCCTGTTCTGTTTGACGGGACTCCCTGGGTAGGTTCCAGGTGAAAAAAGTTCAGGTTAAGGTTAAAGGCACTTTTCGAAGGGTTTTCTCTTCTCTTGTCCACTGCTGCTTGGGTGGCACCTGTCTTGTCATCACGTTAGCTGTGTGGTCCGCACGATTGTCCGCGTCTGCTGAGGTGTGAACAGCCTCCAGTCTGGGTCCCCCCGCGGCCGCCCTCCACACCGATACCTGCTTGTTGCACATCTACAGTTTTTTCTCCTCTTAGCTGTAAACATCAGGGGCAGAGGAAAATTCACTGTTCCCCTCATGCTGTGCTGCAAAAAGGGGGAACCTTGTTGGCTGCATGGTGATCTCAGCTCAGATGCAATGACTTCAGTTCGTCTCCCCAGTGAGGGCCTGGGAGGCCACTCCATGGCCGAGCACCATGCGTTGATCAGCCTGGCATCCTGTCTGGAAGTTGTGCGGTGCCCCCTCCCCAGACCTCCTCTGAGAGTCGGCTGCAGACTTCCTTCCCAGAGAGACACCTCAGGGACCGAATTTATCACATGGCTCCCTTCTCATTCTCCTTTTATTATTATTTCACTCTCCTCGGGCTTATGTAGTTTTTATTTCACTTCAGATATTTGTGCCTGAGAGGAGGAAGGTCATACAGGTCAGATCAGATAGTCTTCTCTTCCAGATTTTTAAGAGAGAAGCTTAGCCTTCTGTGCTCAGACTTGGAAGTAAATTTTTCTCCTCAAAACTGTGGCCACGCTCCTCAGAATTCTTTTGGACCTTCAGCATTTTCTCTGCCACTTTTCCCTCGGGGCACTGAGGGCAGTTGGTTGGATTTGGTTTGGGGCTCGAGGAAAACGAAACCCACAGAGGGAGAAGTAGAAATGTGCCAGGCGGCTCGTGCGGCTCTCTCTTCCCATAACCTATGATTTCCCTTTGCCTGGCTTTTCCAAAGTAAGACTCTTTCACCTGGTGAACGTTATTTACCTGAAACAGCACATCAAGCTGGTGGAAGCACAGAGCTTTGCATGGATTTTTTTAAGAATACGAGGGCTGAGGGGGGCCTAGGTGGTTCAGTCGGTGAAGTGACCAACTCCTAATTTTGGCTCAGTTCATGATCTCAGTGTTGTGAGATTGAGACTCAGTGCGGTGTCTGCTTGTCCCGCTCCCTCTGGCTCTCGCCCCACTCACATAATCTCTCTCTCTCTCAAATAAATCTTTCTTTAAAAAAAGAAAAAAGAATACAAGGGCTGAGAAATTCTGAGAGTACTTAGCTCTCTCCGTGGAATATAATGTTCCATATCTGTAGCCCAGGAAGCAAGAGAAGGAAGATGGAAATTAGGTGGATTAATGTATAGTCAACTTCGTGAAATAGCCTTGCCATCGATTTCTCCCTTCAAGAAAACACAATGATGATTTGGGCCTAAAATGTTATCTCGCAATAAGCAATGTCAAAATTAACTCATGGTGACTCTATGACCCAGATGTTTACCAATAAGTTTGTATATAAGTCTACAAATACTGAGTATTTCTGAAGCCCATACCCAAAGCAGCATTGGAGACGGAGAACAGTGCATTCATGGGGGGGGGGGGGGTCTCGTACAAAGGAAAAAATGTTGTCAAATCACAGCACAGGCAATAAATTATTTATACACCATCAAACATAGCTAGTCTGTGATGTTATTAAATCACTAAAAGATTTTAATATAGGACAGAGTCCCATTCTGCTTTGTGATTGCATTTTTGTTTTATTATATTTCATTGTGTTGGTTCATTGTCAGCGCTAGGAGATGGTTATCCTCTAAAGAGATAATCTTCCACCAATGATTGGAAATTAGAAATGATTGGAAGTACAATGTAATAGAATAAACAGATTAATCATTGGGGGACTGGAGTGGATTTTGGTTTTCTGCAAATTAGTCTTCATCTCTTGTCATAGCTTATCTGCTAGAAGGTCCTGTAACATCATCCAAACATTTCTGAAGACAGCACTGTATACACAGTCATCATCACTGGGAGACATGATTGATTTAACATGTTATCACATTACAACTAACAACTTAAATGAGGTGTACATGAATACTAATCTGAGTTAACTTTGTTATATTTGAAACAGAAGAAATAAAACAGCATACATGTAATCTTGTTATAAACAGGAACAGCACACTTTTATAAATTACTGTAGTTTAAATGTTTTTCAAATGGTAATTTTCCATTCCCAAAGTAATGAAAAATAAGATGGTTTCCAGTGGCTTTCTCAATACTCTAAATAAAAACAAGTGGAATAATTGAAAGAGAACAGGTCCCAAACGTGTACGTGTGTGTGTGTGCACTCTTGTGTGGGGGCGGGGGGCTGGGTGTGGGTGTGGGCATGTGTGTACCTGTGTGTGTTTGCTAATAGAGCCAACCTGTCTTACTGCAGGTCCACCGTGTAGCTTCATTTTCCAAAATCAATGCCAATGTTTGCTCCACTTTTTACTTTTTCTTTGTAAGTATTTTTTAAGTATTAAAATGATACATGATAAAGTTTGAAAAATAAATATAAATCTTCAAGTTCAAATAGAATTACATATAATTAAATATTCAGTTCATTAGTCACACTAGTCAAATGTCAAAGTTTCAGGAGGTATGTGTGACGGGCTATTGTCATGGACAGTGCAGATCTAGAATATTCCATCATTGCTAAAAGTGCTATTGGACCGTGCTATCTTCAGTAATTTGAGACCTTGTTTATGGCTACATAATATCCCATGTTGTGGTCCAGTAATCACTGAAGTATTTCTGCATTGTTGTATATTTGCAGGGCTCACTGGGTGACTTCTTGTGTTTCTTTGGGCTGATGTAAACTTGCTCAGTAAACTTGACTGTTCAATGTTTTGCTCCATTATATGGTTTATTAACAGAGTCACATCTTACTTTTCTTTATACATTTTATATGCAAGAAAAATCAGAATAGCAGAGTGGTCGCTTGAGCACTTTTCTGAGCAGACCAGGGACAAGTAAATGTCATGCAGTGTAATTATGTGAGAGGGTACACACTGGATGGAGCAGCCCCACTATTACAAAGTTCCTACAAAGTGTTTTCTTTGTAATTATTTTTGATTTTTCAAAAGAGTTACTAAAACTCCCATTTTCTCTTAACTTGTAATTTTTAAAAATACTTCTGCTTTCCTTCTGATTTTAAATGACCACCTTTCGACTGGGAGAAAAGTTGTCCAGACAATGAATTTTAGAGTTAGACGGGACTTCACTCACTTGTGTGTGTGTCAAGGAGAGTTTTCGGACCATCTCTGAATGTGACCCTCCAGACTCCCATGCACCGCACAGTGCCGCCAACGCATCAGGTAGTTACACAGACCTAGTCTCAAATCCATGGTTCAGGACGTACTAATTGGGTGACTTTGGGGAAATTATTTTATGTGATTTATAGTGCTCCTTCCTGAGGTGTCCATGAGAAAATGAGCAGTAAACAGTCAGAATGACATGTGGCTCATAGCAAACTCTGCTGTTGTCATTGAAGGGGCTGAATCAAATTCACCCATGAGGAAAGACTTTCTCACTTTGAACTTTAAAATATAAAAACAGAGCTCCAAATGGATAAGATAGATTAAAACAGACTAAGAATGTAAATCTGTCCTGCATTTTCTGTAGCTCTAGTTTCTTTCTGATGACTTTGTATCTGTGTCTGGTTTCCTTCTGTCCAATGGGTCAGTTCTCAGCCATCCCAGACACCTGTGCATTCGGGAACGGGGTGGTGGCCAGGCTGAAGCTCCAAGAGGAGCCCCTGGACAGGAGAGAAGGGTGCAGTATGAGCGCTGAGAGGCCACTGCACCTGTTTCTCTGACAGAGCAAAAGCAAGAAGTGAGGTTGTTGCAAAACGGATGTCCACATCGGAGTGTCATCAACTGGAAGAGATCCAGGGGGGACGTGGTGGTGAGATGGGAACAGACTTCTATTGGGCCGTATCACATCAGGGGGTCAGGAGAAAAGTGCAATGATCGCTAGCTCATCTACTAGTCCCTACTTGTCATCTGAAGACAATTCTAAGGACCTACAAGAAATAATTGTTCAATGAGTAAGTCATATGTGAAATATGTATGAGTTTCCCCAAGGGTTGCCAGACCACAACTGTTAAATATCAATGTAGAGTGTAGGATTTAGGAAAAAAAAAAGAAAAAGATCCTGTATGCTACCAATCTTATTTAAAATTCCTTTGGGAAATAAACCTCCAAAAATTCAACAAGGCTGGAAAAAACAAATGAGGAGAAGGAGCTTCATGTGGAAAAAGCTTCCATTAAAATAGGAACTTATGGCACAACAGACAGAAAGCTCCTCAAACAAAGGAAGGATGATGGACTTGTTCTATTTCCATGGCCCCCCTACCCTGGCCACTGTGACCCCCATACCCCAGCGTCAGATGCACACAAACGGATGTTGATCCAGCAGACCTCTGTGTAGCAACAGCACCTGTTAATCATCAATGTCTCCTGTGCTCCACGTGCTCGACTGGGCACTTAAATATATTATCACTTCCCACAGTGACCCTGGGAAACAGAACTATTGTCATCAGCTTCTGCACTTGACCTGAGGATTAGTCATGTTAAAGGATATGCCTGAGGACATCACTGATTAGCTGCGGACAGGGCTTCCAACAGGAAAGGGGCTGTGCCCAGATCCACGAGTGCCAGAGGAGCTTTGGTGGTAAACGTTTTGAAAACCCAGGAGTGTGGGGGCACTGCAGTCTCCCACATTTTTAACACCCAAGTAAGAAGTAAGAGAGCATCGTGGGGAAACTAGTTCATCTCAAACACCCATTGCGCACATAAGCTTTTTGAAATCAACCCCAAAATGTATTCAGCAGTAGAAACTCTCTTAGGGGTTGATTAAGAGAGGAATATTCCAGTCATTTTCAAAAGTCATTAAAGGGAGAAACAAAGAGAAAGTTTAATATGTGAGAAATATGCCAAAGTTTAGATTTCACTCATTTCTTTTTTTTAATAAATTTTTTGTTTCATGTTCTGACCTTCTTTTATTTTATTTTATTTTTTTAGATTTTATTTATTTATTTGACAGACAGAGACAGACACAGTGAGAGAGGGAACACAAGCAGGGGGAGTGGGAGAGGGAGAAGCTGGCTTCCCGCGGAGCAGGGAGCCCGACGCGGGGCTCAATCCCAGGACCCTGGGACCATGACCTGAGCCGAAGGCAGATGCCTAATGACTGAGCCACCCAGGTGCCCCAGATTTCACTCATTTCTTAAACATCTTACAGAGGTTTACAGAAACTAATATTTAAGAATATTAGCACATTTAAATCATCAATAAAGGATATTTGTTATTTAAAAAATTTTACTTAGAATATTCGTTATTCTTATTTAATAATATTTAAAATACCAATTTTAAAATAATAATAAAACAGGAATTTAAATGTACTAATTTCCAAAGAGCCTGAGCAAATATAGAATATATACATCTAATGACTCAAAATTATTCAGCTTGGTATTTTTTTTTAATTTTTGTATTTGTTACAACTTTTTAAAGCAGAACGTGACTTGAGCACTACATTCCCACTCACAGAACTTGCTGAGTTACTTTTTGAACAGCTTTACAACATGCCTAAATAGGCTTAGAATTTCACTACTCTAAACAATACTCTTCTTTGGAAAACAAGCCCTATACATAGTTACTCCCATCCAGTTGGTTCAGTTTAACTACTAGTTTCTAGAAGCCTGGTACATGCAGTTGATAACTACAGGGGATAGAAGATTTAAAAAATAGATCCTAGACGGTGAGAGTCGTTTTAACCAACAGTTCTCTTTTAAACATCAAGGTATAGCTCAGAACACTTCAGTGACAAAAAAAATTTGGTCTTACTAAGGAATCTGCTTGGTAGCTAAACACTTTAGAGCACACGGTTCACGTTAGGTTACATACACCTCACAACAAATGTTACCTTGTCCAGTTACAAGAAGCCAGCATGGAACCGGGGAAGAAAAACTAGCTGGGCTTTAGGTCCTACACATCAGAGTAGCACACTCCAAAAAGAAAGAAATCTTATCTTCCCCTTGAGTAGTTACTGTCATGCCATACAGATTCTTAAAATGTTAACAAAAATAAAGAAAAACATCCTTGAAAATATATTATCAGAGGGAATGAAGATAAAGTATCGAATACATGTACAAGTAATGCTCAGTGGCGCTTAATCGACTTCCTCCATGCGGGACGTGTCATCGTCGCCCTCAAGGGGCGGCATCTCTTCGCTCACCGCGGCACTGCTGTCGTCAGCCGTGGGGTCGTCTTCGTCAATACCGAGCCCGAGCTTGATCATCCTGTAGATCCTGTTAGCATGTGTCTGGGGATCTTCCAGGCTGAAGCCAGAGGACAGGAGAGCAGTTTCGTAAAGCAGGATGACCAGATCCTTCACAGACTTGTCGTTCTTGTCGGCCTCTGCCTTCTGCCGTAAAGTCTCAATGATGGAGTGGTCAGGGTTTATCTCCAGGTGCTTCTTCACGGCCATGTAGCCCATGGTGGAGTTGTCTCTCAAGGCCTGGGCCTTCATGATCCTCTCCATATTTGCCGTCCAGCCGTATGTGCTTGTGACAATGCAGCACGGAGAGGTCACCAATCGGTTTGACATGACCACCTTTTCTACTTTTTTCTCCAAGATGTCCTTCATGATCTTGCACAGGTTTTCAAACTTTGTTTTTTTCTCTTCCTGTTTCTTTTTCTCTTCTTCGTCTTCTGGAAGTTCCAAGCCCTCTTTGGTAACAGACACTAACGTCTTCCCCTCAAATTCCTTCAGCTGTTGGACACAGTACTCATCGATGGGCTCGATCATATAGATCACTTCCAAGCCATGCTTCCGAAGATGCTCCACGAAGGCCAAGTTTGCTACCTGATCCTTGGTCTCACCTGTGATGTAATAGATATGTTTCTGGTTTTCCTTCATTCTGGTGCAATAGTCCTTGAGGGAAACCATCTCATCGCCAGAAGCAGACGTGTAGTATCGTAACAGCTCAGAGAGCTTCTTTCGATTCTGAGAGTCTTCATGTATTCCCAGCTTGATGTTTTTTGAAAACTGCTCATAAAACTTCTTGTAGTTCTCTTTGTCTTCAGCCAGTTCGGTGAAGAGTTCTAAGCACTTTTTGACCAAGTTCTTTCTGATAACTTTTAAAATTTTGCTTTGCTGAAGCATCTCACGGGAAATATTTAGAGGAAGATCCTCAGAGTCCACCACACCTCTAATGAAATTCAGGTACTCAGGAATTAGCTACTCGCAGTTATCCATGATGAAAACTCTGCGAACATACAACTTAATGTTGTTCTTTTTCTTTCTGTTCTCGAATAGGTCAAAGGGAGCGCGTCTTGGCACAAAGAGAAGAGCGCTGAACTCCAACTGTCCTTCCACTGAAAAATGCTTCACTGCCAAGTGATCTTCCCAGTCATTGGTCAAGCTCTTATAAAATTCTCCATATTCTTCGTTGGTGTTGTCGTCAGGGTTTCTGGTCCAAATAGGCTTCGTCTTGTTCAGTTCTTCCTGATCGATGTACTTCTCCTTGATCTTCTTCCTCCTCTTCTTGTCCCCGTCCCTCTTCTCCTCCTCCTCCTCCTCCGAGCCGACGTCTTCTATCTCAGGCTTGTCATCGGGCTCCTACTCTTCCTTTTCTCTTTCCTCCTCCTTCTCTTCCTTTTCTTCAGCCTCATCATCACTGACCTCTTTGTCGCGTTCCTTCTCCACAAAGAGAGTAATGGGATAGCCAATAAACTGGGAGTGCTTCTTCACAATCTCTTTTATTCTCCTTTCCTCCAAGTACTCTGTCTGGTCTTCTTTCAGATGCAGGATAACCTTTGTTCCCTGACCCATAGGTTCACCTGTGTCAGTCCTAACTGTGAAAGATCCTCCTGCAGAAGACTCCCAGGCATACTGCTCATCATCGTTATGCTTGGTGATCACCGTCACTTTCTCGGCCACCAAGTAGGCAGAACAGAACCCAACACCAAACTGGCCAATCATAGAAATGTCTGCACCAGCCTGCAAAGCTTCCATGAATGCTTTGGTCCCAGACTTGGCGATAGTACCGAGGTTATTGATCAAATCGGCCTTGGTCATGCCAATGCCGGTATCCACGATGGTGAGGGTTCGATCTTGCTTGTTCGGAATGAGGTTAATGTGCAGCTCTTTCCCAGAGTCTAGCTTACTGGGATCGGTCAAGCTCTCGTATCTGATTTTGTCCTAAGCGTCCGACGAGTTGGAAATCAGCTCCCTGAGAAAGATCTCCTTATTCGAGTAGAAGGTGTTGATGATCAGGGACATCAACTGGGCGATCTCCGCCTGGAAGGCGAACGTCTCCACCTCCTCCTCCTCCATCGGCTGGTCTTGGGTCTGGGTTTCCTCAGGCATCTTGGCTACAGGACCGCACAGGCTCCGCGACGACGCAGCATCGGGACGCAGAAGCAACTCTCAGCTTGGTATTTAATTAATTTGCTGATTGGGTTATTGTGACATTTTAAAAGAAATAGCTTTCAGTTTTTTATACTATATCCTGAAAGACATCAGGAATCTTCAGAAATTGTTTCTCAAATTGTAATCTGCTGGCACAAGCACCAAACTTACCTGAGGTGCTTTTAGAAAATGTGTATCTGTAGGACCAAACCTTAGATCTACCAAAGACCATGTGTAGATTAGCAAATCTTTAAAGAGCTCTGAAGATAATGCTTATACTGAAAATGTTTGATAATCACATTTTTACATTAAAATTTGCCAAAATTCTAGAGATGCCACTCTTCAAGACATACCATATCTGACTTTTAATCATAAAAATGATATTGGGAAGAGATATTGAAGGTACAAGAATTTAAATCAAATGGGGTCTCAGAGAATTTGAAACAAAACAATAAACAGGGGCGCCTGGGTGGCTCAGGTCATGATCTCAGGGTCCTGGGATCGAGTGCCACGTGGGGCTCCCTGCTCAGTGGGGAAGCCTGCTTCTCCCTCTCCCTCTGCCCCTCCCCTCACTCATGCCCGCTTGCTCTCTCTTTCAAATAAATAAATAAATAATATCTTTAAATAAATAAGTAGATAAAAATAAACAAAAATCATTGATTCAGCAGTCGTACGTATCAGGAACCTACAACAAAGTAGTGTACAAGGCCCTATGTGGGGCTACATCTAGAAATAAGGCCACTGTGGAATATTTTAGAGAAGAAATACAATTACTTCACTCTTACTCCAAAGCACATGCTTCAAATAGGAAAGATTCTCAATGTTTTCAGATGCCCTCAATGTTCAATTTCATGACCTGTATGTCAGTTACACAGGCATTTGGTATATAATTACAGATTATTTTTTTAAAGATTTTATTTTTTTTATTTACTTGACAGAGAGAGACACAGCAAGAGAGATTAAACTGCACATGTATGCTTTGCAAAATGAAATAAAATTGCTGTGAAATATCATTAAGATTATTATTTTAAAATTAACAGCAACAATAACAAAGCTCCAAACAAGAAGGTTGGCACAACACTCAAATAGATATGTTATTTATAGACCTCAACCATTTTCCTCTTCAGCTATCTGCTTCAGTGCTGATCAGCTAAGTTTGGAATGTGTGAAGAAACAATGTTATTTTATCGGCACCTATGGGGAGGTGAAAAATAGCATTTTTCAAGAATTCTAAGACTCTAGGAGACACCCTTGTGAGGAAGTTTTAGCCATTTTGCTGAGATTTTTCCAGAGACCCTAATTCTGAAAGAGTTGGGTGTATCAATCAAGCTTTTCCGAAACATTAATGAAGTTTTAATACACAGAAAACTACATTCCTCTCCTAAAGTAAGGTATTGTTGTTCGGGTGACATAAAAAATCCATTGTAATCATGCTGATCTAAGTTCCACACATGAGTTTTGTTAATCTGAAAATTTGTAAACTCAGATAAGAAGATAACACACCAGCCACCTTTAATATGTGCCCAAATTTTCAAAGAATTTTCACATGCTGGTAGTATTAATTTTAGAGCTCTGTGACATTTACAGCAGAGAAAAGTGGGGGTTGGGGGTGGGCCGTGGGTCTCCCCACTGCAGGATCAAGGCTCACCTTTACACCCATGGTGTTAAGGATTTAGAATCAGACAATTACATTATTACTCCACCTCCTTCAATTACCATAGTTTTGATTTTAGCAACCATCTTTTTTTATCATTACTCTTCTTATCTTCAAAGGGATTAGCTTTGTTAATATTTATATCATGTTGTAAGTGCAGACCAAACTTTAATGCAGATTTTATTAAGGATATCTTTCTTTTTTTTTTAAAGATTTTATTTATTTATTTGAGAGAGAGAGAATGAGAGATAGAGAGCATGAGAGGGAAGAGGGTCAGAGGGAGAAGCAGACTCCCCGCTGAGCAGGGAGCCCGATGTGGGACTCGATCCCGGGACTCCAGGATCATGACCTGAGCCAAAGGCAGTCACTTAACCAACTGAGCCACACAGGCACCCTAAGCATATCTTTCTGATAGTACGATTATGAAATCAACTTTTATCTTTAATTTTGGAATTTACATCTGCCTCTGTCAAATGTCCAATGTCGATGCCCTTTTATTTTATTTATTTATTTACTTTTACCTGGGATTATTTTATTCATTTGCTCATTCACTCCACAAATAACCCCAAGTATTGATTATAGGTCAAGAAGTGTTCCAGACACCAGAGATACAAACGACAATGGATGCCAAAGGACACGATTCTGCACCACCCCCTCTGTAGACATCTACACTTCTTGTTGGATGCAAGGAACAAAACTTTATGTCTTTTATTACTTTTTTTAACTTGATGTCTTTTAGGTACCGGCATCCAGGCATCTATTACATGTAATCAAACACAATCCATTATTCCTTGAACCCTCTCTCGGTTCTTTCTGAAGTACATGCTTTGTTAGTGATGTTTTCAGTAGGGGATTGTGGGTGGTAAACTATTTTGGCTCTTACATGTGTTAAAATGTATTTATTTTAACGTTGCTCTTTAAAGAGAGTCTGGCTGGCTAGTGAATTCCAGGTCTCCGGATGTTTTCCTTCAGCATTTTGGGTGTATGAAACCATCACCTGTGACCTCTATTGTTAATGGAAGCTCCACTGTCGATTTCTCATTTCTTTCTATGAAATCCATCTTCTCTCTTTTGTAGGCTGTGTTTTCCTTTCTTGCTTACTCTTCTGCGGTTACGCTATGATGTTTCTCAGTAGAGGGTTATTGTTATTTTCTTGCTAATCATTCAGTGAGGTTTTTCATTTCAAGCTTTCATTCCCTTCATTTCTGGAAAATTACCAGGCATTTTGCTTGCAAGCATCATCTTTTTTCCATTCCTTCTATTTTCTTCTGCAACTTCCACTGCATATAGTTCTGAGCTTCTCATTCTACCCTCCAGGACCCTTAACTCCTTTCATAATTCCCCCCTTAGTCTTATTGTGTTATCATTTAGAAACTTCTCCCTCAGTGCTATCCTTCAACTCATTAATAATCCTCTCTCTTAAGATACACCCAGTGTACCATCGAGATTTCTTGAGGGTTACTATGATTATTATTTTACGTTTTTCACTTTCAAGTTTTCCAATTTGTTCTTTTTCAAGTCTACCTGTTCTTGTTCCATAAATGCTACTTCCTTCCTCTTGTCTTTGAGCAGTTAACATTATTTTTAAGTTCTCAGATTGATCTCTATATCCTTAGGGGCTAATTCTTTGAATTTACCAAGTATTTTTATGATAATACACTTCTGCATATGCTTAAAATGTTTTAAAGAGCTATTCTTGCTTGGTGGTTCTCCTTCATATATAACCTTACTTTTCATATGACCTGCGTTTGGCCTCAGCCTTGGTCCAGACGGTTTCACACATCCAAACCTGATCTTATACAAGCAGATCAATTTGAATGTTTTTCTCCATATGAATGGCTTAAATTTGGACAATTTTACATGAATTTTGTATAGACTCAGTTCCTATGTCCCATGGTTCCTCTGCTTCTTTACTTTACACGTATAAATTCAGTGCTCTCAAAAGCAAAATCTACATCTAAGATTTTAATAAACTATATCTTTTATTTAAGAAGAAGTTGCATTTTTTGATTAACCAACTTGAGGATGAATGACTAAAGACCTATGAACTAGAGGGGGAGAAATAACATCAGGCGTCTGCTGGCTCCCCACGCATCTCTTCTCGTTGTATTTTAGGTTTATGAGCGAATCTGTGCTTAAACATTTCACCATCCCCTTGTAAGATCGCCATTCCAGATCCCTTAGATCTATGAATCATTTTTCTGGATCAACCAAGAAGTACTTAGCAAGTCTGTCGTCAAAGATAACGTTTTCGGACATGATCCTGGAAATGCCCAGCCCATGTGATATGTTGGTGTTCTGAGTGTTCTCCTGTCTGGGGACTGGTGACAAAGAGTTGGAGTGATCGATGAGAATCTCCTAAGAAAATGTGTATGCAGCAGGAGGAATCCCACCCTGAAAGAGCCTCTGCTGGGATCTGGAGAGTCTCTCCACTGGACAGAATGAGCTGGTCAACAAGGTGCCGTGTGGAGGTTCTGTCATAGATTCTGGTCTCTCCTCTTGTTTTCTAACCAGCTCACACATGCAAACAATCTGGGGGTCTTCTTCCCTCACATCAGTTCCACTGGTAAATGACATGCATTCAGGTTTTGATTAAGCATTTCCTGTGCTTCGCTAGGTGAAATATCGTGAGTTTTTAGAAGATTTGACTTCTTCCTCTGTGTATTAAAATTCCCAACAAATGCATAGCATTCTGGCAGCAAACATCTGGGAGTCTCTGCTGCTGTACCTTCTCTAGTTGGATTAGTATCCCCGTTGAGGAACATTAGGCTGGGATTTTATTCTCTAATTCCTGTTGTGAGCTTCAGGGGAGATCTTTGCTCGTTTCTGGTTTGCTTGGTGGAGGCAGCAACACTAGGATGGAATGCCAAAAGCAAGGAGCCCGTCTCCCAAAGATGGAAGCCACAGAGGAGGGACACTGTTCTGCTCAGCAACCTGATAAAACGTTTCTGCCCAGAGTCCTCATGAAGAATTTCATCTGGGTCAGTGGAGTGCACCATCTGTTGATGCTTTTCTTAAACTGCCTTCAGTGGGCTGATAATTGTCACATCATAGCAGACACATTGCCAAAGGACAACTTCACAGCTTTTGATGCCATTGGCTCAGAGCTGTTCTGCCCTGCAGATCAAGGGAATCCTTGTTCCATACCTCCATCTGTTGGCTGGTGCTCCATCTTGAACACCTTCTCCATCAGAACCTCCTTCTGTCCTTGTCTATTCTAGAGTATGTTCTGGAGCATGTTCTAGAGTCTATTCTAGAGTATGAGAAAGGCTATTACAGCCCCTGATTTGGACACCAACATTCAGACCTACATGTTCATGCTTATCTTTGAGAAGCTGTTTTATCCTCTTTGCTGCTGAAGCTGTCAGAGTAAGAGTGGCCCGGCTGGCCTGCACCTTCCCTTTGCTCATGACACAGAAAGTGACCCAGACTAACGAAGGCAACATCCTCACCATCCTGGCGCCGCGGTGCTGCGGGCCTGAGGTGGGCCACTTCAGCCTCTCTCCATGGACACAGCAGACACGTTCTGTGGATGCCTTTTTCAATCTTTGTTTTGCCATTGTCACCTTCCACCTGCTTCTTATTATCAGTCCACATATCTTTATATTTTGAATAAATGACAGGCAAACAAAACTTTGGGGAAAAATAATTTCTCAGGGTTAGAGAAGCATTAAAGATGTAACAGTTGTCAAATTTGGAGCACTCAGTTAACAATGAAATTTTGACCTTCAGTGCCTTCTGAACTATATCATGAGGACGAACAGGGGAGAGCTGCAGGACTCAGTCTTACCTCCATGGAGAAGAAAGTTCATATTGGAAGTAACTAAAAATGGAATGAGACTGGAACAGTGCCATGAATTTCTGGTGATGAAAATGTGGCCAAAAGATGATCTGGTGATAGAGGCATATAAACTAGAAGTTTAACTAGAAGTTACCATAGGTGTCCTCTACCATTTCTCTCCAACACTTTTTTCAGGTTCTGGTATTTTATGATTTAAATGAATTAATAATCCTTCTGAAATTATCTAAAGCAATAAAAAATATCATTCACCAGTAGAATTCGATGAGTTTGTGTTAAAGATTTACCAACAGATTCTCCAGTATAGCAGAGGAACATTTCTCTTTAAACATCCACTCTGCACCAAGTTAATGAATGCATTTGCTAAAAGACATACAGATATAAATAAATAAACAAACAAACAAACAAATAAATAAATAAATAACTTTCCTATTATTCACATAAAAGTTGTAGAGTGTTTCTACGGGAGAAGTTTATTTCTTGTAATATATCTGATATGCTAAAAGATAGAGTATATGATAATCTGTTCATTTCCAAAACAGCTTTGTTGAAAAATTGGATTATGTTTAATACTTTGATTTTGATTTATATCTTCAAGATCGTACAAACAAGAGATATCTTTTTCTAAATATTTTTTCTATTTATTTATTTGACAGAGAATGAGAGAGAGAGAAAGAGATAGAACACGAACAGGGGGAGCAGGAGAGGGAGAAGCATACTCCCTGCTGACCAAGGAGCCTGATGTGGGGCTCGATCCTAGGGCCCCGGGATCATGACCTGAGCTGAAGGAAGATGCTTAACTGACTGAGCCACTCAGGTGCCCCCCAAGAGATGTCTTTAAACAGTATTCTTTCGTAAGACTCTTTCATCTTTAAAATGATCCAATTCTGGAGTTCAGAACACTACAACTTTCCATTACTTTGAGATGACAAGCAGTGTAACTGCAATCATGAACACAGAAGTACCTAGAATTATTTGGAAAATGGGTTTGAGAATGTTTGGAAAACTTTTTTCCCTGTCACTGGGTAAATATTACTCACTTTACTGCCTTCAGAAACCAATTTCGATTTTTTTCTGAAAACATTTTTTAAGGCATTGGAAAAAATAAAGTCTTTTTTTTATTTGAGGGAGAGAGAGCAGGGTGGGGGGCAGTGTCAGTGGGCCTGACCCAAGCAGATTCCACGGGGAGCATGGACCCCAATGCGGGGCTCAATCCCAGGACCCTGAGATCATGACCCGAGTCAAAACCAAGAGTCAGACGCTCAACCCACTGAGCCGCCCAGGCGCCCAGGATAAATTCTTGAATACGGTTTCTTTCTGGAAGCACATTTGAGTACCTAATGCTGTTGCTTAAAAACTACACTAGTTACACTTTCATTAGTTTCAGCTGAATCTTAGTCATCTTGGTTATATAACTTACCCCAAGTTTAAAAAATGGAAGAAAAAAATTTAATGAAAAATCATGTAAAATACTACTAAGAATTAATTTCCTTGCCCAAACCAGAGTGGTTATCATTAAAGCATTAGGTTTTAAGAGGCAGTTTATCTCATCCTAAAGTCACTGCAGGAAATCATTTGTCAGACCACACACTGATTATATAGTAAACAGAAAAATAATCTATTTCGAGACTAAATCTGCTTATTAGGTAGTTGAAGAGTGGCAAAAATCCATATTTTCTTTGTTCAAATAGCATGTTAAGTGGTCCAGCTGTGGGTCTTGAATCACTTTCAGGGCACAGGTCCGTTTTCTCCTGGCTCATGTGGCTTTACTCTGACTCTGTCTGCAGATACTATGACTCCTACATTGTTCTCCGTTTCCTACCCAAGTTGTGGTCATATTTTTACACTGAAATATCAATTGTAAAAAGAGCCTTTCCCTTTTCCTTGTTGTTAGTCCCCTTTGTCCTCTACAGCTTGCAGTTGTTTGAGGGTTCCTAGCTCAGAGTGGGGACACCTGCTGTGTCCATAGTTGATAAATAAACCTGGTGGATAGATTTGCTCACTAAGGCAAGTGAAAATGCTTAATCCATAAATAAATAACCTCTGCCCTTGCTGCCCTTGCTACCCTTGCCTATGGCATGCTTTCTACCTATCAGAACTAAATAACCAAAAGGGAGGTAAAATCATTGTTTTTTTTTTTTAAACCATTGGATAAAAAGACTTTTGCTTGTTAGAACTGTGATTGATTGACATGCAAGACGCTGTGTATGGGTCCTGAGACCCATGGCATGGATTGATGAGCTCTACCACATCTCTCTATCTCACACATATTTGGTGAGGGGGATGTGATGTGTATACAGTGTTTTACTTGAAGACCAGATAAATGTTTGGATTTGGAATCAGAAAGTTATGGGTTTTTTTCTTTTGTTTTAGTTTAGGCAACTTCATCTTGCCACGCTTCAGATTTCCCCACAATAAAACAAGTGTAATGATATTTAATTCAATATGTCACAAGGTTTACAATAAGGTGATATAGTAAAGGAGGTGCCTGAGATGTTGGAGGTACTCAGTGTTGATATCGCTTTCATCCCTTCTTATTTGGCTAAAATACAGAAATCTTTATTCCAAGTTGGAGTTCCAACACTGAGTTATTTATCTTGTTCGTATGTTATCCAAGCGTTTGCTCTCATTCCCTTTCATTTCCCAGTGAAAGAGGGAGAGAGTAAACCTTAAATCTGTTAGTTTTGTTCTTGCAGTATATGCTGTAAAAAAAGTTCTGTGGGGAAAACTGGAAATTACTGACTTTCTGAGCATTCTGTCCTACCTAGTGACTGGGTCATTTATTTGACTCTCCATGTTCCCAGCAGACACTCTATCCCTACGTCAGCATATTTCATACGTTTTTCAGACCCATCTGTCTACCTGTCTCCTCAAGTACAGTTCCTAAAAGCAGAGACTATGTCACCATTTTTTTCTTGTACCCAAAGGGATACCAAAAAGCCTGGTGCACAGATGGTTGCTCAGTAGACGTTTATTTCATAAATGGATGAATGTAGATATGGACGGATAGCTGGGGTGATAGGATCATTATTCTCCATACTAGAGGGTAAGAACTGTCTGGAATCCCACCACATGAACATCACTACATCTAGATAACAAAGTAGGCTCACACCATAGGACCTCCACGAAAATGTCAGATATCTTCAAACATTTTTATGGGAATGCTAAATGTTTTGATACTGTTTTCATAATTAAAGAACACTTTTGTATTTACACATATATACTGATGTCTTGGCTTATAAATCATTTCAAATCTTTTCATCGGTCATGGAACTAGCACAGATACTAGGTTTCCATTTTCAGATGAGAAAATCCAGTGAAGGCATTAAACAAATTCATATGTTCACACGTCTAGAGAATTACAGCTCTGTTCCTTATACCCAGCATACCTGATCTTCATTTGGAATCTGTCTCTTTTTCAAACTAGCAAATCGGTAGTAGTTAAACACTTTCAGTAGTTAAATGCCTGTGCCTTAATCAGTTAAAAGCACATCGTTTGGGTCGTTGGAGACTGAGAAGCTGAGGTTAAAAATATGTTCCCAGTTAATTTTTTTCCCAGTTCATTTTTTAATGGAATAAAATATCCTATGCAATTAAAATTTCTGAAATAATGCACTATTTTATGTTGAACTTTTCTCTCTCATTATTTTTTACCCTTCCTCCTTCCTCTGAGCATTTAATTGATAATCATGAACAATTTGTTGAATATATAAGTGATACCAGCAAAACAATTAAATGCATGTAAATATGCAATTTTAGGAAATCCTAAGTTAAACATGAGGATAATGTATGGCTGGTATGTGCAAAGTATCTTTGACAGTCCCAGATGATTTATTCTGTGATTAGCTTTAGGAGGAGTCATTAATGAATTAATGTACCAGGTGAATCCCAGACATACAGAGTGAAAAATACCTGTACTAATCAATATTTGTGAAAGTAGAAAAAATTTCATAATCAATCTTCATTAAATGCAGATTAATCCCTAATAAGTCAGAAATAATGAAATACTCTTTTTCAGATAAGTTATGAACTGTGAACATATTCACAAAGAGCAGCCAACAAAGAAGCCTTTATTTATTAAATTTCATTACTAAGAAAACAAAGACTGGCCCTTTGAGTGCATGTCCTTCACAGTAAGACAGTGCATTTTTTGTTCTGATCCAAGGATCCAGTTCCCCATAGCATTCACTGAAATATGCATGTCAAGAGAGAGAAATCTGAATTCTAAAAGTATGGAGTGAAGTAAATAGATGAATGCAAATAATGGCAAGTATACTTGGATGAAGTTTTAAAAATTCATGTCATAAAATCGGTATGGATTATATTTTTCAACATTGCTTAGGAGATACGTAAAGAAAAGAATATATAGAGAGAAGAAGAAAATGAAGAGAATAAACAGAAGGACCTATTTGATTCACACTTTCTGATCCTAAGAAGGAAAACCTTGGGACCAAAGTGACCCTCTTGGCTGAGATCTAGTTGAGTGTTCTTGGAGCAACTTTTTAAGCTGCTGTTGAGCATGTGGCTGTCTACAGGAGAGCAAACTAATGCTCCAGCTAAGATATGTCCACTCATACTGGAATGCACACTTTACTGAAATGCGTGACAACCACGGCACCCATCCTTCGGGTCCGCAGAGGTGGAGAAATTTTTCTCCAGCCCAGGGAGGTGGGATGGCTGGGGACATTATGAGAAGGTGTGCAGAGGCTCCCAGGATGGCCCATGGAGAAGAGCAGAGGTGATCCAGGGTCATGCTGAGGTCATAATCTGCACAGAGGGAAGGCATTCACTCGAGGGGGAGGAGATCGAGGGGGAGGGGAGAACCTACTGAGTGAAAGACTTAAGATGAGAGTTTGAGTTCTGTATTCACTTGTGTTAGCATCGGTATTCCCCAAGAGCTGGTTAGAATAAGACACAATTCCAGGCTCCATCTCAGGCCGGTTGTAGCAGATCATGTTTTTTAACCAAATGCTCGGGTAATACACATGCACATGAAGTTGGACAAACACCCAGTGTATCCAGTGGTTCCCAGCCAGGACTCCACTCTACAATCATGAGATGATCTTTTTTTAAAAAAAAAAAACCAGTCCTGCTGGTGTCTGATCTAGAGATTATGATGCGATCTGCCTGCAGTGATTCTTCAGCCTTCTTCTTTGTTGGCTTGCTTGTTAACACTGTGCCCACGGGGCGGTCCGTGAGACCAGGGAAGCAGCGGGGTAAGCGCTGTGGTTGTGAGGGCTGTGGAGGTCACTCTGCTGATTAGCTCACGGGGGCTTGAGACCTTGTGCTGGCAGTGCAAATGAAAAGTCAAGTGGGGAGGTGGGAAGGGAGATGAACAAGCTCAGAGATCAGGATAAAGGAACTGAGCTGTGGTGTCGGTCACCGGGTCTAATGCTTCTCAGCTGAGAGGACTCAGTGCTTCCCTCTGCCTCCACTTGACTCCCTGGGAGACTCTTCCTGGCTCCAGAAATAATGAAATACTCTATTTCAGATAAGTTATGAACTGTGAACGTATTCACAAAGAGCAGCCAACAAAGAAGCCTTTTATTTATTAAAGTTCATTACTAAGAACTTTAGTGAATGAAGTGAATGAAGAGTCTCTCAGGGAAGCTCCTTGACTATCACTTTCCAGCCACCCCGTGTCAGCCTGTGGATCCTCAGCTTTCTCTCTGTTCCTTACAGCTCAGGCCCCATCTCGTTTTATTGGCAGAATTCACTTGACCAAAATCTAGTTCCGTGACTGGACAATTTTTCCCAAAGACCAATTAGCTAAATGTGCTTGGTTTTTTGTTTGTTTGTTTGTTTGTTTTGTTTTGTTTCAACTTTTTAAATACAACTCCAGGCAATTCAAATTACATTGCCTGGTTTTAACAGCTTTTGAGGTTTCTATACTGTTTTAGTTGTAGAACATTCATTTTCAACTATAGATAGCTTTTAAAGATTTTCTTCAGTTTGTTTCTCCACCATGCTCTTGCTGACAAATCTGATGGGAGCTGAGGTGATAGAGAAAGCTTTCATCAGGAGAAAAAAACAAGAAGAGTTCATTCAGAAAACTATCTTTTGATAATTTAGCCATTGGAATAACTGGCTTTTGTCAAATTAACTCAAAGAATTGGCCTGCTTTCTGCAACTTTAGGCAGTAAAGTTACAGTTTGCCTACCAACTTTCAAAGCAGAGAAAGTCTTTTTTTTCCTTTGACTTTTATGTCAGGTTTCTAGAAAACCATAGAATAAAATCTTGCAAAAGAAAGGCACTACACAAAGCAGAAGTCACTGTATATTTTGCATGCTTACTTACAATATTGCAATATGTAGCAACATAAAAAATTAGTTTGTTAAATTAAATAAAATGGGACCAAATTCTTAAGGAGACCGCATAATGGGATCTTGGATATGAATGAAATGGAATTGTGCTGCAGAAAATAAGAACTCTCCACAACAATCCTTCAAACCCTGGCAGGGACAGAGATGGTTGGAGAGCTTAGTTAAAAGCAGAATCTTTTCTGTTGAAAGGATTGTTTCTCTTCAGCTTGCAAGAGAAAATCCTGATGGAGAAGTGGCAGTGCTGAGACTTTCAGAACACAGCCACTGTTGGCCCCAGCAAGAGGAATTTTTTTTTTTTAAGATTTTGTTTATTTATTTGAGAGAAAGAGAGACAGAGAGAGCATGAGCAGAGGAGAAGCAGACTCCGCCCTGAGCCGGGAGCCTGATGCGGGGCTCAGTCCCAGGACGCTGGGGTCATGACCTGAGCTGAAGGCAGACGCTTCACCGACTGAGCCACCCAGGCGCCCTTATCAGCTTTTAATCTGAGGATAGAGTATAGGAAAATACACTCTTATTTCACTTAATGTAAATCAGAAATCAGTATGGGGGAGAATCTCCTAAACATTTACAATCATAATTTTCTAAATCCTTGTTGGGGTGTTTTAAAAAAATGATCACTACTTTTCTCCTCTTTTCACTCCTATTATTCTACTTCATGACTTATATTTACTCACTATCTAGCCCTTCAGAATTTATGGTCTATTTATGCTTTGCTTACTTGTCCTATCTCCTGAAGAGTGTCTCCTGAATAGTAATGGATATTGTCATAATATCCAATAAAGATACGTGTGTGACACAGATTTATTTTTCAATCTCTATCCATGTACAATGTATAAAATAAACTATAGCAGCAATGTCCACAATAGCCAAACTGTGGAAAGAGCCAAGATGCCCATCGACAGATGAATGGATAAAGAAGATGTGGTATATATACACAATGGAATATTATGCAGCCATCAAAAGGAATGAGATCTTGCCATTTGCAATGACGTGGATGGAACTGGAGGGTGTTATGCTGAGTGAAATAAGTCAATCAGAGAAAGACATGTATCACATGACCTCACTGATATGAGGAATTCTTAATCTCAGGAAAGAAACTGAGTGTTACTGGAGTGGTTGGTGGTGGGAGGGATGGGGTGGCTGGGTGATAGACATTGGGGAGGGTATGTGCTATGGTGAGCGCTGTGAATTGTGCAAGACTGTTGAATCACAGATCTGTACTTCTGAAACAAATAATGCAACATATTTTAAGAAAAAAGAAAAAGAAGAAGATAGCAGGAGGGGAAGAATGAAGGGGAGTAAGTCGGAGGGGGAGACGAACCATGAGAGATGATGGACTCTGAAAAACAAACTGAGGGTTCTAGAGGGGAGGGGGTAGGGGGATGGGTTAGCCTGGTGATGGGTATTGAGGAGGGCACGTTCTGCATGGAGCACTGGGTGTTATGAACAAACAATGAATCATGGAACACTGCACCAAAAACTAATGATGTAATATATGGTGATTAACATAACAATAAAAAAATTAAAAAAAATAAATAAAAAAAAAGAGAAAAAAAAAAAAACTATATTCCTGCAGATATTTGACTACTCTGGTGGTGATGATAAGAAGCACAAGAGTCATCCAGGCACAGAGACTGAAAGAGCCACTTGAGAACATTCTCTCTTAGATGAAATTGTTTCTTCTCAAAGGATGAGATAATTTGCTGAATTCAAAAATTAACCATAATACATGCTAAATCATCAGGCTGAATTTTCTGGCTTCTGATAATTAGTTTGGGGAAGTGGAGGATCTAACTGAATAGATCTGTAACAAGAACTTAGAACTATAGGATGATTTTATTTTCAGATTCAGCAGTCAAGGCAAATGCTTAGGAAAAAAATCAGCTAGATTTATTCAGAAGTTTAAGATCCTCCTTTTTTTTTTGCTATTTTATGATTTTTATTTTTGTATTTTCTGTATTTTATTTTATTTTATTATGTTATGTTAGTCACCATACATCACATCATTAGTACTTTTTTTACTTTAATTCTTTATTTTTAAATTTTTTATTGTTATGTTAATCACCATACATTACATCATGAGTTCTTGATGTAGTGTTCCATGATTCATTGTTTGTTCATAACACCCAGTGCTCCATGCAGGATGTGCCCTCTTTAATACCCATCACCAGGCCAACCCATCCCCCCACCCCCCTCCCCTCTAGAACCCTCAGTCTGTTTTTCAGAGTCCATCATCTCTCATGGTTCGTCTCCCCCTCCGATTTCCCCCCCTTCGTTTTTCCCTTCCTACTATCTTCTTCTTTTTTTTAACATATATTGCATTATTTGTTTCAGAAGTACAGATCTGTGATTCAACAGTCTTACACAATTCACAGTGCTCACCATAGCACATACCCTCCCCAATGTCTATCACCCAGCCACCCCATCCCTCCCACCCCCCACCACTCCAGCAACCCTCAGTTTGTTTCCTGAGATTAAGAATTCCTCATATCAGTGAGGTCATGTGATACATGTCTTTCTCTGATTGACTTAATTTGCTCAGCATAACACCCTCCAGTTCCATCCACGTTGTGGCAAATGGCAAGATCTCATTTTTGATGGCTACATAATATTCCATTGTGTATATATACCACATCTTCTTTATCCATTCATCTGTCGATGGACAGTACGATGCTCCGTTTTGAGTCATGGGCCTGAGAATGATGTAGGGATGGATGTGCCACCTAGAGGATAAGCAAATTACTGAGCAAACAAGCCAAGAGAAGTTGGCTTTTGTCTTTCTTCTACACGCTTTCCTGCTCATCACCTCAGTTCCCAGTGATTCAGTGCCTTTTTTGGTCTCCTGGCCACACCTTACAGGATTCATATTACTGGCTTGTAACACTGGAAGTTCACAGCTCACCACCCTCGAACAAAATTAGCCAGAAATGTCACAAGCACATTTGTCCTTCCAAATTCAAGGGCATAGCCGAAGTATCTCACGTGTGCTTGCAAGTGGTTTTGACTCATTTTTTCTCAGCTCACGTGTTTGCCACTTGTTCCTTATACTCACACCAGGATCCACTCACTGTCTGTGAAGAGATTTTGACTGAGGTGGCTTTTGGCCCCACTCATGGGCAGTATGGGTCTTCACTGTCTCTGGATTTGGAAGAACTGTTCTTTTGCCCAGTTCTAGATATGATGTTGCTAAGAAGGGAACTATCTTCCCTTATTGTGTGTGTCCTTCTGTGTACAGGCCTAAAGACCCAGTTCTTTGATGCCTCTTTCCCCTCTGTTCTTACGGCCAGGCCTTTCTCACAAGTCACTGTGCAAGGTTCCAGAAGACGAGCTGAGTGACACACACAGGACTGCTCCCCGTCAGCCCTGTGGTACAGTCTCTACACCAGGCCTTCGGCACCTCCTCCCTCTCCTTCGTTCCTGCTTAATCACAGACATCTTTGGAGGGAATGATGAAAATGGCAGCCTTATTGATTTATGAATTAGGAGTACTTTTTATGATGGAGCAATCTTTAGCCCCAGTGAATCTGGTGGTTTCTGTGGGACAACTCAATACATCATGAAAAACAAAACAAAACAAGGAACACACTAATGGAAAGATATGTTTTAAACATTGAATTTTACCATCTTTCTTCCCTTTAATTAATTCAATGGTAAGTCAGATCTATTATCAGGAACAATATTGGATATATCTGATTATGCTATGGTTACAAAGCTTGGAACATCATGGTGTGACAGTCCCAAATCATAAACCAACCACATTACATGTTCCTGCAGTATGTCCAAGAACTTTACGTAAAACCAATAGATGGACATCTCCCCTTTTAAATTATTATCCAACTTATCATGTGAAAAGGAATAGACTTAATTTAAGTTGAAGTTATAGTGTAAGCAGAAAACAATACTATTGCATTTAGCCTCTAACATTTGTATTGTGTTGGACCATCATCTTTTAAAAAAATAACTGTAGGCCAGACTTATTATTCTTCATTTTTCTGGTAAGCAAATATATGACACAGAAAGTTCAAGTGAGTGACCTCAGATTACACGAAAAGTCAGTGGCAGGACTAGAACAGAAACTAATGTTACTGAATCCCTAGTGTCCTTTCTTGCTCTGCGGAAGAGTGCTGTCTCTTATTTAAAAGGCTAATCATGGTTACCCATTCATAAGCCTGATAGGATTTAGTCACATCCTAACAGATTCAATTTGGCATTTCACATTGCTTGAATGATTTAGAAGTTATTTAAATATAATGTAAATTATTTATCAATGACTTTGAAGGTGTTGCTCCCCAAAGCCACAAAGCAAACCCCTTGTAAAACCAAGCAAGTCAGGATCACAGATGTTCAGATTATTATGGCTGTCAGCAGGCAGATCTTAGGCAGTTATTTTATTTATTATTTTTGGAATTAATGAATTTATATAACTTTGATGGCTCTCTAAATTCAGTCTTTTGTGAGATGATTACTGAGTGCCTACTATAACATGAACATATTCCAGGTGCTTCTAGTACCTAGTACAGAAAACAGAGAACATCACAGCCTTGTGCAGGAGCAGGGGAGACAGATGATGAACAAGATAAGCAAATAAAATATATAGTGTGTTACCTGGTTACAAAAAGCCTAGGCACAGAGCAGAGAAGTCAGAGATGAGAGAACCACAGAGGACCGCATGGAGAGGATGATGAGAGTCCTGGAGCGTGTGGGGCGGGAGCCGTCTGTGGGACATTGGTGGGAAGCGCTTTCCAGGCAAAGGAAACACCGGATGTCAAGGTGCGAGTGTGAGAGTGTGTCTTACATGTACAGGGCACAGCCAGGAATCTTGGGTGCTGGACTCTCGAGAAGGCAGGCTAGTTTGAGGGAGGTGAGAGAGGGAAGAGAATATAGAATCTTGTGGGCATAATAAGGGTTTAAGCTTTAGTAAAACTCTGAGTGAGTTTAGTAAAACTCTGGGTGAGAAGAACATCTGTTAAAATAGGATTCGTAAGTTCCTTCCTCTTAAGATGTTCCTAATGGCTGCCTTATGTATGAGAAGATTTGTATTCTGCCATTTAATGTTTGGGTTCTGGGTCCGTGTGGGCCTTTGCTTGGAGACAGGAGGTGACAGCCTCCAGTTCCACCTGCAAGGGACCACACTCAGAGTCAGCTGCACGCTTGTGCAACCTGGGCGCTCACGAGGGTCTCACACTTGGGAGGGCCCTGCGCTGGGCTCCATGCTCTGCGCTCAGTGCCTTGACGGTCTCAGTAATTTCATTCTGAACTTGTTTGATGAACACTGTGTGATGGGACGAGGAGGCGCTGTGGGAGCAGAGCATGTGTGCAGAAGGTGCACCCACTGCCCCTCACGGCCCCACTCCCACACAGTGCCTGATGCGCCCAAGGCCCCCGAGCCCAGGTGCTCGAGACTTTTGGAGCTCAGTGACACTCGAAGGGGTACAAGGTAGGTATGGATCTTAGTTTGGGCTGCCATCATAAAATACTAGAGATTGGATGGTATATGCCATATAAGTCCAAAATTAGGATGCCAGCACGAGTGGGTTCTGCTGAGGATGTTCTTCCTGACCTCTCACTGTTTTCACACAGCAGAGAGAGAGGGCCTTCTTAGAAAGGCACTAATCCCATCATGAGGACCTCACCCTCATGACTTCATCCAACTATAATTGCCTCCTCGAAGCCCCATCTCCAAATACGATCACACTAGGGGTCAGGGTTTCACAGGTGAATTTGGGGAAGAGGGCGCTCACAGCCCTGATAGACCACACCTTGGGCTTGAACCAGAACTTCCTTTGAATTCACAAAGGTCCTGATGTTCTAAGAAAACAGATGACCAAAGAGCGCGATCATAGCTTCTTACCCACGTTACTTTCCTGCATCAGCCAACTGCAGCCAAGAGTGTTGACTTAGAAGAAAAGAAAAAACAAGGCAACCTTGTTCATTTCCCTTTGAGTCATTTCTCAGTGAGCCGGCGGTAGTGGTAGAGTGTGCTTCAGCAAATGGAATAAATGCTTTGAATTAGTTTTGTGTAACGTATCTATTGTCCTTATAAGATAGATAGACATATAGTTCATAGTCTGAAGCTCGTATATGTTCGTATATGCATATATACATCAGACAACAGCTCATTTCAGTGATTGTGTATGTGTATATGCAGTAAATACTCATACACCTACATTTAAAGCTGGTATTGTTGAACAAAAAGTTTAATGAAATTTATGTTACTAACTTCACATTTTAATTTTTCTTAGAATGACACTAAATAGCAAATAAAAAACACCATAAAGGGTCACAGATGTTATGTGTTAGAACCTTAAGATTATGTTTCATTTCACAACTAGAAGCAGAAGATAGGGGCAGTGGGGCAACATTTAACCGCAAGGAAGCAATTCTGAGTTAGACCCGCTACAAAGGAAGGGAACTGATGCACAAGCAGATGCCCCAAGGTACAGGTGAAGGCTGGTTCACAAAGGATTGACATCTGTGTTCATTAACGTAGACCTATCTGAAAATGACCTTCGTCTGCACAGCATGGTTTCCTTTATAACAGCTGAGTAAGATAAACTGTGTCATGTCTGCGTCAGCTGGCTGTGTGGAACGTGGCTGGGTGGGGGAGTTGTGAGCTGGCATGCTGGCCTTGGGTCTGCATGACTGAGGTGGCGTAAGAGACTGGGGGACACAGGGACTCTGCATCTAGAGACAAGGGTTTGGGAGAGAAAGAGAGAAACAGAAGCAGCAATGTGTCCAGTGTTTGACACATCCCCGCACCATAAACCCAGGGTCCTGTTGAGGATCTGAGAAACATTATCAATCATTTTGGCACCGCATTTTGTCTGCTCATCATGAAAATGTGGCTCTGGGGCCAGATGATGATGTTCATTTTATCCCAGAAACCAGAGGCTACAGTACCAAGATCACGTCACTGAGGAGATCCTCCAAATCCTGGAAAGTCCATTTTCCTTGAACTTCAGATAACATTTCTAAGGGGCTAATATTTATTTCCGGACACAGTGGAGTGGGAAGGAATGTTTGGCATCAATAATAATTCACAACCTGCCGCAGTGTTTGACCTTCAGAAAGTATCAGCAGTGATGTGAGCACTGCCCTATTGGGTTGAAGGAGGCGAAGATGGAATAAGGTTAGTCTTTGCAAAAGAGGAAAATTGCCCACTTCCTCCTTGATTATGAAGTGCTATCATTCACAAGAGTTGTAAGAATAAAGATAATACTTACGTTCAATGATTAATGTCAAGTCATATGAGTTATCACCTACTTCGTTCACATCAAAGTTCTGATATTCATTAACATCTCCTTTTCCCTGCACAAAATTTAGTTTCCCTAATAAAGCGGACACTGCCACACATGGCTGTGAATGTTTCAAGCCCTATTTCAATGGTTACGCTGGTACTTTGAGGCAAAATGATCCCTGAAATGAATAGACTGGAATGGAGTCTGACTGCTTCCCCAACCTTCTCTCATTTGCCTGAAGGCGGTGGTCTGAAATACTGGAGCACCAAAGCCTCCCTCATGGCAAGAACAAAGGCCTGGCAGTTTCCCCTATAAGTGACAGATTCCATTCTGTAAAAATATGGTTTGTTGTTTAAGGGCAATAAGAACTTGAGCGTAGTGTTTGTATCCTGGGTTTATTTATTATTGCAATGGCAGGACAACTGAGTCCAGACAGGACAGACTTTTTAGAGCCCTGACAAAATGTAGACTAAACTGAACAATTGCTTGTCCTTCGTAAGGTTGTTTAGAAGAGATGACCTTGCTTTCCCCACCAGGCTTCAAACCTTCAGTTAGAGCCTTACAGCTGCTTTTTAATCCAACAACACTACTCAGAGGTGGGGCATTTAGGGGCAGGGGTTCTACTCTCAAAACTTAAAGGTTTGGGTTTGCTTAACGGCTTCCATTTTGGGGTCGGGTGTTAAAAAGTCTGGATTTGAATCCAGCTCTGGAACATTTCCTCCACTGTCAGATAAGTGACTTACTCTCTAACCTTCAGTTTCCTTGTCTATAAACATTAATAAATTATTGGTAATTGCCTCACATACCATGACTGGGTTACATGACGCAGTGTTGAAAACAGCCCGTCGGAACCCTGAGCTTGTGGGGAGGGCTTACTGCCGTTAGCTCCGCATCCTTCATCTTTCTTACTGTATTTCTTCATGTATCGTAGGAAGGATGGATAGACATGAAGAAAAATTAAGAGAAAATGAAAACCAGTAGCTTGTTAGCACCTTTCTGTAATTGGAGAGTGAAACTTTGCAAATGTATTGAAATTATCCTGTGGCTCAAATTCCTGTCAATAAGCATCTCCATTTCACTATTTTAAACATTTATAGTATGTAGGATCCTCATCTGTGATTCTCACATGTGACTTAAAATATAGACAAATTTAATGTATTAAACTATTTCAATAGGAGAACATGAACGAAAGCGTGGGAGCACATTAAATGGTGCTTCTGCTCACCTGATATTTGGTCGATACGACTTTCCCTCCTTTCAGAATGCATCAGCAGAGATCTTAATGGCACTACATGGAGCAATACATTAATAGTGGCTAACATTTATGGAATGTCTATAATATTTTAGATATTCTTCTCGGTGATTTTTTTATGTATTAACTCAGTTAATTTTTCAACTACAATCTTGTATGAAATTTACACTATTACCATCCTCAGTTTACAAAGGAATAATCTAGGGCACAAGGAAGTGCGGCCACCTGCTAAATGCTACAAAGATACTAAGTGCTACACAGTAGATTTGGGATTTGGCCCCAAGCAGTGTTGCTTCAAAGAGACCCATTGTCCTATACTCATTTCACATCATTATAAGTAGTCTGTGGGAGCCACAGATATGTGTGTGCATTGGGGGGGGGAGGGAGGGAAAACAGAAAATTAAAAATCAGAGGAGAAGAAATCTCAATCAAAGGATGGCTCTATGGCGGAACTGCCCTTTAAAGGAACAGTAAGATTCTTAAGTGTGAAAAGAGTAATTACAATAATATTTTAATTTGTATTAAAATCATATTTTAAAAACCTAAAAATCACATAGGGTGGTTAGAAATTTGTGGAGAGTGTCCCACATAGATGGCTTTAAAATGACAATGCTTATTTGGTTTATTTAAGTTAGACTATTTTAAAATTTCTGTGTTATAATAATTTCACATGTAGACCAGTCATTTACTGTTAAATACACATTTTGATACAAATACTCACTTACAAAATGGGCACTGGATGGGTTCTCTTTTCCATCTTTTGTGACTATTATAATCCATCTCTTCCCATCATCATTCCACAATTTGGGGCCTTAGAAAAAGCCTCTCCTACCAAAACAGTTCAGAAAGGAGAGGTGCAGGCAAAAAGGGACCCAGATAAGTTGATAGGTTAGTTCCTGCTCAGTCTCTCCTCTCTGACCCATATCTGTTTACCCCAGTGGCTTCTCTCCCCCATGCTGTCCTGTGCTCTCTTCAAAGACCTTCACCAACCGATTCCCAAAAAACATCCCAGTGCTGGTCTCTGACAGTTGAGTTCCCAGACAGTCAGAGCTTCCCCCATCTGACAGGTCACCTGCTGAAGACCCCTCTCTCAGCGGAGATCTTGGGACTTAGGTCTGTTGTAGGACGCTTCTTTACCTGCCTGCCTTTTTCCTAATGCTTACACTGGGGTTATGGGATTTTCAGAGGAAGATCATAGAAGATAAGTGCCATTTTCATCACATAATTTCAGAATCAGAGCAATTGATCACATTGACCTTGGCCACTTTGTTGAGGTGGTGTGGTCACATTACTATGTGTTTCATGATGCGAGCACCACTACAAAAATAGAGAAGTGCAGACTAGTATCCCTTATGAGCATAGAGGTAACAATCTTAACAGAATATGACCAAATAGAACTCAGCAACATGTTAAAAATATCCATATAAACCCTGCCCAAGTCTGCCATGCCAAAGATGCAAAGCTGGTTCCATATTTGGTAACACATTATATTAAGAGGCTAAAGAGGAAAACTCACAACATCATAGCAATCGATGCAGAGAAGCACTTCACAAATAAACACGAGAAAAATGAAACGATGAGGAACATCTATGAAATATCTATAGCTAATACTACATTTAATAGTAAAAGATGGAGTATTTCCCCCTAAGACCAGAAATAAGTCAAGGATGTCTGCCCACACCACTCTTATTCAGTATAGTGCTGCAAGCTCTAGCCATTGCATGAAAGCAGGAAAGAACAATAAAAGGCTAACAAATTAGAAAGGAAGAAATACTCTGTTTGCAGGTGCCGGGATTGTCTGTATAGAGAATCCTCGGGAATATACAAAAAACTCTTATGAATAATAATTCAGCAGTGTTGTAAGCAAATTTTCAAGAACAATTAAGCATATAAAAAGCAATAAACACATGGTGGTCAAATACATATATTAATATATATAAATAATTTAATAGATATAAATAATATATATACAATTTAGTCACTCCCCTCCCCCAAGAAATATTTTTATGTAAAGCTAACAAAGCATGCATAGGACTACAAAACACTGATGAATGAAATCAAATAGATCAAACAGAAAGATATATTTTGTTCATGGATTAGAAATGCTCAATATGCTAAAGATGGCAATTTTCTCCAAATTGGCACACAAGTTTAATGCAGTTCTTATCAAAATCCCAGCATGAATTTTTTTGTCGCCATAGATATGATTATTCTAATATTTATCTGGAAATGTTGGGAAGTTAGATGACCTGAAAACGTTTTTTAAGAGATGGGAAAGTGGAAGAAATAAACTGACCTCATCTTAAGACAAGGACAGCAATGGTTACTGAGTAGCAGTTGCAGAAGGATGAACACACATCAAAGGAACAGATTAGCAATCCTCAAAATTGACCCACCCATAGATGCATAAATGATTTTATAAAATTGCAAAAGCAACTTTTCAAAAATACTACTGGGGCAAATGGACATCTATTGGCAAGGTAAAGAGTCAAAGAATTTTGACATAAGAAACTCGTGCCTTCATACAAAAATTAATATGGGTCATGGACTTATGTGAAAAATTATAAAATTTTAACAATCAGTAGAAAGTCTTTGGGATCTAGAGCTAGACAAAATCTTCTTAGATTTGATACAAATACACGATCTATAAACATAAAAATTGATGAGTTGAACTTCATCAAATTAAAATATTTTGTTCTACAAAATAGCCTGTTGAGAGGATAAAATGCAAGCTCCAGACTAGGGAAATAATGTGGAAACCACATATCCAAAAAAGTAGTATCTAAAATATGTAAAGAACGTCCAGAACTCAACAGTGTTTTTAAAACACATAATGATCCACCTAGAAAGAATGTTTTTCTGGAGAGGCTATGGAAGGTAAGCACATGATATTTGACACTATTCACTGTCTGGGAAATGCAAATTAAAACCACAAGGAGATATCACTACTAGGAGATGACTAAAATTAAAAAGAAAAAATAGTAGCAACACCAGATGCTGGCAAAGAAATGCAGACTCTGCATCACTCAGAGATCGCCACCAAACATTTTGGGCCACCTTTGTAAACATTTCGGCAAGAAGTCACACTGAGGAATGATAAAAACAGGAGCGGCTTCCAAGGTGCAGGTTCCGGTTTCAAGTCAGTGCCGAAGTTTAGACACACAGTGTGGAGCTCACAGTCCTCACCGGTTCCCCGAAGACGTGTTGTGACCTCAGCAGGTGGGAAACAGTGGCCTCGGCGGCTCACTGTGGTCGCAGGTTCTCTGAAACAGACAGGTTCTGCTGGACATGCGGGGCTCCTGAAACTCCTCCAGACTGTGGAACAGGTTCCTTTCCAACATGGTGACAGAGGACCCTTCTGAGCTCACCTCCTCCCACGGACACACCAAATCTATGCCTGGAGCAATTTCCTTGGAAGGAAATCCAGAAACTAGCTGTGTGCTTCCTGCAGATCAGGCAAATGGGAAAACACCTGCCTCATCCACATGGGAACAGTAGGAAAGGCGGACACACTCTTGCTATCACCCCACCCTGGCTTAGTGTCCCACAGTTTGAGGGAATCCCCAGCTCCCAGCGTCTCCCCAAGGAGTCAAGGGTTTGGACACCTGATGCCTTGGTTTTCAGGAGGGACAGGCTCCCCAAACACCTAGCTCTGACAGCGAACAGGGCTTGCCTTCCTGAGACCTATAGGATTTGCTGCTTATCTCCCAAGGGCTCGGGGAGGGGACCAGGCAACAAGCCCATTCCTAGTCCTCAGAAAGGCCTGTTGCTACTTTAAAAGCTGCTTGGGGTGATGCTTCCACCTTCCTCGTTAGCACACACAGGGGCTGACCGCCCTCCTCTGCGGAGACAGGGGAAGCCGGAAGGCACGACCTTCACCTCCTCGCTTGAGCCCACTCTCTCCAAAGCACCCGTGTCTCCCTGGAAGGAGCTTGGCCACACTCTGACACCCCAGCTTCTGCAGGTGTCCCCACAGGAGAAGTGCCTGCCAGGCCTGGCTGCACTATCCCAAGGGAGTTGCATTCCCAGGTGCCATGGAACTGTGGCAAACCCAGAAGCAGTGAATCACAGGGGCAGGAGCAGCTCCCTCAGCTGTACACCCCACCCAGTGCAGAGAAAATAGGCAACACAGCCCATCTCCCGGTTTCCCCGGGGAGGGCCCGAAGTGCACACCCTCCCAGCCCTGCCCAGCTCTACCTCCCATTCGGCTCCATCAAGCCTGCAATGCTCCCCTTTCCACCACTGGCAGGTCCTGGCACAGCCTCAGCCACTGGGCACCACAGAGAACGAAGAAGGCGGGCTGGATGACCACCAAGCTGGAGAGACACCCACAAAAGAGCCAGGCAGGGTGATGGATAAGGCTCCCATCCCATGACCACCACTCCATCAAGACCGGGCAAGGTGGCCGTCTCATCTAATGCACAGAAATCAACAGAGAATCCAGGAAAATGAATGAACGGAGGAGAAGGTTCCAAACAAAAGAACAAGATAAAGCCCTAGAAACAGACGTTAATGAAATGGTGATTTACCTGATACGGAGTTCAAAATAGCAGTCCTAAAGATGCTCAGCAAGGTCAGGAGGGCAACACATGAGCGGAGTAAGAATTTCAGCCGAGGTAGGAAATGTAAGAAAGAACGAAACAGACCTCTTCCACCCAAAGGTTTCAAAATTCTCCTCCTTGGATGGCTGTTAGGAAAGGAGGAGCTTCCAGAGGCCAAGGGTTGTACGGTGAACTTGGATTCAGAGGTCCTTGGATGAGCTGGCAGGACCTGCAGATGGAGGCTTGCTCTGCCGGGTAACGAACGGGTCACCCCCACAGCGGGCTGCGAGGGAGGGGGTGGGGAGAATGGGGTACAGGAAGTTCGGGCAAATTGTGTTCTCCCTCTTGGATTTTATTTTCCTCCTATGTAATTCGAGGTGGCAAACATTAGGGTGGGTGAGGTGATTTCCAAAGTTGTATTTAATACAAAAAATAAACTTTCCATCGTTTTCTGCATGATTCAACCTTATAGGACTATTTCTTTAAAAGACAGACAGACAAACGAAACAGGTGCTCTTTCAGAGACAAGGCAGCTGGAGCCCATCCAGTGAGTTGCTGAACCCGGCACAGACCGTCACCAGGAGGGCTGGACCAGCCACCACCTCCTCATACCAGTTCCAAAGGCAGCACTAGATGGGTTTCCTTACCGTAATGTTAGTAGTTTGGTAGGAAGGCCATTGCTTAAATGCACCGGTCGAGACAAGTTCCTCGGGTTTTATATGTAGATATTAATATCTTTACCATCAAAACTTAATGAAACTTTTTGACAGTTTTATTAACCAGCCACAAGCCAATCGTCTAAACGTTTTATTCCTCAATCCCTTACATGCCTTTTCGTAAATGTCTGGCATTGTTTCAAGCTTTTTGCCCATGTTGCCTCATTTAATTCTCATAAAAACTCTGTTTTAGAGGAGTTATTATCATGCCCGTTTTTCATTTAGGGAAACTAAGGAGCAGAGAGTTAAATCACTTGTGCCCGAGGTCACGGAGATAATGGGTGAAGGAGCCAGACCCACCCCAGGCCGACTGGCTCCAGAGGTCACGCTGTGCAGCATGCAAGCAAGGTCACAGGAAAACTTTCTTTAAACAGTTCCAAACCTTCATTTAAAAAATGAGTTTAAATTCATTTTATTTTCCTATGCCACCAGGGATATGGATACTACTTTAATTTTAAAAGGTAAATCTATGCACAGATGATATTGTACATGGCAAATATGACATTTATGTCAGAAATAACATATGTGTAGGCACCAAAATTCCACTGTTACTATCATGTTTGGTGTTGAGAGTACCAGACATCTTGATGGGGGTTCCTATAGAGACTGACTCAATAAAATGGGAGAGATAAAAAGTTAAAGTCTTCACAGGGTAAGGTCACCTAGAAAGGGGGGAACTGCAGGGAGGAAGACTTTCCCTCCTTTTGCCAATTTCCATTTGATATTTTTGCCAAGCTGGCACCCGCTAATTTTTCCAAACCTTTAGGACATAATCTCTAAAGTGCTTTAAAATCAGGCAGCACATCAGCAGTCTCGGTCCAATTCTTTCCCCCTTTGGCTCATATGGAAGGGATAATGGGCGTCCCATTTCTGTTTGGCTGCATTGGTCCAGACGATGAATGTGCTTTTGGATAAGTTTTAGAACATATTCAAATTCCATCCCTGCAGAGAGTTCATCCTCCAACCCTCCATATGCAGTTCCCTGTTTATTAAATGCGTAACTTAACTACCATATTCACCAAGAACACTTGAGGGTAGATAAAAGAAGTAGTGATTCTAGAGAGAGTAGAGATTCTGAGAGCTGGAGGTAAATTTTGTGAAGACTGTGCAGGACAGGGATAATAGAATAAGATCTAATCATTGGGACCACAGCTGAAGTTTTTGATATGCATAAATACATTCCATCACAAAAGCAGCTGTATGCTAGTTGGGGTAGAAAGAATTTTAGTGAGTATCCCAATATCCACATTTTGGATTGTCTAGCTGTGGAATGTTTTTGGGAGAGAGAAGAAAAGGGAGCATTCCAAGTTAGGTTTCAACCTTCGTGGACTATGTGTAGGACTCCCCCTACACTGCACACCCTCTCCCTAATACCGTCCGCCACACCCTCACGCAGCCAAAGAGCCAAACACCTGCACATCTACACATCCAGTCACACACACACAGGACTACACTTACCAAAACATGCCCGCCAGCAGCAGATCTATCCAGACTGGGACACAATAAAAGGAAAAGACTGATCATTCGTGTTAATAACTGAAAGACTTGGGAAGGAAATGAATAGAACACAGATTCTACTATTAAGCCCTCAGCCCAATATGAATTCAGTTATGGTTTGGAAAATGCAGAAAAACCAACCACGAAAACCCATTTGCACCTTTTCCTAAACTGTGTATGCATACGTGTGTGTGCATTTTTTAGCTGATGGGGACATTGCTAATGATGAAGTGAACCCAGTCTTTCTACCTGTCCACTCACAGTGCTGACATTAATCTAGATTTATCAGATGTCGATCTAAGGTTTGGACTCTGAGTCTCTATGAAACACCGAGTCGTGGTCTGAGAAGGGTGTTGCGAAGGCACAGGAACTTGGTTTTTCTCACTGAACTTTTAGGACAAATGCAATCTCCTTTCTCCACGGGTCCACTCTCTGGTCTTGACCTGGAGAGAATTTTATTAGAATCCTGAGATGTTGTTTTCAAGACACTTGGAAAGCCAGATCTCCAGAGAAAGAGGAAACACTTTGCTCCCAGCTATTGACATTCCTCCTCTGATCACAGACCCACTGTGATGGCTTGGTCGTACACTTGACTCTTCAGAAGCTGGTTCATAAGACTTCTGGGGCCCCCCTGGACGTTCATCTATAGCGAATAGGAAAAATTAAATAGCTCTATCTTGAACTCGGTCATCTCTGTTGTTTTAAAAATTGCTTGTCAAAGAAATTTTAACACTGCACTAATGTGTATTCATTCTTTTATATGGAATTTCAACTCATGGACCGTTGAAGATGTTCACAATTGACTTTGAATTCTCTTTCTTCCTGGCTCACTGGGGATACAGAACATTTGGTCAGTCTTATTTCCACAAACTTGTCTAAACGCTGCTATTCTTTCTCTAGCATTATGTCCTCAACTGAAAGTTGAAAACTCTAAATAATAGCACTTCTCCCCCATTGTAAATGTGACTCTTAAGAGGGCCATTACAATTCTGGATATCTTTTCTGAGCTTAAAGCATTTCAACATTCCACTGAGTATAAAGAACTTTGGTTTGATACCCATAAGAAATGCATTAAGTCACTGATAATATGATTCTATTAGTGTAGTTAATGCTTTCATTAAAAACGATAAATCTTGTACTGTGACTTTGGTGTGCTTTGTAGTTTTTCCAAAATGCTATCACATTTTTTATGATCTTATGAAGAAGATACTTAAAAAAATACATGTTCTTGTTAGAAAATTGAAGATAATAAATGCTAAAGAGATGTAAATATCTCTTTTTAATGACTTATCTTTTTTTCACAGTTTTAAATGATCTTGTAAAGTGAGAATTTTCTGAAGGAGCCTCAATACACAAGTGCAACGTTGAGAGTGTTACTATCCCACATTTTAAAATCTAACACTCCCGGGGCACCTGGGTGGCTCAGGTGTTAAGCGTCTGCCTTCGGCTCAGGTCATGATCCCAGGGTCCTTGGATCGAGCCCCACATCTGGCTCCATGCTCGGTGGGAAGCCTGCTTCTCCCTCTCTCACTCCCCCTGCTTGTGTTCCCTCTCTCGCTGGGTCTCTCTCTGTCAAATAAATAAATAAAATCTTTAAAAAGAAAAGAAATAAATAAAATCTAACACACCCGAGAGCTGCTTCTTGAAAAGACCTCAGACCTTGCAGCATAGGGAAGAGATACTTTATATTGGCAGTGACTGAACATTTATTGGGTCATTTACCCATCTTTGGCATAGTCAGATTTTTAAGAAAACAGTAATTTCAAAAATCTGGAAATAAGCCAAAGGAGGAATTTGTGCCCTTTTCTGGGCACCTGCTGTATGGGCCCAACGGCCCCACTCAAAGATTAGTTCATGTTAATTCTCTAGGAATGTGCACTGTTCTCTGACTATTTAGGATTGGGTAGGATATTTTGCAACTCTTCAAAGACTCATCTTTAACTTTTAGAAAAGTGAGAGTTGTGCAAATTATCTTTGTACGATAGCAAATCAAATGGATTTTGACCAGTAGAGATCCATGATTTATGCCCAGAGGAGAGATACTTCCAAAGGTCACAGTTCGATCCCCCTGTAGGACACTAAACAGTTTTTTTTTTTTAAAGATTTTATTTATTTATTTGACAGAGAGAGAGACAGCGAGAGCAGGAACACAAGCAGGGGGAGTGGGAGAGGGAGAAGCAGGCTTCCTGCAGATCAAGGAGCCCGATGTGGGACTCGATCCCAGGACCCTGAGATCATGACCTGAGCGAAGGCAGACGCTTAACGACTGAGCCACCCAGGTGCCCCAACACTAAACAGTTTTGAATGCATGTGTCAATCTCGTTCCAGTGTCTTTCTTTCAGTGCCTGTAAGGAATTTTATTTCTCCTGCACTCCTTTCCACCAGTATTTTCTTCTAGCTGATTCCCTCATTAATGATTTAAATAAATCTTTGACACATGTCTATGTTTGTAAGAGAGTCATGTTCTTTATCTTTTGAAAGTCATACTTTTCTCATCTGACTCTTCTCTCTTGAAATGATAGATATATTTGGGGTCTAAGCTGCAGAAAGTTGGCCACACATTTCCACGGTTCTGCTTCCAGGCTTACCTCTTTTAATTACTTGTTAGGTCTCCTAATTTTATTCCCCAATACCACTTATCCTCAGTTACCTTCAGTATCTTCAATTCCTCAAAAATCTTAATTTCTAAACTTTCTTCCTGTTAGCTTTACCCCTAAATATTGGCTCCCACTACCTGCCAGTATTTTAGGATTGACGACCTAGATTGGGTCCCTAATCAAAGAGGTAAGTCTTTCTCAGTATATTTTTATTTTCAGGCATACTGACAAGTGTTTCCACACTTCCAGTTTATACAGGTTTTCCCTCATGTTTTCTGCTTCCTTGTGCCAGCTTCATTTTATTACAGTCCTGGTGGAGGGTTGTTGCTGTTTTGTTTTGTTTTGTTTTTCATGTAAATCCCTAAATCCATTTGGAATTTATTTTTGTCATGGTGACAGAAAAAATAGATTCATTCATGTCATTTCCTTGTTCTTCTATCTTGATCCCAACACTAATTGTTGGCAGCCCCTCCTGAGTTGTACACTGTGACAGTAGACAGCCGTGGACCCCATGGGGTGGCACTTCCCCAACATCAGAGCCTCCTCCTCCCACATGAGAACCGGGCAGTGGATTCGTGGACACAGACGCATAACGCGCATTTATAATCATTCTGGCATCCTTTTCTACAGAGGAGGCTGTCGGTTTAATGGCGTACTTCCTACCTCGGACTCAAGATGGCCATGGCATCTATTAGTACTCGGGAAGTTCTTTGACAGGAATGGAGGACAGCAGAGAAACATGGAGGCCAGAGAGTACTTAGCTCAGGCATGGAGAAGCCTGAAGAAATGAGAAATGCCTCCACCATATGTGCAATGACACACTCTGGTGACCAGTTTGACCACATGGCCCACAGTCAACATCAGGCCCTAAGCTCTGCTGTCCTCCATGTTGCCCAGCCCCTGGTGCTAACACTGCTCCCTTAGACAAATTAATCTCCATAGACTGAGTTATAACAGTCCCTGCTGTTCCCTCAGCACTATCGCTACATTGATTTAATTCGGTGAACTCCTGGAAGCCAATATTTTTTCCATTAAGGCATCTCACGAGTTGCTGTGTTCTGCCTGCTGTGGGGACAGAAAATAAACTGCTGCATTTGAAAGTGAATTCTCAGAGATGGTTATTAACAACTGGATTCAGCACGCCCATGCCAAAATCCATATGTCTTCATTTTTAATAAGTACTATGCATCATTGTGCTTCCTCTTGGTACCTCAAAGTTTCTGCTGTCTTCCAAGATTTCAATTCTGAACCATTGCTGTAATTTACCGAGTTATCTAATCATCACTGTTACTAAGGCAACAGCTGCTCCATATGCTCATAAACTATGTCAGAACCAGGTTATGTCCTAGGTTTAAGGACGGTGACGTTTTTAGACCATACTTTTGGACAAGGGCAAATTTTTCCGTCCAACTGGCAAACTGTGTTTTGTTCTCACGTATCCACCGTTCTTACTGGGCAGAAACCATGAGTAGCAGCAGGGTCACACTTACAGGCTAGGACTAAACACCCAGACGTTCAGTCCACATGAGAGGGCAAGGTCTCGGGACGCAGACCCATGGCAGAGTTCTGTGGTCAGATTAAACGGGGGAAACAGAATATTCAGGACCTGAAATGGGCCGCTGCCTCCCCGAGCAGGAAAACTGACAAGACTGCTCCCTTGGGCCCTGGCTTGCAGCGGCCATACCTTGCGGTGGGAGGAGCCCTCACAAGCTGGCTTTCTTTCCCCCGGTGAGGCTGGGGTCTCCGGGTGAGGAGGGCACCTTCTCTGACACACCCTCACAGGTAAGGCAGGTTGCTTGGCATTCTCCCCCAGTCTCTAGCAGTGCGGCATGTTTTCAACTGGCCGGTGTTTAGCAGGACTTTGTGTCGTGTTGGGGAAGCAGAAGCAATAATACACCGCCTCGTCAATAACTAATAATATCTCCTGTAAGCTCCTTTCGTATATGACATAGATCTAATTCTCTAAAATTAGCTTCTCCTCTGAACATGTGAGACTACTTTTATGAAAAATATTATATGGAAATCATTACTACCTTGACCTTAAACCATAAAACTCAACTATCCTTTTGGAAGAGTCATGAAAATATGCCGCCCTGCTAAGGGGTGTGTGTAGAAGCTAGAGATTAGGAGAGAATGCCAGACAACCTGCCTGAACTTCATGAGAAAGCATTTGATCAGGAGACTGAGAGCGACCAAAACAGCGTTTGAAGCTGAATGAGTTCTTCTTTTACTTTGAGTCCCATATTTGAAGATTTCAGGATTTAGGATTTAATCATTTTATTTATATTCTCCTATCTTTTCAGAGTGCTGTATTTTTCATCCATATCCACACTTTTACCTAAGGGGGACCAGATAAGTTGTTTGGTCTCCTTTCTTTTTCTATGTCTCTTATTGATCAGATAATTCAATCAGGGAAAACAACATGCCTTTGGTTTCAGCTGAGCTATTTTCTTTTTGATTACTCTGGTCCTGCAGACCTAAAACAAATCTTCTCCGGTGCCTACCAGTTGTTTCGCTTTCCTTCTATTTGCTTCATTACATTCTTGAATTGATTTCTTTTCTCTGTTGGGTACAGTCTGCTCTGGTCTTTTATTTCTCAGAAATAGTTAAGTGGGTGACAAGTATAAAAGGAAGAAGATAATTTATACCTCTTTCCTTTGTTTCAGAGTTTACCACCAACTGTTCTCCCAATGCATCAGACAGTCCGATTACTCACTTTGACTTCTGTGTCAGTAACGGCAGTATTTACGAAAATGGTGGTTTTCCTGAAGGTCTCTTGTTTGGCTGAACATTAATTATCAATCAGTTTTCACTGCTCATTTTTTTCCTCTTGTTGATGACAACCTGAGGGCAAATGTGTTCTGCTCGTTGAAGTTGAAATTCAAGCTCTAACAAAGATAATACATATTGTGACTTTGAGTCAAACCTGCCACCCTTCTTGCTGGATAGTCTGTCTTTAACATGAAAGTATTCTGGGGTGAAGGCCTCAACGCAAATATCAACCTTCCAGCAGATTTCTGATAAGCATGAAATGTTTAGTGTCTGGTAGTCTGCTGTGGGGCTTAGTGATATTTAGAGGTTGGGGTTCTGGGACCTGGTGCCAAATCACATGAGTCCAAACACCTGCTCTGTCTCTTACTAGCTTTGTACCTTGAGCAGCTTACTTAAATTGCCTCAGGTTTTTGCTACCTAAAAAATCGTACATTACAGGGTTAACTAAGATAATGCACATAAGTTATTTAGGATAGTTTCTAACACATGCTAATTATCAAATAAAAGTTAGTTATTAAGTTACACACTAAAGAACGTGCTAGGTATGTGAGCACACAAAAGTTCCTTCAAACGTGATGTCTCTCAAGTATTAGCAGCTTAAGAAAAGTAAGCTTACTTGAACAACGTATGTAGCATCGCTGTGATCGGTGGTCTTCGATTTTTGCCCAAATCCCACTTTTCTCTGAATGGTGCTGTACCTCCTCCTCCTCCTCCCTCTCTCAGGAATTGCAAATTATGTGAATTTTGTTAAAATTTACATGGGGCACAAGACGACTTAAACCTCCCAATTAGCTATTTGTCCTCTTCCAAGATTCTCCTCTGAGTTGCATATAAGTCTTTTTTTTTAAACTTATTTTATTTAAATTCAATTACTTAACATACAGTGTATCATTAGTTTCAATGTAGAATCCACTTATTAAGTTTTTTTTTTAAGATTTTGTTTATTTGAGAAAGAGACAGAGCATGAACTGGGGTGGGGAGTGGGCAGTGGGGGAGGGGAAGTTGGCTCCCCACTGAGCAGGGACCCCAATGAGGGGCTCATTCCCAGCAGATGCTCAACCGGCTGAGCCACCCAGGCATCCCCTACATGCTAAGTCTTTTATCTCTGTTCCTTTCTCTCACAAACAGTCCTTCAGAACCCTCCCTCCTCGTCTTCACCAGAGCAAGTTATATTTTGTTCTCAGTCTGCAGACCTGCTTAGCAAATCAAAATCTCTTCAAATAGTGCATTATTTTCTCTTGTTCCAGCAGCTGGGCCCGTGAAGGCACATACATACAGCCAGGCAAACAGCGATGTGCAATAATGTGCCGTGAGACTTCAGAGGTGGAGTAATTTCCTTCAGCTAGAGGTGGTAGAGGGGAGGGTTCACAAAGTAAATTACATTTGTGCAGTAGAGGGCTAACGCAGCAGGAACCCTGCACATCCCTACAGAGGTCTGACCCTTGACCACCTTCTGGGAGATAACCTCTAAGCCCTTGGAATATGCTGCCTGATGAAAGTCTTTGTTTGACAGAGGCTTTGAGTCATTGAGACTGATCACCCGCTTTATGCTAATGGTGATTTACGGTGGAGGCCTTGGGCTCCGCAGCGTCAGTGTGACCTCAGGAGAAGCTGGAGACTCAGTAAATACATCAGCCACAAGGGCTCTCCAAGACTATACAACTGAACCCCTGGACTCTAAGACGTGGTAGACTTCTGTGGTTGACGATACTGCGCCCGTGTGGTCACACAGCACTGTTGAGAGGATTTGGTGCTGTCCATGTGACTCCACTGGGAGAGAAAGCTAAGAACCAGTACCTGTTCTCTCCTGGACCCCAGCCTCTGTGCCCTTTCCTTTGCAGGTTTTCCTCTGTATTCTTTCATCAGAAGAAATCATAGCCATGAGCATAACAGCTTTCCTGAGTTCCGTGAATCTGTCTACTGCATTTCTGAGCCCGAGGGCTGTCGAACAATGACATTTCACTTGGACTTTCAGTTGGACCTTAAAGAAGGAATGTAATTTTAGAAATGTTGAATGGGCACCTGGGTGGCACAGTTGGTTAAGTGTCTGACTCTTGGTTTCACCTCAGGTCATGGTCTCAGGGTCATGAGATCGAGTCCCACATTGGGCTCTGTGCTCAGCGTGGAGTCCACTTCAGATTCTCTGCCTCTGTCCCTCCCCCAGCCCCGCTTGTGCATGCTCTCTTTCTCTCTCTCTCTCTCTCAAATAAGTAAATAAAACCTTTTAAAAAATTAAAAAATTAAAAAAAGAAATGTTGAAATGAGTAGAGCAGAAGATGGAGACAATGTAACAGGAACAGAGGTTATTGGAGATGGAGGAAACCAGAATAAGTTGGGAATATAGGGGAACACTGCACCACATAGACAGGATCAATGAACAATTCAGCCAGACATTTATTTTACAAGTCACTACATTATCTCAAGATGCTTAGTAGTGAAGAGATAAGGTCCAATGAAATGAAGAAGATCAAGAATAACACAAGGCAATGAATAAGCACCAAGTGGACTGAGCTACCTGACTCGAGGAAGCCTTGTCAGTGTGAAATAGTGAAATCTGAAAGGACGTCCTGAAGATGCTGAGGGCTCTTGAAGGACGCAGATGGGCTATAGCAGATTCATTCTGAGAACACTCTTTTCAGTGCTATTTTAACTATAATACAAATGAAATATATCATTATTAATTCATGTAGACAAAGTGTCCCAGAGAAAAGTCTTCAGTCGATGTTAACCTCTGCTTTCATTATTTGAACTAAAATGATAATTTGTAAAATACATTTGTTATTCACAAATTCTTTATTTGCAAAATGGCCCACTCACTAAAATTTATTTGTAACCCCCAAATTATCCTCATGGTACTTTCTTGGTTGTTTGCAAACAAAGGCAGAGCAGTGAAACATTTGAGTCCCCACTGCTCCCAGCTGGTGTAGAACAAGGTGACCCTCTGCCTTCTTTTAGCACACATACTGTAAACAAGTGTCCTTCTCATGATCTATGTAGTGCTGTGTTTTTCACATTTTTGTTCCTTTGGCAGGTGATTTTGCTGTTTCATATCACCCCCGAGGGTAGTGCAGGCTGTGTTTCTAAGTGTAAGAAGGCTGTGTAGTTGGTTACAGAGAAAATGTGTGTGTTGGACAAGCTTTGTTCTGGCAAAAGTGATCATCCATTGGCCATGAGTTCAATGTCAGTGAATCAACAACATATATTAAATAAGTTGTCTTTAAACAAGAACAGACATAAAACATAGTTATATATTGATTAGTTCACAAAAATGTAACTAGATGCTGACAGGAACCTAACCCTGTATTTCTCCTAAAAGAATGGTTGTGTTCACTAATTCACTGTTTGTGGTGACTTTATGAGATATAATTATCACAAATAAAAAGAATTGACTATAGTTAAAATACTGTCTTTTGCAAAAAGTAATCACAGGGGGCTAGGTTGTACTTAAACTCATGTTATTAACTATCTTTCTTTTATATTCTGACCACTGGGACAGAAAAAAAATTACCAAAAAAGTAAAGTTTTTACTTTACATTTTGCTTAAATTTACTTTACTTAAAATTGTACTTAGGGAAAATTTTACGCAGCTTGCAAGCACCAAGGAAATCAGAGTAATTTCTCTGTCAAGGAAGAAATTGTCTGGAATCTGCAGTGTAGTTCTCATGAATTGGATAAGCTGGAAGGACTACACGCAGCTCTGAGCAGCAGCCTCACCATCCAGCCAGAACTTACTGTTGCGAATAGGGACTCAGTGGACATTTTCTAAACGTACCTACCATAGGAATAGGAACTTCTTTAACCAGTCTTCTCTTTTTTAAAATTTTCTCCATTAAGGAAGTGATTCTGTTTTTGGAAGTATATACTTCCCCTTTTTAGTGGATATTTTTCATCCCTTACATGACACAACTCGAAGTCGATCATGAGTTGCACACGTCAGCACACATGGCTGTCGAGCGGGTGCCCCGTGTGCACAGAAGAGCTGCCATCTCACCTCACATTGCTGCAGCCAGGCCATGCGAAGCACATTTACACAAACTATGGGAAGCAGTACAGCAGGGTGGTGAAGAGGATGAGGAAGAAGGAAGCTCTGAATAAGCAAAGTCAAATTTACTAATCTTCCTGCATTACTGCAGTAGGAGAAGTGACCTCGATAGAGTCTTAGTAGTATCCCAGAAAGAAACATCCGGGAAGGATATTTATAAAGTTGCAGAGCCAGACCTTGGTGATGTTCAGGAATGTGTTTTAAGACAGAGAATGGGCTGGGACGCCTGGGTGGCTCAGTCAGTGAAGTGTCTGCCTCGGCTCAGGTCATGATCTCAGGGTCCTGGGCTTGAGTCCCATGTGGGGCTCCCTGCTCAGCGGGGAGTCTGCTTCTCCCTCTCCCTCTGCCTGCCACTCCCCCTGCTTGTTCTCTCCCTCTCTCAAATAAATAAATAAAGTCTTTAAAAAAAGACAGAATGGGTTAGGACTGCATCATTTATAATACTTTTGGATTAGTTGGCAACCACGAGCAGGTATTCTTGATAAACAACAAATTAGTCCCAGTAAATAAGCTGTTTCCGTTGTTTTCAGTCTCTAAGGAGCAAGTATATGCTGGGTCTGGTAGCTTACTTGATTTTTCTTATTTTCTTTTTTTTTTTAAAGATTTTATTTATTTATTTGAGAGAGAGAATGAGAGACAGAGGGTACAAGAGGGAAGAGGGTCAGAGGGAGAAGCAGACTCCCTGCCGAGCAGGGAGCCCAATGCGGGACTCGATCCCGGGACTCCGGGATCATGACCTGAGCCGGAGGCAGTCGCTTAACCGACTGAGCCACCCAGGCGCCCAATCAATATTATTTAACGTATATATAGGAAAGTGTGCCCTGTCCATGTATCGTCCAACACAGAGACAGGAAATTATGTTGACTTCAGTTTTCAAGCTGTACTGTTAGAAAGGGCAAGCTTTTAAGTTCAGATTTTTCTTCCTACAAATTCCCTTAAAAGTTACAATTTTTCCTGAGGAATGAACTGTTATATCTATTTACTGAATCCTAGGACAATTTTTACTTTTGTTATTGTATTGTTTAATGAGTTCTATGGTAAAATATTTATTGGAAAATCAGTCTAGTGAACCATCTACTCGGTGTGGGCAGATAAACCTGTAGGTAAAGAAAGAGCGAATCGTGGTAAAAATATTCAGTCAGAAAGCATGCACTTGAAAAAAGAGAGAGAAAGATCATAAACTATGATGAACTACTATCTGCAAGTGAGGAGAACAAGTAAGAATCACTTGCCTCACTTGATATTCCAGGGCTAACAGATGTTATTTCCATGTTTATTCGTTTTCAATCTGGCAGAGTAAGTGGAATGGAATTAAGTAAATAAATATCCACTCCCCAAAATTTTCCTTTTTTTGTGAATGTTAGCCTAGTGTTCTGTGATTTCAAGCAATCTATTCATGCTTTTGTCTGCAAAGCTCACAGCAAAATATTCTTGAATATGCACAGCTTTATTAAAAAAAAAGCTTCTACATGCTACTTGGTAAACACATGATATTTATATACAGAATAGTGCTTGATGGTCTTACTGCACCCACAAGGCTATAATTCACTTCAAAGTTTTCTGCTGAATTTATAAATAACAAGAACATTTTTTGAGTGCTTTCCTACTGGTTTTAAAATCCTGAAGCTAAATTTAGAGCATGCCATATTTGTTCTATATACATCTGTTTGTCCCCCACAAATGTAAGGATTAAAATGCTGTATGCATACATAAAATTTGTCATTCAGGTATTTAAATATTTGCACTAAAAGGAAGGAAAGGTATTTCTAGTGTAAATTTTAGAATTCTGTGTCTTGAAAAGAGGAACAATGAAGAAAATTACCCTTTAAATACTTAAAATTATATTTGTGGTTTCACATAATGGAAACTTAATTCCAGAGTGAGGATCATTTCCTCCTGTCACTGTGGAGAATGGTGACAACACTACACCTCAGGGACCAGAGGAAACACAGGCTTGATTCTGCCCACGCCTCTCCCACGCCCAGGTTTATGTCCTTTATTGCGAGACTGGGCAGTCTCATCTATGTGCTGGGAATACCCTTACCAGGAGCTCTTGAGAGTCACCACACATCCTCCATGACCATTAACTTTATTTATTTAAAAAAAAAAAAAAAGAGGAGCAACTGGTGGCTCAGTCAGTTAGGCATCCAGCTCTTGATTTTGGCTCAGGTCATGATCTCAGGGTCTTGAGATTGAGCCCCACATTGCGCTTCACACTCAGCACATAAATAAATCTTAAAAACAACAACAACAACAAGGCTGGGATGCATTGGCCTTGCTCTGGAGCTCTCCCAGGACAGGTATCTGCAGCCAAGTGTAGGAACACGACAGGTGGGGCGGCTCCCAGTGAGGCAATACAGATGTGAGTGGTAGAGGGTCATTTTTGGAGAATGGACAGATGCTGGTCAATAATATCAGAGACATTGTTCTCATCTCATCTAAAAAATGGAATCAGCATTGTTCTCTGAAGAGTTGACCAAACTGGCTTATACAATATGGACAGAAATAAATAGAGACAGGACATACAGGAACAAGTCAGCGGTATCTTTGGCATGATCCGATGATTCATCGGATTGTTTGAGCAATTTAGACTCGTATCTTCCCCGGACGTAGCCAGGGCAGATTTGGCCAGGATACTGGAATGATCTACTTGGTGTGCCCTCTACTTTTGGCCAAATGAGTAACTAATATAAACTGGGGACTACTGGGAATCAGGAAGTAGAAGAATGCATTCTAGGAAAGTTACCTACACGACCTGTAACACAGCCACCCTGTAGTGTTATTTTTCAAATTATTCTATTGTTATTTTATGTTTTTTAAATGAAGGGTAGTACAATTGAAAGATTTTTTTTTTAATTTTATTTATTTGACAGAGAGACACAGCGAGAGCGGGAACACAAGCAGGGGGAGCGGGAGAAGGAGAAGCAGACTCCCCGCGGAGCAGGGAGCCCGATCCGGGGCTCGATCCCAGGACCCTGAGATCATGACCTGAGCCGAAGGCAGACACTTAATGAATGAGCCACTCAGGCGCGCCTCGAAAGATAATACAATTTAACTGAAGTCATCATTGTTAGGGCTAAAAATGTAACTCGTTCTTTTTTCCTTCTAGGGAAGCCAAACAGTAATGAAATGATGGTGGTTGATCAAATGTCTAATATTTCAGTGAAAACTCTTAAAATCACAGTTTAGATTTGAGACTAACTTATTCCTCCACTCTCTTTCCCGTTCTAAATCTGTGGGAAGACATACTTGGGTGTGCCTGGGAGAGAATGGGTGCTGTGGCCAGGAAGGGCCCAGCTCAGCCCACCCACCCCACTAGGAGGGTGAGGGTGAGGAGCACCAGGGCAGTGGCTGCAGCAGCCATGGGAAGAGCGGGGGCAGAAAACCCCCCGCCAGGCCTGACTCACAGCACAGCGACGTGGCCGTAGATGCTGGTCAGGAACCAACGGGGCTACCCTCTGCCTTGGGCAAGACTTCAAAGGGCTGAGGAGTCAAGTGAAATCTCTCTCCTCATGACTCCCTTGCAGGGGGGAGCGAAGGCAGAAAACGCCTCTGCTGGAGACTCCATCAAGGAAAGAGACAATGTTCCCACAAACTGTCGTTGTGTCTCTTCTTCCAGTAAAACCCCTATTAGGGTAAGGGCCTCAGTCCTATTTCATCCCCTGTGAGAGCTGTATGTCTACACTCACCAGGAACTTCTGTCCTTCGAGAGACTGAGCTAGAATGTGGGAAATAGGAGGAGAGAAAACAGACCAGTAACTGAGCTCATGGAAACGAGACCTGTGCTGGAGCAGGGGTCGGAAGATGGGAAAACAGGCAGAAACACATTCCTCAACCAGTTTTTACTTACTGTATTGATTATAGGATGATAAGCACGTGCACATCTTCACTATAGACAGTTATTCCTTTTTTTTTTTAAGATTTTATTTATTTATTCATGAGAGACAGAGAGAGAGAGAGAGAGAGAGAGAGAGGCAGAGGGAGAAGCAGTCTCCCGCGGAGCAGGGAGCCCGATGCGGGACTCGATCCCAGGACCCTGGGATCATAACCTGAGCCAAAGGCAGACGCTTAACCATCTGAGCCACCCAGGCGCCCTAGACAGTTATTCCTAAGGCTTGGGAGCTTATTGATCCATTTGAGAGTGAAAACTTTGGCTAACAGACTCTAAGTTCTTTTCCTTTCCTTTTTATTTTTTTTTTTGGTCTTTCTTAAATTTAATCCATGAATAAAACTCATTTTATGTGCAGTAGGATCATGGTGCTTGGAAAAGAAATAAACAGAGAATAAAACCTTGACCCAATTCCTGAAAATAAAACTGAGTTCCTTCTGCCATTATTTAGAATTGAGTGATTGATTGATCAAGAGCCATCACTCATCGACTGGTGCAAAGAAGCTCGTCTCACACCAATCAGGAGTCATTGTATAAATCAGGCCTGATCCCTGGAGACTTTAAAAAAAGATACTCTTTTTTTTATGCTCTCCCCTAGTGGGATTTACTTACTATGGTATTTCATCTTAAAGATTTCTGATGGAAACGAGGAAGCAAGGACTCACGGGACATGTAGTAGCTTTCCTAATTTTGTCTCTTGCAGAGATTAAGTGCTAGAGTAAAAATGTTAAAAAGAAAAGACTCACCAGGCAGCTCAGCTTTTTAAACGTAGGAAGGTTGGTCAAGAATAAAAGGCCAGTTTCCAGTTCACATCCTGTCAAGCTTAAAAGGGAACCGGAGGTTTTCAGCAGATGTTGGAAGAACCGTCACAGGACCTGTTCCCACACAGCACTGGGGGATCTCTGTTTGGCCCCCTTACCCTCACCCTGCCACGTTGCTTTCCAGGTTCCAGAGAAACTCCTCTAAGGGCAGTATTTCTCTTCCTCTAACTATGTGGTCAGGAGGTATCTCACTGGTCTGTCCCATTGGTCCCTAACTGTCCTCGAAAGTGACCCTCACCAGATCTGTCATGGAAGCTTGAGGCTTTTTAATTATTATTATTTATTTACTTGCGTATTTAGAAAAAGAGAGAGAGAGAGCACGAGCAAATGGGGGGAGGGGTGGAGGGAGAGGGAGAATCCCAAGCAGGCTCCACACCTAGCACAGAGCCTGATGCAGGGCTTGATCTCATGAGATCATAACCTGAGCCAAAACCAAGAGTCGGATGCTCAACCAGCTGAGCCACCCATGCTCCCCGAAGCTTGAGGCTATAGCCCAGATGATTTTTTCTCGGAAAGCTCACTAGTGCACATGATTGGACTCCGTTTTCAAGTGTTCCAATGTAGAGTCTATCACATCTGAAAGTAAGTTGATATCAACTGTTAAAGAGGAAATTATAATTTTCCCTCAAGAAAAGTAATATCAGTGGTCCTTGTGTTAATTTCTTCTTTTATAAGGGAAAAGGAAAATAAGATTTTGGGATTTGATTTCTAACAAGAGTCCACATCTTGTCACCCCAGGAAAGCAAATTAAATGACCCCTTGCCTACGTTTTCTATCACTGTATTTATTTTGTTTCACTGATGTCTGTGTTAGTCAATGACCGTATAGTAATGATTCAAATTATCGTGTTTACTCTAAGAATATAAATCTCATTACTTGTTCATCATGGTAAATCTAGGTACGTTTATATTAAAAAAGGTGTGTCAATTCAGACTTATGCGGTTATGTTTGGAGTGTTCTTAAATATTAATACTCATATAGAAGTCTCATTCTAAAATAGAATTGGAAGTGAATTCAGGCAGAAAAGTTAGTATCTGCTACTTTTCCTCTGATTCCTGTTCAAGTTTACTAATGGATGATGGTGTTGAATAGATGTTGTGTTTGTATAACAACATTGTGTCCCTGTTGCCTCCCGTTGGCTGTGCTAGGATGGGCGTGTTAAACCCAAGCATCTTGGGGTTTGGGGAGCATTTGTGGAGCTCGGTATCTAACTAGACAGATGGTTTGGCAGCCCGTTTGTTACACTGATGCCCCCATGTCTTGGCATTCAGGACCATGTGTCTCCCGCTCTTGAAGCTGGACTGGGCCTGTGACTCGCCCAAATGACTTGGGTTTGGGGAAAGCAACACTGCCCAGAGCAGTGTTGGAGGCCTGAAAGCTCCCCCTTTTGCATTTGGCTACCCCGCGGGGGACCCCGTTTGGAGAGAGAGCAGGGGAAGGGGCCCCGGGGCCGTTTCAGGGCCCCCACAGAGCTCAGACCCTACTCGACCCCCCACGTCTTAGTTTCAGTGGCTTTACCTGCAATCTATACCAGGACAGTGAGTGTGTACACGTGTGTATACAATGGGACAAGACACTTTGCAGAGGCCACGATGATTACAGTATGCTCTCTGGCTACATTTTGAACACTGCATGTTGAACGTATTTTTATCTGAACCAATTCAGGCCAATTTCACCATTTCAATTCAAAATGAATGGTTTTGCTGAGAATATTGAGGGCTCCTACAAGATTTAAACTTTTAAAAACATTTTTATATATATATGCCCAAGACACGTTGGTTTTCATTATATTTAGTGTAAATTAACTCTTTATGAGAATAATGTCTAAGATTAATGCTATACATAGGATGAGCTCATGATTTTTGAAATTCCACAAGAATACCTAAGTATTAAATTAGAAATAAAATACCGATTCAGTGTTTTTTTCAAAGTTTAATATATCAAAATCACCTGGCATAGTTGTTGAAAATGCATCCTTCTAGCGTCTGATGAATAACATGCATTACTACAGAATGTCATTTAACCTTGCTTCAAAGCTATCTCCTAATTATTTAGCAAGTGAATTAGTAAGGATAATTAAAATATGATATGAATAAATTATAAGTACTATCTGATTAGAATTCTCAGGGACTTGTTCAGTAAGCAATCTGGTTGCAACACAATGCTGTTAGAACTTTATATCTCTGCATTTGCAACCTCTAATCTTTGCCCTTGGTGCCTTGTTTTCATTGCATTATTAAAGTTGACTTGAGCTGGTTGTAGGTTCAATTGCTGTTTTTCTGTTTTAAAAAACACCAATAATTGTTATGTTATCTTTACTTAATACACTTACCTTGTGGGTTCTTGCTTAACAGTGTGTAGAGATGCATATTTTCAGCAACATCATTTTTAAGCTGCAAATTTTATTAACTAGATTTTTACTCTGATATTAAAGTGGATATAGGCAAAAATGTTTTTAAAATTATTAAACTGTGAAACATCATTAATGATGGGCTACTGATGAATTTGTGATATCTTAACAAGGCATAATATAATATCAAAGCAACAATATTAAAATTATTATTTTTTAATTTGTGGGGGACATTTTAGTAATATAAATAGTGTGTTAAGTTTATGTCCATTATTAAGTGCTTGTTGAGTAATTTGTTTATTAAAATGTTACCGTTGTCAGTGCAAAATGAACAAACCTTTTTGGAAATTTTAAAGAGAAAGGAAAAGAGTATTATTGGAGCCCAGGTTAGGACAGCTGCCCCGGATATACAAGTCTTCACAAAGAAGAGAGCATCCAGGGAAGGGACACTTGGTGCAGGGTTGTATGTGTTTTTTACATAAAGAGGTTACAAATCATCATAATGAAGGACATTCCAGAAAGTTACAGACTTTATTGCATGTTTTGTTTTTTTTTTAAGATTTTATTTATTTACTTGAGAGAGAGAGAGCACAGAGGGAGAGGGAGAAGCTGACTCCCTGCTGACCAGGGACCCAGACGTGGGATTCGATCCCAGCACCCCGGGATCATGACCTGAGCCAAGGGCAGACGCTTAACCAACTGAGCCACCCAGGCGCCCCTGTTTTATAGGTTTTTTTAAACAAAGCAGATGTACAGTGTGTGCTCGGGGCAGAAATAGAGCGCATGGTCTGAGGTTTTGCGGAGTCATTCTGACCTTGGTAACTGTTACAGTGTGGCCTCCCTGGGACCCGGGTGCGGAGCCCACGAACATTAAAAGTTGAAACTTTCTTTTATTGCTATAAGTATTTATATTATTGTGAACTTATTTTATCATGGGTTATTGAGGATGTTTAAGTAGCAATGTTCTGGAAGGAAACAGACTCTTCAATGAGGTGTCACAGTAGATATCACTAACAGCCTATTATTTAGGGAAACCACAGGATGTATGCCGGGCTCATTCTAGCAATACTGGAAGCACCGATGAGCACGTGGGACCTGGGCGGGTGGGGTCATCAGAGCTGAGAAAGGACAATGCGTGGAAATGGCCTCCTGCCAGAAGCTTGGACAGGGATAGTAAATCAGCAAAGAGGGAGTCAGGAGAATAAATGCCCCCCTCCCCCCAACCCGCCACACGCTCTCAGGCTGGTATCCAGCTCCTTCCACTAATCCAGGCCAGATGGCAGGGGGCCCACCATGTGCTCCACAAAGGCCAGCCCCCAAGCCACAGAGGCTTTCTCAGAAGGGTGGGGAGTGGACCTACAAGAACACATGGAAATATTCAACATTCATGGGTGACTGAAACATTTTGGAGAACCACTGTCTTAATAATTGGATGTTCATATAAAAAATAAAATATCATGCCAATATTTTATCGGATGCACATCACAGAATTGACGTCACTGTGAAATGTCGACTTCCATCTCTCTGAAAGCTGGGTATTTGTCCCATAGCCTCTTGGATAACTTCTAACTAAAGAATGCTACTAAATCTTGCCAATATTTTTGAGGAGTTTCTCTCATTTTTCAAGGTCACTCTATACTGATTGTATATCTTGAAGGAATGAATAACTCTATATACTTAAAGAGCTAAATGGAAATTTACCAGCGGACATCATTAATCCTTTCATGAATTACAGATGAAAGAATGACATTTTAAAAAATCACATCTGTGTAACTTTCACAAGTATCCGTTCATGATACTAACGAAGCATGGTTGTGATATAACTGAAAAATCACAAAATAGTGAGTGTGCTTGCATACTCTGCGGATTTATTTTACAAGAACAAAAATAAAAGTAGTACATTTTCCCATAGTTATGATACAGTAGTTCACAAGTTACTTTATGTGTAACCTTTATTTTGTGATCTTTATTTGAGCAATATGGGTGGCTCGGTCGTTAAGCGTCTGCCTTTGGCTCAGGTCATGATCCCAGGGTCCTGGGATCAAGCCCCGCATCGGGCTCCCTGCTCCGCGGGAAGCCTGCTTCTCCCTCTCCCACTACCCCTGCTTGTGTTCCTTCTCTCGCTGTGTCTCTCTCTGTCAAATAAATAAATAAAATCTAAAAAAAAAAAGTGGTCTTAATACGAGTGACAGCTTAACTTAAATCGGTATGCAATAACTAATTTTATAAGTAGTTTTAGAAGAGAAAGGGAATGAAAAAATAGGAACTTCAAATATGATGTGAGGGGGATTTAAAAATGTATGCAATTAATGGGAGTCTCCACATTAGCCAGTTGAGTCATTAAAATTGCCTTAGATCATGAGGCTTCATAGACCATCATAGAATCAAGTGAATACTGGACAAGGAGTCAAAAAAAACCCCTCAAAATTAATTTCTTTCTATAAGAAATATCTGGTCAGATAATATAGACAATGGCCCTTTATTTTTCTCTCCTTAAAATGATGGAGTTTACAAAGCTTTCTGTTCCAGTTTAAAATATTTCATTCCCTGCCCCCCGGCGTGACTCCCTCCTACAGGGCTGTTCTCTGCAGGGCTGTTTATCTCTGTCCGTCTTCTGTCCCACCTCAGCGCGTGCCACCACCCCAGGGAGGAGCCAATGAATGTGGACATGAGAGCCAGAACTATCTTTGTGGTTGTGAACAAGGGCTGACAAAGATGATCTCCTTAAGGTGGATAATGATGAAATGAGCACCAGTTATCTTTCAGAATGTTCAGTTTAGGGGCTGGTGCAGAGGATGAATTGCACATTGTTGAAGCAGAAGCAATGGATTACCATGACAATCCAATTAAAGTCACACTGGCAACTTAGAAAATGTCTGTCCAGCCAGCAGTTTCCCTGGGGGGTTTGAAATAAAACCACCCGTGGACTTACGTGGAAATGTGGCTCAGGGCCTGTGGGTCCTGGTGGAGGGCGGGAGATGCGCAGCGAGAAGAGGAAGAAGATGGGAACTCCTTAGTATGTCTGGAATGTGCTGCCCGTGGAAGTGGTGGCAGGTTTCCACAGAAAGAAGCAGAACTTGCTGCTGATGAAGATGAAAAAGAAGAAGATGATGATGATCATGATGATGGTGAGGAGGAAGCTGAAGACAAGCCTCCAGTAAAGAAATCTACACGAGATACTCCAGCCAAAAGTGCACAAAAATTAAACCAGAATGGAGAAGGCTCAAAACCATCAACACTGAGATCAAAAGGTCAGGAATCCTTCAAAAGACAGGAAAAGACTCCCAAAACACCAAAAAGACCTAGTTCTGTAGAAGACATTAAAGCGAAAATGCAAGCAAGTGTAGAAGAAGGTGGTTCCCTTCCCAAAACGAAAGTCCATCAGTTAGGTGAAGAATTGCTTCCAGATGCCTGACCGGCAGGCTCTGCAGTATCTCTAGCAGGGGGGAGGGAGTCTCTTTAACAAAGTAGTTTGTTAAAGTTTTTCATCTATTTAATTTCTGTAACAGCTGATATCCGACTGTCCTTTTAATAATACAGACTGAGAACTTCGCTGCCACGTCTGATAAATGTCCAGTTTCCATTGCCAAGAACGTATTGTCCAGATGCCCGTTTGGTTTTTAAAGACAGAGCTCCATGCTTTCCTTGGTTTCAGGTATGTGTGGACTCAGGGTAGGATGTCGCCGTGGTGGTCAGACAAATGGAAATGGTGGGGAGACAAAAATATGCGTGTGAAATAAACTCTGTATCTTAATAAAGTACAAAGAAATTCATTTAAAAGTTTAAAATATTAACATTACTATCCCAAGTTAACTTCATGTTCCTCTATTCAAAAACTATAAACTAAATATATGTTTTCTAAGAAACATCCCAAATAGCATGAGTCGTCCTCGACCAACCAGGGAACAAGTCATAAATTTAAGTCAGTTTTAGCCAATCTTTAATCCAACGTATTGGGCTGGGAAGATGTACCTTCTTTCTGTTCAGTCGTGCTTTCCATTTCTTGGATTCTTTATGGTCTGTTTATTTCCTTTTTTAAAAAAAAGTTTACCTATTCACTGTCACATTCCTTCCAACTCAACATGGGGATCTACATTTTCTCCTCAAAACCCATGCTGCTCTCTGACAATATCACCATCACCTGGGAACGTGTTAGAAATGCAGATGGTCAGCACAGAACCATTTAGTCAGAAAATCTGGAGGCGGAGCTCAGATTGGGTTTTTTTACATTCCCAGGAATGACCTTTTCCCTCTTGGTCACTTAACAAATTCTTACCTTTTTTTTTTTTTTTATGATTTGGTTCAGATCCTACCCATTCATAACGTAACTGGAACTTATTCCTCTGGAGGAGAATTTTTACCCTAGTGATTTATTTATCCCTAGGGCCAGGCACAGTCCCCAAGCACAGGACAATCAATTAATCCATAGGGCTAAAACTTCATTATGCCTTGAATTACCCGCAAAGACACAAAAGTATGAATGAATGCAATGATTCAGGTAAGTGCAAAGAGCATCTCATGTTTTAAGTCCCCGAGTAAAGGTCACCGGGTAGGGCAAACGTGAGGTGGATCAGACGGGTGTTGGTGCTTGGCCCGAAGCCTCTGGGGAGATTTGAGGCAGCACAAAATGTTATGCTGGCATCTCACGGCAGGGCTGAAGTGGGGAAGAACCAGCAGCAGCTGAAGAATCTGGTGGGTTTGTACGTAAGCGCAGGGGCCTTACAGGCAAAGAAGAGATTTGTTTGCATCCTTCCGTCTTCCCCTAGGTCGTGGGGAAGGGGCTGCTGAGTAGCGGCCGCTGTCCTCTGGCTTATGTTCCAATCCTTGTAAATGTAGGGGAGGGAGATTTACCAAAGGAAGGCAGAAACAGCAAGACAGAAATTATTTCTGAGAATATGTAGGGTCAGTGTGGGACACCAAAGATCAGTTGACATGTGGAAGAGTTACAGAGACAAAAACACCATGACCATCTCCGAGCACGACAGAAAGTACCGGTCAGGAGAAAGAAGTTTGAACGTGAGAGCAGGTGGTGTGCAAACGGACGTCCCAGGTGCCTTCGCCTTGACTCATCACCTCGGGAACCAGCCTGGCGGGTTTCAGTGTCAGGGGTAACACTGGGGAAACAATGGAGTAGAGGCTCTGAATTAGAAAAAAAAAATAGTAACTAAAGCATGCTTGGAGAAGAAGAAGTCATTTTTTATTTTTTTATTTATTTTACTTTATTTTTCAAGATTGTATTCATTTATTTGAGAGGGAGAGAGTGTATGAGCAGGGGGAGGGGCAGAGGCAGAGGGAGAAGCAGGCTCTCTACTGGGCAGGGAGCCCGATGCTGGGCTTGATCCCAGGACCCTGAGATCATGACCTGAGCCAAAGGCAGACGCTCTACCTACTGAGCCACTCGGGCGCCCCGGTTGTGTTTTAAAAATTGACATATTCATGATGCGCTATCACAGACAGAGACATGTGGAACGCATCTGATGTTTATAAAACCCAGAAAATACCACATACACACTCCTTCCAGTAAGACTTATCAGAACAGCATGGCCAAAATAGTGATTGCCTATTTAATTGCCTCAATCACGAGAGAATCTTGATGCAAGCTGTGTCTCTAACACAGGCCACGTGTCTGATGTAAGGCTTGAAGAGGTCTGATGAAGTATCCACTCAGTTAACTGTGATGCCATGGAACTGATGGAGAATGATGCCAAAATATTTATTTTTCATTTTTCATTTGCAGCAGAATGTAAAAATGGTTTTTGACAGCGTATATATGAATGATCAGTCCAGTGAGCCATGTGTAACAGCATCATAATGATGCCTTGCGTTTCACGGTGTCTTTCAAATGGATTTCCTATGGTGGCATCATTACCTCCAGCTTGCAGATCAGAGGGACCTGCACAAACACAGCTCTTGTGACGCAGCTGGAATAGTGATCGCTTTAGTGTTTTTGAAGCCTAAGTTCCTACGGCTTGTCCTCAAGCTTATCTTAGTTTCCTTTTCTTGCTGCTGGCGTGTTCCTCTTATTTCTGAGCTGGAAAGGCCAGGAAACTCATCTGCACCCCTTAGCATCTGCACTACACTGCCGGCTGCCCACGGAGGGGGGCTCCCCTCCTCTGTGCTCCCGCTGATTGTAGGAGCATCTCACGGTGCTCCTTAGTGTGAGATCATCTTTCGTCCTTTCGGGTCCTATAACAGAAATAAAGGAAATAAATATAGAAAATAAAAATCAACAATGATGAGGATGATGATAATAATAGTCTAGAATGGGGTAGGAGCTTTAAAAATGACTCCCCTGTTTGGACATTACAGCACCCCTAGCACCTAGGTACAATTTGCGGTGGATATAAGGAACTTCGTCTCAGAAGGATTAAGTAACTTTCCTAAGAAAAACAGTAAGTGGCAGAGCCAACATTTAAACAGTGTCTGTCAAGTGCTAAAGATCCTCTCCCACTGTTTCAAAGAATTGACTACACAGGATCACGATTCCCTTTTCCAAATTTACTTGTCAAACGTTTCATGTAACGTAATGACGTACAACTTCATTCATGAACAGTGTCTGTGTCTTACCCAGTTGATCTGTCAGTGTAGACTTTGAATGCTCACTTTTTCTCTCTTTGATATACTTCGTGCTACCCAGAATATTTCGCTTGATTCAGATTTGGCTTCCATTAAAAAAAAAAAAAAGGAACTTTTTTAGAAGGCAGCATCTTTGACCAAGAAAAGTGAAAGGAGACATGCTGAGTGGGTGTGGAGAACCATTTCTGCTCAAGGTGCAAGGGGTTGGGTAGACATTCGTGATCTGGGGGGAAGCAGTCTCCGTTTCTCTAATGCACCCATGACCATTTCCTGAAAGCAGAAAGGGCCTGTGTTAATAGCTAAATCACAGTATTATTGCAATGCTATCCTGGCTTCTCCCCGGGATGTCACAGTGCACTTTTATTTACCCTTAAAAATGTGTCTATTCCAGTATGTCCTCAGTACCATTTCTCGTCTCTCCAAAAGAGGAAACATTGGCCAACCCTCTGATTTGGATTGTCTGCATCTTGTTCTCTCTTCCTGAAACTTTTTATTTATAATTTGCTCTCCTCCAAAACTTGTTCCCATTGATAGATTTCCCTGCTGAACATTTCTCCCTTCCTCCCCAGTCTCTCTCTCTCTTCCTCTCCACTGTGTTATTGTCATGGATAAAAAGGCTGCCATGGCTCAGAATGTGGTCATCTTTGCTAAATAGAATCGTATCAGAATGATGTGTATGAAGAGAGTATTTAGTTCAAGAATAAAATAACAGCTTTTCTCCATCGCTTCAAGTTTTGTGTGATAATATATGATTAATTTTTGATTTAAATTATACTAAAAGAGGGAGCGAGATTTTTATCAAAATGAAGTTGGGTTTTAAATGATTGAGAAACCTGCCCTGCTGAGTCTGAGAGCCAGAGAGACGCATTGTATTTTAAGCCCTTAATTTCCTCCATGTGTCTGTCATACTTCTATCATTTTCCTAAAGGTCTTTCTGCTGACGGGAGATTGGAACAATTTTAGTGACATCGGATGATGAAGATTCAATTTTCCATTTTCCATCAGACATTTCAGTGTTTGTTCTACAATAAAATTTAGGGGGGAGAAAGGGTGTAATAAACAACTTATCTTGATTTGCCTCGATGGGATGTAATAGTGTCCTAAGTGATTTATGTGCTTATATTATTCCCCTCCAGGAAGGGAAGCAGCTTTTGAAAAGAAACACATATTCTTTTTAATCTCTAACTGGAATCTATAAGGTTTATTTCTTCAATTTGGACTCAAGAAATAGAAGTTTGAGATAGAAAGTATTGGATCATTATACTTACGGGTGGTTCGTTGAATACACACACAAACACACACACACACAATCGGTGTTTTGCCCAATTGAAAATTAAATATCTTGGGGCGCCTGGGTGGCTCAGCAGTTAAGCATCTGCCTTCTGCTCAGGTCGTGATCCCAGGGTCCTGGGATCAAGCCCCACATCGGGCTCCCTGCTCAGCGGGAAGCCTGCTTCTCCCTCTCCCACTCCCCCTGCTTGTGTTCCCTCTCTCACTGTCTCTCTCTCTCTCTCTGTCAAATAAATAAATAAAATCTTTAAAAAACATTAAGTATCTTAAGTTTTATCACTTCACCAGCATCTGCTATATAGTAGACGTGTCATTAAATCAAATACCCACAAGACACAGGCAATACTTTGGCTGTAGATGACAAGTCTGAGGATATGTCTGTGAACAGGGACATCTCAGGGGGACACTTAGAGCTAATCTTGCATACCCTCAGAATTCAGGTAAGTCTGAGCACGTGTGGACAGGGCCTGAGGGATCTAGCTATAAGAAGTTTATGGGAAGCAGTTTATCTGTATGGAAGAAAAAGCACATTAGCGAGATCGAATGATGATTCCACGTAACAGAAAAAGCAACAATGTGTGGACTACACAGCTGGCCTTTGTACCAAGGACCTTGCACCCAGAGCCTCTGAGGAGAGGCAATTGTGAGACCACCCTGCAGCCCAGCTGCCGAGGTCCTGGTGCTGAGCAAGGGCTGAGCTCCTCTTGGATGGGAGGGCCCTGCTGCTGTTATCTCCCAGATACTCATTCAGTGGGTTCCATAATGCGTCCAGAGCTTCAGCTGATTTCTAATGCAGTGTGTTTCTCTGTCCAGGCTCCTATGTCCATTCGTTAGATACTCTGGAAACCTGAGGTAGAGAGAAATCTCTAGATGAATGCTGTTGCGTGAGTGTTAGTGTGAGATCGAAGGTCTTCACATCCTGGGATTTCCAAGTCTGTCATCTTGACTCTTCCCCACTTTCCTTGTCTCCAGTGTTCTAATCTTTCCTCATCCATGAACCGACCAGCCAACCTAGTCATGGTTCCTGTGAGGCAGACTATATTCCTACCTTGGCTATTCTCTCTACAGAATATGGGTGAAATCGTGTCCATTGAGATGATGCTTCTCCCCCTGCTGATCTTCAGGACCACTCCTGATTTTGGCTTCAGTTGGCCCTTCTCCTATATTAGCTTGCATGCTCTACTGAGCAATGCAGCAGGTAAGCAAGCTTTGCCTTTCTCCTCCTCCAGTAGCAAGTCATAAGGCAACTCAGAGTGTGCATTAAGTTTGAGCTGAGGAAGAAACCACCGTGGGGCAATAGTGGATAACAGGGAGGTAGCTTACCCATGAAGCTTATTTGTGTCCTCTCATTCTGTTTGTGCCTGATCTGGAATGTACCATCTCCACCTCATGACAGATGTCTGCTGGGCCACCCCACCTTTGCCTTGTTGGCTCTTACACAAACTGGATTATGAAAGACCAGTTCTGCTTACATGGTCACTTGATATGTCGAGGGACGTCAGACTCTCCATCATTCCCAGGTTCATAGCTCTTGGGAGACTTTTTTTTTTTTAATCGTATACTAGTATGTGCTGCTAATGTCCAAAACTAGGTCCATTAGCCCAGAGTTCTTTGTGGTTTTCATGCTGGGGACGCCAGGGTATTTTCCAACCGCATAGAGACCTCTGATGTCCATAACGTTGTGTTGTTCCAATGAACAATTGGAAAAATTGGAAATCCAGGGCTGCTTGAATTGCCACCGAGACCTCAGAGCCCTTTCAGATTCTGAATCCCACTCAAAATGGATGGTCTTTCACGTCTCTTAGTTGGTTCAGGCTGTGATAGCAAAATTCCATAGACTGGGTCAATGTTAAACAGCAGACATTTATTTCTCACAGTCTTGGAGGCTGCCAAAAATCTTTTCGGGATTATTTATTAGTCTTGAATTTCCTGCATATTTGTGTTGTCAGTTGTTTGAAAAGATTTTTATTATCATGATCAAATTAACATAATAAATGTATTATGCATGAAACTGAGCTTGATCTTTATTTGGGGTTCATTGTCTAGGGTTCAGTTTCCTTGACAGATTAAACAAATGTTATCATTTTTATTTCATATAATTTGTTGTAAGGAAGCAGAATTAAGTCAATTGAATTGATGCCAGGGCAGGACATTGTTTTAAATTATTTATTTGAACCCAAAATAAAAATTGATATAAGTAAATTTGCATCAGTAATAGCACAAGATTTATCATTCTCCATAAAAGCCATATCTCAGCATCTTCTGGACATCTGTGAAATGTATTCTGAAAGACTATACTCTTTGCATTTTTCCCCAGATCGTTGGCACTGAGACATTTCAGAGCACTAATTGGGCTTACTTTGGTAAATCATATATTAAAGGCGATCTCTCTCTAATAAGCACATGGATAATATTATGCAAAATTATATTTCATTTAATTTAAATGCTTCAATTTATGTGGTTGACATAATCCTGTAGCTCCACATTTTTTTAAATTTTTTTTTAAAGATTTTATTTATTCATTTGCGAGAGAGACAGAGAGAAAACAAGCAGGGGGAGACACAGAGGGAGAGGGAGAAGCAGACCCACTGCTGAGCGAGGAGCCCGTGTAGCTCCACGTTTATAGCTAGGACAAGACCATTCTTTATTCAAGGATTGTTTTCAGCAGAATGGGTTGCATTTAAATATAAATTCAGTTTTATGAAGCTTAGAAAATATGTTTTTTTGACATGGAGAAGTTTCAAAAAGATAATGAAGTGAACCGATGTAACAGAACAAGAATAATCCTTCAAATCTTAATCAGTTAAAGAGGAGATATAGTTTCGTAAAAAAGCATAGTTATATTAAAGCCAGACACAATTTAAATGTGATAAAGAAAAATAAAGAAAAATTTTATCATCATTATATTTATGTGAAATAATTAGCTGAATCTAAATTATTATAATAAATCAGCTGCTGGAATTTTCTGAAGCTCTTTGTAGTAATATTAACAATTTTTGCACATACCTTTTTGTGGTCTGGTATTTCTCTATGCCTGTACTTTCTGTGTTTTTATTATTAAAAATGATAATATACTGCTGCTAGAAACTGAATATGTCATGTGCACATAAATTGAATAAATTTTCTAAGGGATGGGTGCTTTTTTGCTATGTGTACATAGGTGAGAAACAATAGGAATAATACTGAGCGATTCCTGGAGATAGCAAAGTAAGAAACCACCAAAATAAAACACATAATAATTCTCGTCTTGATTAAGGATAAATTCAGTTGAACTGATACTCTGAAATTTTTAGAAGCCTGCTGACTTTTGAGGTTGTAATAGATTACATAACTTTCAAAGAATACATTTTACATTTGTAGATCATATAACTTATGAATATGATTCATTTACTTGTTAAGTGAAAGAAAATGCATGTATGTTACCTTTGTTTTCCAAGGAAAAGAAAGAAAGTCCTACTGAAACCATTCCATTACTAGCTTCCACAGTCACATCAAAGGTTCTTAGATTACATGGAATTAATGTCAGGGTTATTAATGCCAATGGCAAGCTTCAGGCTTTCAGTTTATGGAAATTTCCTAGTTTTGCAACTGTGTCTAACTTATGAAAGCAGTGGAAATAGTGTTGCCTAGCAACATTTTTATTTCTATTGTTTATTTTCTTTATTTTCACAGTCACTATAACAGTGTAGAACCTATTGCAAAGTAAGAGCAAGAACTATAGCACTCTTCTGTTATTACTCTTCTTACTTGGAATATTGTTGGTCAATATGTGTCATTTGAAATATCTGACACGTGTAGTCTAGGGATTCGACAAGTGAGTTATGCTGTCTTAAAATCAGAGCAATGAACTAAACAAAAATAGTTTTTGTTTAAATGCCAAACAACTAAAAGCCAGCTTCTCATTTTCTTTCCTTTGGCAAGAAAATTAGCTGTACAGTGTTCTAGAATCTAAAATGCATACCTTCAAAACATTTATATGGACCAAGACATCAAGTTATTAAAAAATGTTGTGTCAAACATAATTCACAGAAAGTGTCTGAATACACTGCATAAGAAATAACCAAAGCTCATGTAAACTTATTCAATGATGGTTCTGCTCTACTTTTAGAAGCATTTCCTAGGGCAGGGATATTAATATACACTCTTCCATTTGTCAGAAAAACAAAGTCGGAGTCAACAGCTGGTAACTCATAAGCTCCATTTTCAAGTAATGATATAAATGGTGTGGGATTTAATCACTGCTCCTATAACTGAAGATTTTCCCTCTATTGGACTTACTCATTTTGGTGTGAAAAGCCCTATGTTCTATTTGCTTTTACTAAGGATTCTGGGAAACCTACAGATTAACAGATTGATCCTCCTGATAGGGTTTCAGTGGAAGGCACACATCTTGAACTGATCACATTTTCTCAAGTCATTTTATAACTTAGCACTGTGGTAAACGTAGGGGGGCAGTTCTGATGTCTTTCTGAGGCACACTGTTACAATACCAAGAATGTAAACCCCCTGAAATTCTTCTGTAATGTCATGTGTCTTGCCCTAATCGGGGTCAGATTCCTACATAAATATGTGGACTGAATACACACGTCCACCTCACTTCCACTGAACCCCACTAGTGACAGGAAATGACTTTTCAAAAGACATAGGATCTCAGGAAAAAAGGGAACAGAAGAGCCAAAAACATTCCAAAAACTGAAAAACAGATGACTAGATTGGAATCCTAAGTTAGCAGTGGCTAAAGCTGAACAAGCCACCTAACTCCATCCCCCAAAAGGCTCAGAGATGAGCAGCGCCTAGGACAAATTGATGGGCAAAATTGGGGATAAAACTGAATACTTACTTTAAGTTCTCTTCTATTTCAATGCTAAACTCGCCCCTATAGCTTCTTTACTTTGAGAGTCTGTGTGGTCACTCCTCTCTTATGCGACAGAATATTCGAGGTGTGTTTTCTAGAAAACATAAACCAGAATAGGGGACAGAAGCAGTGTAATTAAAGCAGGGACATGGGTTGAAATTTACTCTGTAAATACTGAGTTCCCCCCTTTTCTTCCCATTTGGTTTCTAGAATGTTGGCGGACCCAGCACCCAGATACGAGAATGTTGTATTGTGGTTTGGGGGTGCAGATGGACTATCACCATCCAAAAGGAGAAACAGTTAAATGTACTAAGAACAAATGTACTAAGATAAGATTCCATGAACAAATAATTCCAGTGAATGCCACAGTCAACAAGCCCCCTGTGGACACAAAACCTCCGATCAGCTTGTAACTGGCCGTCTCTGATAGAAGAGCAGGTTGATAAAGACCACCATATACTTGATGAAACCACCATGTCAAAATAAGAGACTAAACAAACAAATACAAAACCAATTTGGAGGAAAGAGAAGAAACTAAAAATGTATATCAGTAATATCACTAGAGGAGAAAAGCATCATTAAGTAGGAACGGGCTGCTACCTAAAAAGAACTTACAAAGAATGGTCTTGAAATAAAAATTTGGCCGAACAAATGAAATCAAATACAAATCTCAATAAATGGATTGGTGGGTGATGCTGAATAGCGGTTGAGTTAAGAACAGAGAAGTGGGGAGAATAAATAACCGAAAATGTAAATTTAAGAAACCAAAAGCGGTGGGGCAGGATGCTTCAGGGGCCATGAAGGGAATGCTGGTTGCCTGGTGGCAGATCCACTAGCACACCATCCAGACATCGGAAGGGCCATCTCCGCACTGACGAAGTGACCAATGGAGACAGTGCTTCGTTCAGAGAAAGGCAACACTGGGCCATCTCACATGGGAACAGGTGGCTTCTCCTTGCCTGCCCCTTACCGACCCTGGAGGAAGCGGTTAACAGCCTGCCCAGCCGAGCGAGCCTAGCAGAAGCCACGCACACGGGCTCGGTGGACTGCTGGCCCAGTCCAGGTACCACCATCCACAACAGCTTTGCCAGGAACATACCCTTTACCCTTGTTGTCCCAGGGTACTCACGTAGTACCACGTTTCACCCTCAGCTGTGTCCAGTTTAGAAGAACACTTTGATGGTCATCTTACTCACAGTGTGGTCCATCTGTCTCAGCTGCCTGTTAGCTCAGGAGTCTGAGAGCCAGAGAACGACGTTCCTCGGGGATTGCTCTGGTCAAATTACTGAATCTGAGCTGTTGAAGGATCCGGACTGCCTTCCACCACAGGATGGCCAGCAAGCTCTGTGCTGAGCCTTCGCCTTCCAGATGTGAGCTCCCTGCAGGCTCTTCTCTGCAGCCAGGACCAGGAGGCACTGGGTTGTCCCAAGTCCAGCCTGTACCTGCCATGTGCAGTCACCCCTCCTCTGATAGTTTCCAATAAGACTCCATCAAGGACCAGCAATGAGCCCAGTACTATCCTAGGCTTTGAGGATAGAGTTTTTAGCGACGTTGATCCCTTTCTTCTGAAAATCTTCTAGTAAGTAATCTGTGAAAGGGCCTCTTTAAATTGCTCAGTAGTAAATTGCTGAATAGAGAATTACCATAAGTGAGTTCTCCATTTCTGCACTGGCTTTGTTAGTTGGAAAGAAACTGTTTTACTAATGAGCCAAAACAAGCCATTAAATTATGTGAATTCACCTTCTCTGGATGCCTGGAGGTCCAGTAGAGAAGAAGTTGATTCTCTGGCCTAGAGTGGGCTAACAATATTTCTGCCTTCCCAAAAATGACTCAATCCTGGGACCTAAGGAGCCAATAAATCCCACTGACCGCAGTGATGGTTGACTATCGATCAGAAGCATTCTGTTTTCTCCTAGAGGAAATTCTTCCTGGCATCATCATTCCTTAAGAACAATGGGATTTATCCTTCCTTTCAAAACCTAAAGTTCCGGATGGAGGAGTCAGCTCTGATGTACTGCAAACCCCTAAAGCTCCAGATGGAGAAGAGTCGGCTTTGATGTACCGCCAACCCAGTGGGGAGTGTTGGATGAGTTACTCTCCTTTGGCAAAGCTTGTGCATCAGAGCAAATGACCTCTCGGTGGGGAAGAGCCGAGCTCCAGGCAAGGTGTGCTTTTGGCCATGAAGAGGAGCAGTAGACACAGAGTCCATTGCACAGGGCTGCACACTGAGTCCCGATGGGCGTCCGTGTGGGGAGGCTTTCCGGAAGCCCAATGTTGGAAGCCAGGACGGATGGCTCTGACATGCCTCGCATATAGGGGATGCTTGTTAGTCCTAACATCAGGCGCCTGAGCAATTACTGGGTCAGTCATACCTACTGAAATGAATAACATCCTCTGCTTTCCTTGTAGTGTTATTATTCATTACTCCATATTTCAAAAGTCCATATGGATGAAATTGCATCTTATTTTGGTTTTTCAGAGCTTAAAAAATGATAAAAAGTAAAGCGAATAAGTAAAAGATACAGGCTCATATGTTCTGTTTCACATCAAAGCATCAAATGAATTTTCGAAATCAATGTTTTACCAGAACTTAAAAAAAAAAAAAAGATACATGGAGTGAAGATGAGTTGCCCAGACTATGCCATCTGTGGCTATTTCAGACCAGCTGCTGGTCAACCAACCCACATAAGCCGTAACTTGGCTGCAAGTGAGTAAATGAGCCAGAAAGCCCACCCACGCTGACCGCGAAACCCCACAAACTCATGAGCCAAGTAAGACTTCCTCTTTTATGCCACCAACATTTTGAGTTATTTGTCATGCAACGTTAGCATGGCAGTGGATCACAATACAATCCATGGCAGTGGATCACAGATACAATCACAGATACAATGTATTTAAACCTTGAGATTATCACCACAAGCACAACGGATCTAAACAGATTTGAGAACAGAGGAGGACTGATGGGAGCGGAGCTGTGAGCAATTGCTGGAGACGAGCCTGCAGGTGAAACAGTTCATGGGCAGGACGTCGGTTGTGCTGGGCCACCTCCAGGGAAGTTGCCGTCCTTAACCAATTATTTGTATGTAAGTATATACTAGACTTACAAAATATATTACATATGTTCATATTTCACATATAATTTTACATACTTATATAATTTATATATAGTATATATGTTGTATTTATATTCATATTAGATATTATACATAAGTATATAATACACTGGTCAGTATACTACCGTACGTTGACTACTTAATATTTACAATTGTTTGTTGAATGAGGGAACACATTTCCATTTCATAGGGATAGAGCTGAGGCTTTTAGAGGTTAAGTAGCAGGGATGACATCAAATTAGCAAGAAGAACCAAAACCCCAAAACATATCTGATTCTGAAGTCTATATTTCTTTGTCACTGCCTTATATTGATTCCTGTTTGAAACATTTCATTCCCCCAAATTATCCACAAACATTAATCGGTTTTGGCATTTCTAAGGGGAAAACGTTTTGGTTATGTTTGTTTCTTTTAACTCTGGACACATTCCAAAGATTTGGCCCTGTTGGGAAACGAATTTCATCACTTAGCTGATATTGTTCATCCAGAGCCCCCCCACCCCGGACATCTTTATATTGAGGTTTGGGGTCAGATGTCAAAGTTAACATTAAATGGAAAACTGAGGTAAAAAGGAAACAAAGAGAGAGAGAGAGAGAAGGGGGGCTGGGATTGGGGAGTCAGGAACTACATTCAAAGTTAGAAACAAAACTCCAGGAAAGGAACGTTTGCATGTCTCACAGTGGACAGGCAGTTGGACTCCGCACAATGATTTTTCAAGCAATACCCTCGTTTTACGGGTTACTATCAAAATACACACCACACTCCCACGTCCACACACACACAATAGGTCTAAACGACATAATTCTATTTAGTAGGGTAGGCACGAGTTCTTTACGTAACCTATGCTATCCAACACGGAATTACAATTAAACAAAATGTGTTTAGGAAAATCATCTTCCAAGGCAGTTATGTACTTGAAAGCATTCTTACTTACAGCCTAAATGGGGACGGCTGTTAAAGAAAATTGTAACACGGCATTAAATTTTTATAGCACTGCTCATGTCACAAGAAAAGAGGCTTAGCAAAATACTTTTGTTTTCGGTGAGTTTAGTGCTGAACTTTGGTTACAGAAGAAATAAAATGTAACGCTGTGGGCTGTTAGGCATTTGTACAAATCCAGATTTGTTTTCGACCTTGTTTATTTGCCACGGACTCATAAACAAATACTTCCAAATCTTCTGCTTGCTCCCCACTCCTAACCCAGGATGTGGCTAATTCCTTGTTGAGGAAATACTTTAGGAGGGAGCATTTGAATGTTGCATTAAATAGTACATCAGCCTTTGTTCCTATGTGCAAGGCAAAAATGACGATTTGATTCATGTTGGCAAGTGACTACATCTAAGATGAATTTGCTGGGGTGTCCCAGAAAATATTCTTGGAGAGACCCATGATTTTGAATATAGATAGATGGACAGAAACATACACACGCATACATGAAACATACTTTTTATCTCTGAAATCGCTACAACTTTACTAATAGCTTGCACATTTGGGAAAGGAACACAGTCACATTGTAAAGAAGGGAGTGGTGGACCTGTTTTATGTACAGCTTGGATATTTCTTGAATATTGGCACATCAGTAAGACTTCCTAAAGACTATGTTCTTTTCTGCTTTTCTTGCTAACAGTCTGGCAATTACTCAGTTGAACTGCCTGTATTTTTAGTTCGTTACAAAGCCAATAGATTCCCCAGAGCCTTGTTAAAGTGCAATCACAGAGGCAAACGTTTTTTTGTTGGATTTATTTATGTCTCTTCTGACAGTATTGATATAATGCAGTTTATCCTTAATATGATATAAAGATGGATCCTAATGGAAGTTTGAGAAAAATACAAAAGAGTTTCCTTATTTCCTTATAGCAAGCTCTCACTGAGACTATTGCTGGAAAACATTCATTGGGCAGAATCCTTTACTCATGTTAGAAAGGATACCTGTAAAATTTATAGTGCTTAAATTTGAAAAATAGATGTTCAGCAAAAAGGTAAAAATAAATTACAGCAAAAGCAAGTTAATATGACATCAGTATGTTTGTGTCAACACATCCATATATTTTATAGAATTTTGTAAAATGTTTATAAAACAAAGTATATTATGAAAAATCACAATGTGGTCTTGTATTGCATTTCTATTAAAAAGGTAGAAAGTTTTTAAACTATAATATAATGCATTAAATTAATATAATACATTTTTGAAACTCAATCCCATCTTAAGAAAACTTTCCACCATGTGATTCATGTTAGTAATATTCCTTTCTATATAGCGATTACATCACTATTCTTGCAAAAGCAAATGCAACCTCCACATTATGCATATGTAATAACTGTATCTACTGAAAAATAGCTAATGATTTTGCATCAACAATGTGCAAATATGTGCTGAAATACCGTTATAATACTAATGAGAATTGCTTGGTATGATTCTGCCCTTAGTCATCTAGTGAATATGTTTTTATATTTAGGTCAACACTTGTTGAATTTCCTGCCAGTCTATAGGCAAAATCGTGCATTTATTGTGAGGCTATGACTTCAAGTAAAATGCACCACTTAAAGAGTTTATTGTTTTCTCAATGAATTTGATAAATATTGACATATCACTCGTTAAATTCTAGTTTATAAAATTGGCTCATATGTTTAAAAAAGAGATGATTTCTGTCCTCAAACAGCTCAGATAAATTTAACACTAGTAAGGGGAGACATTCATATAATGAGACTTCAGAGGCATCCTGCAGTGGAGGAATGAACAGGTCTGGGGAGTGGAAGAACCCCCCGAGGCGGCAGGAGGGTCACACAATGGGGAGCAGAACAGGACCCAGGCGCACGGTGCACACTCTGCAGCTCGAAAGCATAGTTTGCGTACTTCAAGATTAGTTTGCTGTTCCCATGGATGGTGGACGGAAAGGAATTTCCTCTTTCCGATGTGAACACCACTGTTTCCAAGTAGCTAGTGAAGAAGTCGCATTTGTGTGTGGTGGAGATAGCGGTGTACTGAGCGGTCTTACTAACACTGCACGTTCACGCACTCGGGTCCACCAGCCACGCACACACATTTTACAAGTGTGTTAAAGACTTCTTTAAAAACACTCAGTGAGTGAGGACTCAGGTCCTAGCTGGTATTGAGCTTACTAATTAGTTTCAAATATACAGAAAACTTTTGAAGTCTTACACATTTTGGAATTTTTTAAGAAATTAGTTACTCCCAGCAATTATTTTTTTTCCTTAATCAAATTTTTCATCACATGGAAACACTGACAGTCCTGTGTTGTTTGTTTACAGATGTTTCCATGGCTGGCCTGTTTGGAAAACATTTAGGAAGTTTCTTCCATTTCTTCGAAGAACATTGCGGCCTCATACTGACAACTTCAGAGTGTGTTGTCTATATAATACCAACATTTTTTAATTTTAAGTTGGTTGGCTGGTAACACCTAGTTTTAAGGAGCAGGCCCTCACTCAACTGTGTTTTTTAAGACCAAGCAGATGTTGTTCAAGGGGACAAACTTGCAATGAACAGTGAGTGATTCCTAGAGATCTAATGCACAGTACAGTGAATATAGACAACAGTATTGTGTTACAGTCATTAAACTCACTAAGAGGCGAGATCTTAATTATCTAACTGGTAAAAAGAAATTATAATCATGTGATGTGATAGAGGTGCTAATTAGTGCCACAATGGCAATCAGATTATAATATAGAAATGTATCCGTCAACATGAACATGTTTAACGTACACAGTGTTATATATCAGATACATTTCAATTAACTGAAAATATGCCAACCAAATTCCTGAGGATGAGAGCTCTCGGTGAAATTTTTAATTTTGATAAATATTAAAATAGAGTACTATAACTTAAATAGACTCATACAATTTTATTGCAAAAAATGACTAATTTCTTTTTTTTAAGATTTTATTTATTTATTTGAGAGAGAGAGAGACAGCAACAGAGAGCATAAGCAGGGGGAGCAGCAGAGGGAGAAGCAGACTCCCCACTGAGCAAGGAACCCGACGTGGGACTCAATCCCAGGACCTGAGATCATGACTTGAGCCGAAGGCAGACGCTTCACCGACTGAGCCACCAGGTACCCCCAAAAATGACTGATTTCTAATCTAAATATTAATATCATAGATAAGGGAACAGATTCAGAGAAGTATATGTTTGGACATTAAGTGCCATGTATTACAGAGAATCTTGCTGCTTCTATCTTTGGTTCAAATCGGTTGAAGAATATATTTGAAAATACTAGCGTTTGAGAAGTAACAGAAGGATAGAATTCAACCCAATTTGACAAATATCATTGCTCAGTGGAATAGAAACTAATTATTTAAAGAAAAAAATTACTCTAATTTTTCATTTGCAGTGTTAATTTTATCCTAGGTAACAAAATAAAAACATTTTATTCAGTTTTTTTGATGAAGACTGTTTTCCCCAATCTGATGTTGAAGGTTTTTTTTTTTTTTAAAGATAAAATGTACAGTCCTCATATAAACAACAGCTATCAGGAAAATATCTAATCTTGTTTATTCATTTTTATACGTGTTTCGCTTGAGAGTGGTTTCATACAAAAAGGTAAAGCAGTACCCACACCGGTCCTTGTGTTTCCATGGTTCCAAGAGTGGACAATAAAATATTTGAGTGTAGCTTTGTTGCTTTACTTATTGGCATCGTTCAGGTGTGCTCCGAATTTTCCCGCCTCAAAGGAAGGTCCGTGATGCCTGAGGGGAAATCTGTGACAGAGCAGCTCGGGGACCCCCCACCCCGCCTTCAGGTGCCGCCCCAGCCTGGCTGCTCTGCTGTAGCCTGGGGTCCCTGGGACCCTGTGCCGCTCCCACAGTTGCTCCTGGTTGGGGGGGAGGTTGGGGGAGGTTTTGTGAAGAAGGGAGACAGTGCAGGGCTGGAGCCTCTGAAGGCTTCTTACTTTTCCTTCTCATTCTCCTCCGGTTTATCCTGGCTCTCTTTCCCCACTTTGGTGAGGTTGGCACTGACGTATCTATGTTGGCTCAAAATCTCCCCCTGCTAACACCAGCGCACGCACCTCGTTGTGTTGAAATCGGTTATCGGCATCAGCTCCTCAATTAGGATTTGTTTAGTTAGAATTTCATTGTACCGACACTTTCCAGTATCTTCCTCTAGCTTGTCTAGCATTCCAGACCATAACCGGGAAGCTGAGAATTTAGATACCTGACACATGAATCGAGGCTATTAAATGCAGCTTTAATTAAATACAGTTTCTTTAAGAGCAGTGACAGGATTTCATGGTCCTGCATTTTCCTAGTAAGGGGCCATGTATTCATTATATAAATAGTCAGGGAGGGGCCTGTAGGTAGGCAACTGATGCTGATAATCTCGTCTGAATTTGTTAGGATTTTCTTCTCTGTTTCAGTTAGAACCATACTTCCCCTGAAATGGAAGAAACTTCCTATCGGCCTCGCTCACTTCCCTGAGTTGGTGAGATTCGTGCTCCCTGTGTTTCTGCTCTTTTTCTCACTTCTACTCGCTTCTCCCAGGTCATGTCTTGTTCCTCATTGTGTCCTTGTGCCTGTTAATTATACAAATCAAGGTTTATACCTTTGGGATAGTTTAGTGTCATGAATAAGACAAGTTTCTTTTAAAAGGGCTATGATTAATAAAAACACTATCTATTTTAGTTAATGTAATCAAAACAGAGGCAAGAAAATTATAGGAGAAAATATGCATATAAATTAAATACGTCACAGTCCATCATAAATCTGATCTTATAAATATTTCTATACCAAACTTAGAAGATTAGAGGATAAAATATCAGTAATTTTAACAGTATTTAGAATGATAAATTTACCCTCTAACTCTATAAGAAAGCAATAATGTAGGGAAAGGAGACATTTATTAGAGCAAGAAGATAAAAAGTGTTGTCAAGTATTTCTATTTGCTTAAAGAAGGAAACCACTTTCCTCCCAGCAGCAATCAGGCTCAGATGCAGTGATGAACGGCCCTTTCCAACACGCTGTTCTGAGAGTGACCTCGGGCACTCAGGACCTGGTCGCTCAGTAGAAGAGATGCCCAAATTGTCCTTCAGAATCCTTTTGGTGGTGGCGAGAGAGACAAGAGAAACCAAATCACAATGTAGAATTCTTATCCAACACAAGTTAATTTACACCTTTTCTGAAATGGGACTTACAAATCTCCTTTTATTTCATGAAGTTCATTCCAGCCTGGCTCTCAGCACACATATACAGTAATTTTCATGGCTTTTTCATTTTTTTTAAAGATTTTATTTATTTATTTATTTATTTATTTATTTATTTATTTGAGAGAGAGAGAGCACAAGCAGGGGGAGTGGCAGGCAGAGGGAGAAGCAGGCTCCTGGCTGAGCAGGGAGCCCGAAGTGGGACTCAATCCCAGGACCCTGAGACCATGACCTGAGCCGATGGCAGAAGCTTAACCGACTGAGCCCCCCAGGCGCCTCATGGCTATACCATTTTAAAGATAGTTAATATATATTCTCACAGAGAGAGGGAACATGATGTTATAGGCAGAGATGAAATAATCATTAATAGATCAGGGCTCAAATCCTAACTGCATCAATAATTTGTCCGTAGACAGTTCACCTGAATTTTCTTGACATAATTGCTTTATGTGGGGGGTAAAGAGGTCGGACTAAATAAATTGCACCATCTTTTGAGTTTCATCAATCTATCAACATCTTAAAGCGATACTCATATTGGACACTACACTGTCCATGCAGTCAATTTGTCGCAGACATGTATGCGTACATTCATCATGCATACACTGAGCTTCATTGATCTCTGCTGCTGCAGAGCAAAAGACTATAAACTTAGTGGCATGAAACAATACACACTTATTACCTCACAGTCTCCATGGGTCAGGATTAGGGCCTGAGTTCATTGGGTTCTCTGCTCTAGGTCTCACAGAGCAAAATCAAGGTGTCGGCTGGGCTTTGTTCTTGTCTGGACACTCAGCAAGGGACGTCTCCACTTCTGAGCTCCTCAGGTTGCTGGCAAATGTATTTCCTTGCAGCTACAGAATTCATGTCAGCATGCCTCTTCAAAGCCCACAGTAGAGGAGCAAAGTCCCTGCTTCTTCAAGTCTCTGGCTCTAGGAAAGGCCTGAGGTCTCTTTTATGGGTTCACCTGATTATATCTGGCCCACCCAAGAAATAATCTCTCTTGAGTAACTCACTCAGTTGATTAGGAGTCAGCCCGAATCACATGTGCAAACTCTCTTCACCTCTGCCGTATACCAGGACACAGTCTTGGGGGTTATATCATGGGAATCTTGCCATATTTTATTTGTTCAATGCAGACTGCATGTCACAGGCACACACCAGGGAAAGAGATTGCACACAGACATGAGTACTAAAGAGCAGAAATCATGGGGGCCTCCTTAGGGTATGCCCGCCACACCAGCTTGATAACAAGTGTGCTAAACCATAGGATTAGGAAATATGAGTAGGACAATGCACTCTCCCCCCCAAGAGTCTATCATCTAAACATTGGAGACACAAGGAACTTGCACACAGGCCTGTAGAGATAACCAGCGCCGCAAGAGAAGGGACACGAACGAGTGGTTCCTTTGGAGCTGGAAACAGAAGTGAGTGTGGAGACAGTGATGGGTTCTCAGAAAGGGAGCACCTGTTCACAGACCAGACAGGCATTAGGCTGCAGGAGTGGGTCAGGCAACGTCAAGACAGGTGACATGGCACGTCATCGTGCGCTAGAAGACGGGGTTCAGTTGTTCTCTCACCAGTGCAGCGATTATGCTTCAGCACATGCAGTGTGTGTGCAGTGCACAAGTCGGGGTGTGTCGTGTGCAATGTACAAATTGGGTGTGGGTGTGCAATGCACAAATCAGGGTGCGTCATGTGCAATGCACAAATTGGGTGTGGGTGTGCAATGCACAAATCAGGGTGTGTCGTGTGCAATGTACAAATCGGGGTGTGGGTGTGCAGCGCACAAATTGGGGTGCGTCATGTTTTCTGCATCGTGACTGTGATTCCCAGAGAGCAGCTCAACGCTGGGTCGCTTCGTACTCAGGCGGCCGGGACTTTTGGCTTCTGGTGACTCAGATCTGACTCTCTGTATGGAAATTCCTTCAAGCCAGAGGATCTACTTCTGCTGAGGTTATGTCCTGCTTCTTCCAGCAGCTCACTTGCAATGACCGGATGATGTGGCGCAGAGGTCCTTGCGTCACCTGCACACCTGTCGTCTGGGAGGGTAAGTGCCGTGTGCTGTTTGAAAAGATGGTTACAGCAGCCCTTCCCCTCGCAATGTGGCCTCGCTTCCTCTCTCGTTACCAAGACATGGCATCTAGTCTACGTCCCACTGAACGCGGGGTGATTCTGGGATAGGCTTTGGTGAAGAATACGGCAGAAGGGATGTGCGGGCACTTCTAGAAGACACACCTCAAGAAGCAGCTTTGGCCACAGCCCCTTGGGACATCACACTAAGACCATGTGATGAAGAAGCCGGGATGAGAGGTCTTGCGAAGAGATACACCTGCTGGCCCCAGCTTCCCCTAGCCTGCCTTCCCACTGAGAGGAGTTGCATGAACATGCCCAGACAAAAGCAGCAGACCAAGTACCCAACCTCTGTAGAATCAAGAGAAACAGCTATCTTTGTACTTAGACTAAGTTTGGGGATCATTTGTTAAACAGCCACAGACAACATGTATAAATGTGTACTAATAATACTAACATATGGGGCAATGGCTTTGGGGCGCAGCAGTGGGCAGAGATGAGAAGGATGGTAAGAAAAAGCCTATGATTAGAATTCTTGGAGGCCAGGAGCCACGGGGTAATGGTGATATGATGCTGGAGGAGAGGGACCCATGTTCATGTCGGGCTCAACAAATGGCAAGACGATTGCAAGAACTTGATCGTTTGAAAATGTGCCTAAGAAATTATGGATCTAAGATTTCCATAGAATCTTAGGTTATAGAGGTGTCTGGGTGGCTCAGTCGGTTAAGCCTCCAACTCTTGATTCCAGCTCAAGTGTGATCTCAGGGTCGTGAGATCAAGGCCACACCCTGCTCTGTACTCAGAGAAGAGTCTGCTGGAGAGTCTCTCTCTCCCTCTGCCCCTCTCCCCTCAAATAAGAAATCTTAAAAAAAAAAAAGAAATCTTAGGTTATAGAAACAATAGTTTTTTGTTTGTTTTGTTTTATTTAGCTATGTATTTCTACTATACAGGAAAAAATGATTCACTCTGTAAGCAAAAATTAGAGACCATATAAAGGAGCCAGATTTGCTGGATTGGAAAATAAAACCGGTTTTCATCTGCTGTTCTGCACCCACTAGAAGTTATTCAAAGTAAATTAAAAGCTGGAAAGTCAGGGACAAAGAAGTCTGGGGAAAATGCAGGTAGATGGACCTGCAGACGTGGACGTGAGTGACAAGTATGAAAACATTGTTTTGCATGTTAGTGTTCAGTGAGCTCGGTCATGGAAGAGGCACACAATCACTTAGGCAGAATGGCTCACCCAGGGGACGCCTGCCAGCACCCGGGCCTGGAATCATGGGCTCTTGAATGGAACAATCATGGCAGCAGGGAAGGAAGCCAGATGTGACCCCAATAGCATGGGCTCCCTCTCACTAAGGCTTATCCAGTTAATACTTCAGCCAGCAACTGTCACCCCGGCTGTGCGTCTGATATGACACTCTCCATTGTGGGAACCAATTAGTGCATTTGGTGGAAGATGCAGGAAGTCCACTTTGACTGATATTGACCTGTTCTGAGTAGGGATTTGCCTATTGCAGACCCTCCGTAAATACTACTACCTGAGCATCCTCAGAGTATTTGCTCCAATAACCCTACATTCTACAAAATATTGTATCAGAGCAGGGTATCCATTTCCCAGCAAAGTTGGTAGAAAAGAAGGCCCATAATCACAGAGTCCACCTGTTCTACCACATACTACCCCGATAGATGGATCAGCTTGCCCCATTGGAGTGCCAGATGCAAGATGATGTCCTGGAAGGGTGAAGTGCCGTTCTCAGCACATAATACACATTAGGACGATGGCCACAGGATGTCAGTCTGAGTAGGTGGAATTCCTGGTTGAGTCCAGGAATCAAGGGAAGCAGTAGGAGTGGAAGATCTATCCTCACTCTTGGCTCTGCACTTAGTACCCCGTTCCTCTCTTACTCTGGGCTCTTCAAGGGGTCCCAGTTCCAGAGGGAAAATCGTTGTCCCCGGCGCCGAGCAGGTGTCCCGTCCCACTGTAGGCACCGCCGCCCAGCCACCTGGTACTCACTGCGGAGAGAACATCGGGAGGACATAGCTGTGGCTAGATAGCGGAGCCAGGGGGCTGAGGACATTGAGTGCACAGGTTGTCTGGGGTGTCCTCGGGCAGTGCCCTCACCACCTTCAAAGATAAACAAAAGGTAATGGCTATGGGGGTTTAGACCTGCTGGGGACCGTGGGGTTAATCCGTCTGTAAGCAGAACTGTTGTCTGAGGGTGAAGAGGATCTAGAACGGGGGCTGGAGGAGACAGAGGAAGAGCATCAGTGATGGTGTCCGCAGCACCCCATTCTCCTGCTTACCTTCCACATACGGGATAAAGACCAATCAGAATTTCAGCAAAACTTCCCCATTTGGGTGACTTTATTGCATAAAGCGTGTGGATCAGAGCTGCACAAAGGGTGAGCTGTGGTGGGTCACCCAGATCCCGCAGTGCCAAGGGTTGTCCTCAGAGCAGAGGGAGTGGCAGCCGCCGTGGTCACAGCTTGTCCCTCGTACAGGAGGAGAGACACGAGCCTCCCCCAGGGCATCAACAATAGGCATGGATCAGCGTGGGGGCACGAAGCCCAGGACCCCTGGCCACGGTCCAGGCCCAGTCTGCAGGCCAGTCGAGCAGACCCTCCCCTGGATCTGCTAAGGCAGTGGCCCAGCACCTCCTTCTGCTGGGCCCCGTCCCCTCCCTCCTTTGCCCAGCTTCCATTCTAAGAGCCGTTCCCAGTAGACTTCTACCTGCTTTTCTCTGTCTCAGCGTCGGTTTCGGGGGAACCCTACTGTTCCTGGAGGGTTTTTTATACTGTTTTGTGGAAGCTAGAATCTGAACGGTGAGCCATATTCCTTTGCTTGTAAGTGACAACTTCCTGTTCCTCTCAAGAGCAGGGCCCTAAAGAAGAACCGGGACGTTTATCCCCTTTGTGGACGGAGCCTCATATTTCATGCTCTTTTCTCTCGCGACACTTTTGTCCCCAGTGTCCTTATTCAGTACATCTGGGAGAAAATGTGGGCTGTTACACAGTGCCTTTAATTGTTGAGATGGAGTAAGTCACCTTCTTCACTGTCACTAATGTAGAGATCCGCTGTCAAGGGATTCCTTCTGCTCCAAGGTCATTGGCTAGAGAGCGTGTTTCCTAATTGCTTTTGGCACAGTGTGAGCGCGTGGGCAACGGGTGCGTAAGGCAGCCCCAGCAGCAGCTCACACCAGGAAAGCATGAGCTCCACTGTGGCCAGGGACATGCTGAGCCTTTTGTTGCGGATCGCAACAAAATATATATAAACATAGAGGTGCTCTGTGCAAGATGCCGCGAGGAGTGGCTGCCCTTTCAACGATGGATCAGACGGAAAGAACCATCACTGAGGCCGCAGTAATGCACCTGCTGCAAATGGACATGAAGATAACAAAAGTTGAGACGTGACTAAAAACTCCCATAAGTCTCTGAAGAAAATTCCAGCATAAACCGTTAGACCGAAAGCAAATCTACTGTACGCGGCAGAATGTACACTTCATGTCACCTTCGGTGAAAAGGGAACACTCTGAGTGTCCATCAGTTTCTGTGCAGCTCAAGCGGACACGCTGACTCCTGACCACGTCTGGGGCCCTCCAGCTGATGGGGATCGACAGGTGCAGGGGTGGCAAGCGTCTTACGGCACGCCAGTGCTGAGGGCAGTGGTAACATCCCTCAGCTTCACTGACATCGTGGCTACTTCTCTGGTCTCTGGCCTCCCTTCCCTTACAGTCTTTACATGGGAAAACGTGTCTTTGTCCCTTCTTTCTCTGCCCCTTTGAGAGGTAAATCACAACCGGAACTGGCTTTCTGGAGGACCTACAGAGAGCCTCCCCTCAGTCTTCTGGAGGGCGACTTTGCAGCTGACTTGTTCCAGGAAACCTCCCTGCTGTTATAAAAGCAGGAGAGGGTCTGCTCTCCCTTTGGGTAGGGCCAATCATCAAACACACATGGCCTCTCACTCCCCCCTCACCCCAGCTCTTAAAACCTCCATGGCTTTGGTTGCAGCAAAGTTGAGAAACTTGAGTCCTGGCCTCGCTCCCCTGTTTAAATGTATCTACTGCGTATTTTGCTTGGACAGCAGCATCAGATCATACCTGAAGACTGTCAAAATACTGCAATATCAGCTCTTACCTGAATCAGAGAATTAGCAAATTTGTGTTTTGCATCAGCTAGTGTCTTAGTAATAATTGTGCAGCGTTTCTTAGCTTCAGGGCTGAGGACTGGGGAGCAGACTGGGGACAGATCTGAAATTAGGGCCTCATCCAAAGAATCCAAAATGCTCTCAAAGAGAACCTGGATCTCTACAGACACACAAGGGTTGACGTTTAAAAATGAGAAAAGTGCCAGCCACAGATTGTGAATCTCTTGATTAAAATTTCACTGAACATCCGGTGAGATTATTATAGAGTGCCAACTAACGGCCTTTTAAAAATTATTCTTATCCATCCCTGCAGTATCCGTTGTCTTGAATCATCAGAGTGCGAATGGCTGGCTGAAACGTGTCGTGGGTTGGCTCACAGAATGGTATAGTCCTTCCTTTTACACTAGTTGGAAAGTTACTGAAAAACCAGACACTTCTGACTTTTCTCTGTGACTCACTGTATATCCTTAAATTTAGCTGCATAAGTTAGCTAAAAATCTGAATATTCCATGTATCTGTAGCCTGAAGTCACCCAATAGGTTTGATATGCCCAGTGTTTGTTCTGAAAGACATGGGTGGAATTGTTCTTAAACTTGGAGAACTGCAGATCCCTTGATAATAATCACGTTGTAGACCCCCTGTCCACAAAAATATTAGAGGACTTAGATGTCTCCCAGCACCCCTGCTTTATGCGAGGGAAAAAATCTTAACACAGCCCCCTTGTGAACTGTATAGATTATGAGATGGAGCAAAATTAAATAAGGTTTTAGATTGGACTTTGATAAGCCTCAGGATTTGGACTGGGAGCCCGGCCCCTGATCCTAAAATATGCCATTTCTCGTACCACGCCATCAGCAGTAAGTTCAAATAGCCACTTTTTTACTTTATAGACCTCTCAGGGCCACATGGCCAACAGGATTTAATTTATATTGATAGGACTTCACAGTCTTGGAATGAAACTATTTTCCAGTATTTGTCACTTTTGTCCACGGCCCAAATTCTCCATGGTCTCGCCTTAGATGATGTTTCCTCCATGTTCTTGCATTTTGGTTTTTCTGTTCTGACACTGCAGTTCCACGGTCTACCTGAGATTTGGGCTGGGCATCCAATAAGGCACACACAGGTTGATACAAGTGAAATCTACGTTCAACAATTGAATTACGCACTTAGAAACACACATTTTTAGGAGAAGAAATAGCAAAACAATAATTGAAAACTTAAGAAGAATCAAATGGAAGGTGGGGGAAGTGGGAAAGCTTTCTTGATATCGCTTAGATATCAACCTTAGATTGCAACCTTTCAGAACTTGTCTCTCTCCTTCTTTAAAATACGAGTTTGGGGAAGTAGTTAGTGGTGAAGGAATGGTGTAAACGATTTGATTAGCCTCTCCTCTGCTCTCCCAAGTGATAGGTTCTACTTTGATTGCTTTTAAAGTTGTTGCAAAGCACTAACATTTCTCTTTCCAACTTTCAACTTCAATTCTTCAAATAGTTTATTAACTTGTGATCCCTAGGTACACTCAATAAGAGAGTTTAACAACAAAGAAAAAAACACATGTTCTATATTAATATGTATTTTCTGTCCCCCCTTTGAAAAGAGGTCAATCTGCTAGGGCAGAATCATGAACACACAGCTCCAAGACATTGCATATGACACGTACACAATCTGTGTACCTGGGAAGCTGGTGCATGAGAACCATAAGAATAAACATTCTAAGTGCTTGAATTTGGTGTTTTTACTCTTTGACCCAGGATTATAAGTTATTACATTTGCATTGGATTCAAATAGTGTTCAGTATTTATAATAGAGATGAAACAACCCAAATAGTCCATCCAGGTATGAGAAATGACAGCCCCAGATGAATTTGTTTTACCATATCAGGAAAATTTCATTTACTTCAGCTAATAAGAACAATAGCTGCCTTTGAAAAAAATAAGTTTAACTAAGATCTTTAATTAATTAACATTTTCCTCAAGTATCATGCAGGATAAAACTACACATATATGGCCATTTGGATATTTCCTGCAGAGGGTTCAATGGAGTGGCTCAGAGCTGAGCTAAAGTCATCTGAGCACTTCCTCACTGAGTGTCGGACAATTGATGCCAGGATGGCCCAGACAGCTGGAGCCTGGAAACACTGGGGGCTTCTTAGGCAGCCCCATCCCATGTGGTCTCCCCAGCACAGAAGCTTCGGGGAACTAGACTTCTTACGTGTTGGCTCAGGGATCCCATGGAGCTTGTTGAGAGAGAGCCCAGTGGAAGCCATATTGCTTTGGAAACCTAGCCACGAATGCCAGGTGGCCTCAGTTGTGCTGTCCTGGCCCATGCAGTCATGGGCCTAAGGTTTGCCCTAGGGGCGAAAACTTAGCCCTCCCACTCTCAGTGGAGGCATATTAGTGTCACAGTGCAGGAAGAACATTGAGGATGGGGTGTGTATTGGTGCAGCCATCTTCGGTCACGTCCACTTGCTTCAGCTTTAAGTGACTTATTTTGACAACTGGAGTTAACATTACAATGTTCTGGTTTAAAGTGTTGGTGGAAATTTTTTTCTAAAGTTACAGACCTGTTAGCAAAAATCAGGTGATGCAATACATACCTTAGGCACAACATCTTATACTATCTTCCCAATAACTTTATGAGACATTGACCAATATTTTCTCATTTTGCAGATTAGAAAATACTAGTAAGGTAGATAACTTTCCAAAGGTATATGGGAGATGCACATTTTGAATTCACATTTGACTGCTCAGTGATTGCTCTTAACCACTCTGCTATACCATCCTGGTCCCTCATTTAAGGAGACAGATTTCAGAGATAAGTGGATTTACTCATGATCACACAGTTCTCTGGCCATTGACCCAAGACTAGAGCCTAAGAATTCCTGAATCCCTGCCCACACCAGGCTGTTCCGAATGAGTAATGTGAAAGTGAGAAACCTTGATGGTTTCCTTGCAAGAATGTTTTGGAAGGTGACATAATATTTAAATGGATCAGAGTAGGGCCAGAGTTTACTCTGGATAATAAGCTGGGCAGGCTGCCAGATCCTTGATGATCAATTCTCTTGATGGAAATGTTTACAAAATTGCTCTTATTACAGTCTCCCAGAAACTGTGCCAATATGTGCTCATGCACCCCTGTAACCTCCAGGTGGTGCCCTCAGCCTTCCAGAAAGCCCTCAGCTGACCCTGGCCCGTGGATGGAGATTCAGTGCTAGGTGTGCTCAGTGCTCCTGGCCACCTCTCATCCTATGACCTTTCCTTTCTGCCTCCCTTCAACTCCAGAAGGCCTTTCTGGTCCTTTTCTTCTATGAAGATTGGATTTCAATCAAACAAAAAGAAAACTTTAAAATTACAACACCTGAATTTCAAGACAACCATTTGTGATAAAAGATTTAACCCATTTTAAATTAAAACTTCTGAGTATGAAAATAACTTGCTAAGTATCATACAGAGAGAAGATTTGAACTTGAGATTTTGAACTAAAAAAAAGTTGTTGTTTTCACTCTCCAAATTCACTCCTTTTATGTAAAATATATATGTCTTGATGTCCCCGATTTATACTTGCTGTCCTACTGTCACTGGGATCAAAGCGCTCCTTGACTCTCAACGTGTCTTAGTTTGAAGACAAAGTCAGCCTTCCCTGATGCTCTGAAAGACCAAGCCGAAGCCATTGCCTTCCATCCTGGCTCCCACAAGGTGTTGATCAGAAGCAGCTCTGATTGGCTGGAACCATCTTCTTTCTGTAAAGGAAATTCCGACTTTGCTGGGTGTGCGCGTGCGCACACACACACACATTTCCCTTCTTCAAGGGTTTGTGAGTGTCATGATCTCACAACCCAAAGAGTCATGGAGACACCCCGAGCCCTCCTAGACCCAGTTGAACCCCTAAACTCTTTCTATGATGCTTGATCTGAACCTTAAAGCACCTGGCCCATATGTTTTAGGTAGAATTTTATTAGGTAGGTTGCAAATTACAAAATTGGTCTCTCTTAAACCAATTTAAACCAGCAGAGGAACTTAACATCACATAACTGAGAAGCTCAAAGGAAGTGGTCTGCTGGGGCCACTTGGGAACCAGAGCCTCCAGCAATGTCCTTAGTTCATTTCATTCCCTCCCTCCCTCCCCTCCAGCTCTCTCCCTCCTTCTCTCTCCCTGTCTTTCTCCATTATGTGCTTGCTCTTTTTCCTGTATGGTGTCCGTTATTCTTGTCAAGTAGTCTCATTACTGCAGTGACGGACAAGCAACTCCAAGCTTAGCTTCTATCAACTATAGTATCTCTCTTTACCGCTAGTACCAGCAAAAGCTCTGGGGCCCGATTCTTACGGAGATGATATGGGTCTCATGGTCGTTTCTGAACCAAACTTTGTGCTCAGGAATAGAGAACATTCTGATTTGCCAGGCTCATCATCGTGTGTTCATCCTCGGGTCTATAAACGGATAGTATTTCTAACCCAAAGACATAGCCAAGGAGTGGGAGAACGGTTCCTCCCCAGGAGAAGTTAAGAATGGGGAAATGATGAGTGCTGGGAAGTTAAACACTGGTCATGCATGGTCTGCTTCGTTGCTCAAGTTAGAAACCGTACAACTAAGTGGGGTGGAGTTTGTGTAACTAGAGAGGTGTTATTTTTCCACAAATGAAACAAATTGATACCCATAGTAGTCAGTTATATTTTAGGAAAAAAATAGGTATTTCCATGCTTTTGCAGATTCATGGCTCTAGCTTTTCTGTCCCACTTGTTCTAAATACCTAGCACATGTCTCTCCAGCTTGGCTCACACTTGACTTTCTTTTTTTGGATATGATTCCCCCTCACTCTCTGCCTCTAAGCGCTGAGGCTATGGTTAGGAGATACTCCTTTTGTACTTTTCCTTATGGGGTTTGTCGAGACCAGGCTGTGTACGTCTGCTTCTGCAGGACACCAGGACCGATGGCAGAGTCAAGGTGTCATGTTTACTAATGCCTGGGACTGCTCATCTTGGTCTCACACTGCACTCCTACCAGCTTCTCGTACAATATGCCTCCCCTGTTGTAGGCAAATAGTGAATATCATAAGCCTTTTGAACAGCATGTATCTATTCTTAGACTTTAGTATGCTCTCTTAATAAAAGAAGCAATTGAAAGAAGATGCATTTTCTTAGGAACAGTGCTTCATTTTACAGAAAAAAAAATCACGCCATCAGGAATTCAGATTTTTTTTCTGCAAGAGAAATTAATAAACAATTCAAACTGGCTTGATTTAGTGCCTCCATTGCACCAGATCCATTTTATCTAGAGTGAATTGCAAAGGGTTCCTCGTCTCAGAGGATAGTCTGTTGACTGACTGTTGACTGAGGCACAAAGAAAAAACCATGAGTTGGCAGATGTTCTTAATCAGGTATGACTATCAGAATTATACAGGGAACTTTTCAAAATGTACAGACCTGGGTGTGGTGCCCTCAAGCTGAGGAGGTCTGGCCTGAGTCCTGAGTACCGCTGACTTGTAAGGTTCTTTTCAAGTGATTTTTGGAAGACATGCCTCATTAAGTCTGGATGTTGTTTTTGAAGATGTTCCAGCCAGAATGGCTCCAAGATCCCTTGAGCCCTTTCCAACTCCACATATGTGAGTAAGTAGTGAGCTGTTCCCCTCAGACATCACTCCTTGAAGGTATGATGCAAACGTCGGCATTCCCCAGTCTTTTCGCAGTATTGACTTTGTGCGACTGAAATACAGGACATTGTGCAGATAAATAAGAGTGGTAGTTAGCGCTTCTGTTGGTTATGTTGAGGGCTAATTCATTGAGTTTGCTGTTGTTGTAGTTTTACATTTAGATCTACTGTATTTCACAAACAGTATTCCTGTTACGGTTGTTTGTAGGCGAGGCAGGAGACCACAGGGAAAAGTCACTAAAATGCCACCATTGTCCAGGGGAGTGAGAAGCACCTGTAACTGGAATTCACACCCCTCCCCCTCCTTTTTCTCCTTTTTATTTAAAAGTGGCAGAAACCCAGTTGAGACAGAATGGGAGTTTACTAACGCACGTAACTCAGTACAACCAGGGTGAGGGGAACCGATAATGTCCTGTCTCTTCCTGTCTCCTGAACTGTATGTGAAGGGGAGGGACAATGGCTATGGTCAGTGTCATGTCTGCATCATGCCAGCGGAGCAGTCTCAGAGAAGAGACAGTCTTCTTTCCCAAGCAGGCGTCAGAAAGGAGAGCAGGCTCTGTTCGTGTGTGTGTGTGTGTGTCTGTGTGTGTCTGTGAGTTAGGAGTTGCTCGTAACAGAAGGAGAGGACAGGCGCCGAGTGTACCGAATCCACAGATCCACGGCGCACAGGCTGAGCGCTAATTGTCCCAACTAAGGATGTGCTTTTCAGTGACACTCAGACCCAGAAGTGAGAATTCCTCAGCAAGAACTTTGTTCTCAGGGGTGGTATACCAGAAAGCCTACAGAATTCACAGGAAAATATTGGCTTAGTTTTATTTTTAAGAGAAGATCTTATGGACACTAAAGTAAAATATAGAAATCAAATACTTCATTTAGTCGTATTAAGGGTATATCCAAGGGGATTGTTTTTATGACAGTTTTCCATTTGTCGCCAATGTAGCCCCAGATGATGCAGTTTTCAGTGCTGGTTTCTGACCTGAGATGGGGCAGTAATGATAGCGTTGTGCAACCCAGCTCTGGCTGTCCCATCCCTGAACCGAAAGCCCCTGCCCACAGGAAGCTTCCTTCATTGTCCCTTCTTCTCTTCCTCCTGCATCTTGAAATCTCCCCTCTTCCGTATGTGCAAACAAACTTACCCTTCCTCACGTAGCAAGTAGAAGGCAGTTGCTGTCACATTTTCCAATCCCGGACATGACACGTAAACATGACCTCGCCTTTCTAGTCGCCATTTAAAAAATATTTTAAAAAATCTTTGAACTAAAGTTGAGTTTCATGCTTGCAATCAAAGGAGATGTGCTAGCTTATTTCTCTTACTATTTCTTCTTGAAAACTTCTTAGGGCTATAATGGCTCAAATCACAGTGGAATAGCATTGTTTTACCAGAACAATATGTAACTAACTCCCATTGAATGAAAGACCTGAACAAACAGGTCTTATTCCAGAATAGGATTAGAATGCCTGAGGTTAATTCCCGCTTCTGCTTTTTAAGAGCTATTTTCCTTTGGGCAAATCATTTTGTCTCTTTGTCCCTCAATTTCCTCACCTGTACAATAATAATGCTATGGTAACAGAGTTGTTGTGAGAATTACATGAGTAATGAACTGCGTTGGTACAGTGCTTAGAATGGTGCCCAGCATGTAATAAGTATCAATATGTATTAACTATTGTATCTGCTGTCTTACTGCAATTATGATCATTCTCATTACTGTTCAACTGTTGTTAAATTCAATCTGCAAAGAAACCGTTTATATAGCAACAGAAAATGGAGATAGTTGGACTGCTTAACCCATCTGCTTGTAAAATATAGAACATGGAGTGGACTGATCAACCATTGTACAGAAGGGCACATCTTTTATTTTAAATTTAAAAGGATAAAAATCAAAAGTAACTCAGAGTCAGATAATAGGAAAAGTGACCAAGTGATGTTAGCTTATGGAAGTTACTGTGTCATCTTCAGCAGTAAGAAGCTTAGCCAGGAAATAACTTTAACTGAATTTTTAAGAAGCCTACAAACTGTTGTTTTTGCTTTTGAGTATCCGCTAATGTATTGGTACAAAATGTGAGGTTCTTTTCCCCCCACATATTAGAGTCTGTTGGAATAACGGTGCACCTGGGAATGTGTGAAAACCACAACAGCAATACATCTTGATGACCTCACCAAAGATGATTGGATTTTCACTCATGCCCCTTCTTGCTACAGGGAGCTGAGATCCTACAGCTAATATCCAATCCAGCCATAATAGGCCACAATGCAAATAGAAGGGATTTTTTTTTTTTTTTGAGACAGAGAGGGGGGAATAATTTTTTGAAAGAGATAACATTCGGAAGAACGTTACTTCAAATATAAGAGCATTAAAATCACTTTGACTTTATATAAAACCCATTTCTCTTAAAAAATGAAAACATTTATGTCTAAATCCTTTGGAGACATCCATTCATTATGTGGAATATCTTTCCTGCTTTGTTTTTGTCATTGTTAATTCTTCATTTTTTTTGTTGTGGTTCTATTTAATGTAGGGTTCTAATTCCAGAAACGTGGTTTGGTGGTATGTTTGAAGGCTGGTTGACAGTAAATAATATCATACTTTTAATTGGCAGAAGCAAATTAGTGCACATTTCTGTAAATCAAAGACTTTCACACACATTACAATTACATATGTGTTTGTTGCGTGTTTCCACATAATATATATTTGTAGAAAAATTGAAAATGTTTTGGATGTCTTAATACACAGCAATTTTGCATGGTAAAGACAGCATGAATGAAAGGAAACATCCACCATGTATATAACACTGAACACACAGCGCAGACAGGCTTTAAAATAAAGCAAAGCACAGAGAATCAAATCTTAAGAGGATTCACAGGAAAAGTTGTTTATCTAATTTTGCCTTATCTGGACACTGGACTCCATGATGACATGGTGCTCTCATCTCCACATGACAGTTTTTGAAATGATTCCTTCATTTGGGATTTTGAGATTATATGAAAATAATTTATGGAGAGTGTGCTAATAATAATATATCATTAAAAACATAACCTAGTTTACACTGACCCACAAGGATATGTACCAAATTTTGGCATCAGCGTTCCATTCCTCTTGTCCAAGGGTTTTGTGATAATCCTTAACCTCTTACCTGAGACAACAGTTCTGGTCTGATCTGGTATCATAGACCCCTCTTGTGCATCCCATTTCACTGTATTCAATACCATCCTATACGTCTGATTCTTTCTTCTGGGTTCCAATTGGAGGCAGAATATAACTCTTGCATCACAGAATTTGGCTGGTTATTCAGAGACATTGATAATTTGTCATACTTCAGAAGACAAATATAAGGGTTTTAGTACAGTACCTTTTAAAGTCTTGCATAATGTTAGAACCAGTAAAATAATTTTGATTAAAACTCTGATGCAGAGATTCTCTTTTATAGCCTACTGTTTATGCGAGGATAATTCTCACTCAGCTTTCACGTCCTGTCTCGATTAGATTCTTTCCTCCATCAGCCTGGCCATAATTGGGAGCCTAGAGAGCATGTTCGTTTGCTGCTGCCCACGTGTTTCCAGTGAAGTTCTTATCTGTCACCTTCCTGCCACAAACAGCCCCTACAGAACGGCCAGTGATCCAGAGTCTGGAGCAGAACATGGACCGCACTGTTCGATACATCACATGGGCAAAGGTGTGCTGTTGGGAGAAATGGGAACTTGAATCATTTAAGATCTTATTTATATACTCTGTTTCCTGGCAAAATATACCCAGTACTATCAATCTCTATGTTTCTGGGTTTGTTCTTGTTCTTTAAAGCTTTATCTACCAGCATCCTTTTGGGGGAAGCTGGGATGCCTGAGTTGAGGTCACTTCGATGGTCTTCGAGGTCATCGAAGGTCACTTCGATGCACTCATTAATTTAGTTAAGAGATTCCCTCTCTTTCTCTAAATTACAGTGTTCTCATCTGCAGAATTAATAATATACTTAATTTGCCTAAAGCCAAAGAACAGAGCCGGCCATGTGTAAGGGGACCGCTTAGCTCCACACACTGCCCCTACCCCAGCCTAAGGAAAGGTAGTATATCAAAACAGAGCCCCTGCTTACAGCAGAGAGCACAGGGCATGCCTTACTTTTAGCACCAGTAAAATAAAGCTCAAATAGAAATGACAAAAAAGAAACTCTGTTTGTTAAAAGAAATTTAATTTAAATTCATCGTAGGTGTCTCCTCTTTCAAAATTTTTGTCTTTCCTTCAGCCTGTCAATTCATTATGTCCATGTTGCTCTACTTAATATTGATTAAAAATGGAAACTATTATTTTAAAAATTAAACAAAGACTTGCCTATTTAATTTCAGGCTTTCAATTCACTTTTCACATCTCAAAGTATGCATTCTCATGCATTAATGATACATTAAAAACAAGTGAATTTTCATCTGTTTTACATTCTACTTTTAACAGGGTCTTGAAGTCTGTGAAATAGTCTTTAATGCAAGAAAAAAAATTCCAGAGTCTTTGCACTCCTGGGTGAATGGATTTGACTCAAGTAGGCAGCAATTCTAAGCGTTGTCACTGTCTGATGGCTGGTAGTTGCTTAAAATGCTGGGAGTTGATGACTTTATTCATCCCCTGCTGGGGAGTAGATGCTGACTTTGGCAAGACAAAAGCCAAATTTTACAGGATCTGTAAGAGGCCCTGAGCACTGAGGTCTTGGGATTTGGAAGCAGAGTTGTGGGGGCCAGACTGTGCCCCGAGTCAGGTGCCCGGCCTGCTGTTGGTCGGCGTCAACAGCTGTGCATTTTGGGGGTTCCTACAGAGTAAGGCATTTCTGATAGATAACGTCTAAAGCCCATGTCAGCAACGCTGTTCAGGTACAGAGGCACTAAGCATCTGCCTTTGCTACCTAGACGCAGTTCCCTACCTTTGGCTGATCCCCAGAATCTCCATGATGGCTTTTGCTACGTTATTAGTTGCCAAGATCCATTACTAAAAATGGGTCTGTAGTGTGGCCTTGGAATCTGAATTTTTTTAAAAAACCTTTCCAGAAGCCAACATAGATTTAAAAAAACAAAACAAAACTTAACTTGACAGAGGCCTGAAATACGTAGTCTATCCTATGCCTCAGAGATGCTTTTTTAAAAAAATTTAATTCTAAAATTAATATATGAAGTTATAGAAATATAGAAAAGTTACAAAATATGTTAAGAAAAAATCCCAAATCATTTACAGCATCAAAGCATAATATAACTATTAATATTTTTATTAATGTTTTATTTCTAAAAATGCCCTATTACGTAAAAAATATATTATATGCATATCACAAAAACAAGTTCATATATTATGCCATTGTTTTAAGATATGGTAGCATTTTCTCATGCCATGAAAAATTCTTTGAAAATATTTTGCAATGGTGACAGTTTTTCATAATCCAGAATTTATGTGCTAAGTACAATTTGTCTTCTCATTTTAGATTTTTGTAATTATGTAAAGGACTGTGATGAATTCTTCTGTCCGTTGATGTTGGTCCACATTTTCCTCATTTCCTGGAGTAGGAAGTTGAAGACTCACAGTGCAGCCGAGAACCATGTGGATGTGGACGGTGGCCAGACCCTGCCCTGAGTCTAGAAGTTCTGAGGGAAAGGACAAGGTCGTGTCGGGAGGTATGTGAGCACAGCTAATAGCATCCTAGATTCTCCTTTAGACAAAACACGACGAGAAGGTGCGAGTCCTCAGCAGGGCTGTACTCCATGGGTAAAAAGGTCACAGCGAGGTAAAGAGCAACCGTGTAAAATATCTTTCTTTCTCCCTTTCCCTCACCGGCTCTTTGCGCACAGACAGGCGTTCTCAGAATTTTGTTGAATGCTTGGTTAAGAAAGGCTAATGTTTGGTGAATGCTAGTTTGAAGTGTATTTGATTATGTTTTTCTGAGACAGGTTATTTCAGTAACTCCAGCAGTACATTTGATAAATTCAGGTGCATAATTGAAAATATTTGATCTATATCTTTTATATAGAAAGGGAAACCATTTCTGAATATCGAACAGACAACCTTGAGTTAATATTTCTGAAATAAGCTTGAGACCGGCTGTCTTTCTTAATTTTTGTAAATGCGATTTTTATTTATTTTATTCTCTCAATGGTTTGGTTTCTGAAGACCTTTACAAGTTGTTTCAGTGCTTCTCTGACAAGGGATTGACTAGTGAACCTGTGACTCTATATTGAGGGGAGGCTGCCCATCCTACCCAGGAATAGACTAAAAATCACTCTCGAAGAACTCATTTTAGTGGTTGGTTCTTAAGGACAATTTCTAGGCAGTGAAGTTGGTTGGCCTGGAAAATACAACTGTCAGGGTGAGAAATGATTAAAAGTGAAATGGGGATAAATGTTAAATGGGCACATGTCTCTTGTGCAAGAGAGGCTAGACTGACGACAGTCTCCCTTCATATCCTGGGAAGGGCTTCAGACTCCAGCTGGCTTGAGCCTCGTCTACAGCCATGTGTGTGGCTGCTCTATGCAGAGAAGGTGGTCCTGGATGGACCGTCCATTTGCAGCCTCCGGGAATTATAAATCCGAGCTGGGCTGCCAGGACAGCATGCTGAAAACACCAGCTTTCTGATGATGAGACAGGATTTGGAATCCAGGAGGCCATCAGTCTTCCACTAAGACTTATCAGATAACAGGCGACAAATCGTTCTCAGCAAGGCAGCTTGTTGCTCCGACGTGTGGTTTTGTCATTGTCCCCCCTCTGCAATCCCCTTGGCAGGGAAAGAGCCTGAACACACACTGTAAGGAGAGCACCTGAGACCCTCACTAACGCCTGGGCACTACTAATGGTATGTGCATTACCTGGACAAATAAATACAATTTCCAGTATTTTAATTATGCACTTAAAAATTCATGAGACACTTAAGAAGAGTCTAGAGAATCTACATAGCTTGCCTAAGGCCGAATAGCTAATGTGGGCCCTTGTCCTTGCTATGATTTCGGTGCCGCAACTGTCTCTGCTCACACCGCAGACAGACGCAGGGCTGGCTGGTGGGTTTTCAATTTGATAGGGTGTCAAATCCTTCAGAGCATCGTTCTTGGCCTCCCGGACCCACATCTACTTTCATTATCAGCTCAACTGTGAGCAGTTACAGTACAGAAATTTAGAGCTTAAACCCAGAGCAAAAGTTAGTGTTGTTCTCATCATGACACTTAATCCAAGTTCTCAACCTGGTTCAAACTTTTTAGCAGGTTCTGTTTTTTTTTTTTTTTAATATATTCTCAAGGATATTTTATGATCTATGGCTTTTAAGGATAAAATTCGGTTTTAATTAATGCATCTTATCTTTATATTTTATTTTTCTAAGTGCCATGTATCTACAAATTGTATGATATTAAGTTAGAGTCTGTTATCACGAGGCCCAAAATCCCTCTCTTAGTGAATTAAGTACTTAGAAAAATACATTAAGCATATCAGGCCTCATGAAGTTTCTATTTAACTCAGCAAAATGGCAATATATCCTTTCCTTTTTTATATAAAACAAGAAAATGCCTAAATATATTCCTAGCAACAAAGATCTTACACAGAATAACTTGGACATTGAGAAAAATAGAGATTATTATTAAACTGCCTATTACAACAGTTTCATGTTAAGCAATCATCACAAAAATCTGAATAATTATATGCAAATAATGAAAATTAGTATATCCTACAGCATCACTTTTGAGTCACACTAAAGTGCCTCCTGTTTCTAAATGGGCCCCACCTCATCCTCTTCAAGCCCCCCAGGGGCTCCAGCCCTTTTCCCAGGTCTCCGCCCCCCACATTGTCCCAATAACTCACTGACTAGATGACTCTACTCAAGCTTTCAGCCTCAGCAACAATTCAGCCCCTGTAGGGGGTCATAGGAATCCCAATTCACTGCCTGGAATGATTTCACCAAAGGTGAAAGAGGTATCAGGTCACTGTATGAAACATTTAAAGAGAGGAAACTGAATACATGGAGGCAAATGTAATGTTACAGGAGTGGAAGATTTAGTATCACCAAAAAAATTTTGCTTTCCCCAAATTTGATCTGTTAACTAGATGGAATTCCCAGCAAAATTTCATGTCTTTTTTTTTTTCCCAGAAAAATTGAAAGGCTAATTCTTAGATTTATATAAAATATAGAAATAATAGTTAAGGTAATTTTGAAGAAGAAAAAAAATTGTAGCACTTAAAATACCCAATATGAAGTTTTATGATAAACCTGTGGTAATAAAAGTGCTATGGTAATTGCACTAGGTTGGAAACATAGACCAGTGGGACAGAATGAAGTCCAGAAATGATGTTGTATATATGTGGACATGTAATTTGTTACAATGGTCGTTCTGAGGAACACAGTCAGAAAAGGACAGTCTAATGAATGTCCTGTATAAAATATGAACACTAACCCCTTCTTTATATCTTAAGCAAAAACCAATTCAATGTAGTTTTTAGATTTAAATTTTTAAAAAAATCTACAAAGTTTCATGACCTTGAGAATAGGCCAAGATTTCCCAAACAAGGTACAAAATGGCAATAACTGTAAATAAATCCACTGATAAAGTACATTAAAATTAGTATATCCATTCATCAGAAGACAGAATTTACGGTCTGAAAGAAACAATCTACAGAGCTTGAAAAGGTGTTTGTAATACTGAGTATAATTCACAAAGGACTTGTATCAATTATATGGAAAAGACTTCTAGAAATCAGTGAGAAGACAGACAACCTGATAGACAATGGACACGAGCCGAGGATGAGCCCCTCATAGAAAAGGTGGTCTAAATGAGCGGTAAACGCATGCACAGCTGCTCAACCTCATTCAAACCGGGGAGGCAGAGTGAAGTCTCAGTCCTACACCTGCACCAGTCCTACACCTGCACACTCCTACACCTGCACCTGTCAGAGTGGGTGAACTCAGGGGCACTGACGACACTCAGTTTGGGCAAGGCTTTGTAGCTAGGGGAATGTTCACATGCAGCTGGGGGACGTGCACTTCTTAATGTGTGGACTTAGGAAAATTATATGTGGCTCCTGAATAAAGCTAAAAACACGGCTCAGCTTTCTACCACTATGTATGTTTCCACAGATATGCAGATGCCACCATTCTCGCCTTGAAGTTGTTCAGTTTTTCATCATTATTTTGTAATGTCATAAGGATCTGTTGTGATGTCCCCTCTTTGATTCCTGATGGTTTCCCCTTCCTCCCTCCTCCCCCCTCCTCTTGTGCTTCCTCCTCCTCCTCCCCCTCCTTCTTCTTCTTCTTCTTCTTCCTCTCTCTCTCTCTTTCTATCTCTCCTCCAGTATTTTTCAGCAGCTGCTCTACTCTAAGCCTTTAGAGAGTCTCCTGTCTGCTGTCTCTGTCATCCCTGGTTTAGCTCTTCATTATACAGATCCAGGTAGCTTCTGCCTTCTTCAGTATTCCTTTCCCCCTATTCCCAGGTATCTCAGCATCACAAAAACTTGGGGGCCTTAAGCTGCAAGCAAGAAGCCTCCTCCTTAGAAATCATAGAATTGCAAACATTTGCAGTTGAGTGTCTTTTTATCCCTGTCATAGTTAGACTACAATTCCAAATGTTCCTAGTAAAATTTATGTATGGAAAGAATAACAAAAGACACTACTATTCATCAATATGTCGTGATTTAAATTTTCAGACACATTTGGGAAATAGAATCTGCAGGGAGAGGGAGAAGAAAAGCAAATCATGAAAGTTTTAATGAGGAGACTGTCATTTTTCATGGAGGTGAGAATAGTGCAGGACTCCAATGTACATAAAAAGAAAGGACCTGGTATTTGATAAATGGTCAAGAGGACTCGGTAAGGAAAAGGGACACATTTTATTTTCCATCTTGCCCTGTGCTAAATTGTTTGTTCCTTACCTCTAGACTTATAAAGAGAAAACTATTCTGCAAGCCTTAGCTCTCTTTGTCTGAGGTCTGATTACTCAGAAGAGAGGATAGGAAATTAGGTGACATAACTATTAAGTCAATGAAATAGTGTTGGAATATAGACTATCACAGAAAAGTCTACATTTATGAAAGTGTTCATTTAAACATTTCCTATTGTAAAACTGACTTTATTAATATAATATTTAAGAAAAATGTTTTGCTTTTCTTTCTCTTTCATTATATTCCTTATTTTCTCATAACTTAGAAATATTCAGGATCCCTAAATCAAGAAACTTCTTGTCATGGCACAGTGATTGCTCATCAATACTTAGTCTTAATAGCTTGCAGCATCCACTCATGGCCCTTTCACCATGTGCCCATCCATTCATGACTCATTCAATTAGGTCAAGCATTTGAGTCTGAAACACACTAGGATGAAGCCATACTAGAAATTCAATATTTCTACTATACAGTAATTTCCCCCAGGAATGGAAATAGGCACGTGGAGGTTGGGTTACAAGGCTAGAGGGAGGTGTGCATTGGTGGGGAAAGAAGAGAATTAAAACATGCACTCAAAGTAATGATCACAATATGCTGACATGACAGCTAATATCCCATGGGGAAAAACATTAAATGTTTTCATAATCCTACAGTGCACATGATTAACAGCTTTGAATGTCAGCGTTCTTCTAGACCAAGATCAGCGATTTAAATCTAGAGTAATTTCAGAAGATCTCCACCACAAGCACTGGCAAAGTCTCAAGAGGATTTTATATTACTTTGCGTGGTGAAAGACATCAGAGAGGACTTCAATAATCTCAAGGTTGGAGTTGAAGAATTTTAAATAAAAAAATTTTTAAAAACAAAGGGACTGTGCGAATAAACTTTCTAGGTAAATAAGTTCTTCAGGGACTGTTAGTTCTATTAGCATTATATATTGCATCTATTAGCAAAATCAACATTGGGATCCAGTTTTGTAATACGATATATGAGATCATTTATTTACTCATTACAAATGCATTTACTGTACAGTTATCATGGGCAAGTTTTTTGTTTGATGAGGTGAATATAAAGATTCATGAAATACATTTTATGCTGTCAGGAGTTCATAGTCTATTATATTGGTTTACAGTTCTGCTATCGTCCCACAACTGTGGAAGAAACCCAGGACTCGTGGAGGATGAGGGTCCAGTAAAGTAGGGAACCTGGTGCTCATCTTACCTGACAGCATTACTCCTAGCAGAAACCAGCTGACATTCACTGTGTGCCAGATGGTTTGCTAAGGACTCTCTCTACTTGACCTCATTTAACCCGCGTGACAGCCTTATATAAGGTCGGTACCATTATTTGTGCCACTTTAAAAAATGAGTGCACTGAAGATCAGACAAGGTCGATAATTTCCCTAATAACTGTAGTTATTAAGAGAAACTAGGATTCAGATCCTTTCAGGGTGTGTCCAAAGTCAGTACTCCTAACCATGAGTGTTGTACTTCATCAATTAAAATGGCAAGGAAGAAGCCCGTGCACTTTCTTTTACTAGGAACTGTGGAGAGACATCAGTCTGTGCATTTGCTCAAACCTGAGATCTCCCTTTTCATGTTTCTCTTTCTAATTTAGTTCCTACCAGCTGCTTATACCAATTCTAACTCTACTGCATAGAATTATTCATAGGGAATTGTTGGCTCACACTGGCTCTGCCTGAACCCCAGAATCTTGACTCTCAAAGAGTTGAGATGAGGACCATCACATTTCAGGAGCTTTCATAACACAGGAAATTAGAAAGAAAAAAAATAATTGCTTAAGAGGCTGAACTTACTCTTTTAAGGAAAAGTGTGCATATTTTACCTCTTTATTCTTAAATAATGTATTTTTTAATTTAGTATTTCTGATATCGGTACCTATTTTTATTGCCATTAGGCTTAATTTTCCTCAACGAGTCTAGCAGGAATAATAGTTTGAATGCTTGCCTGGTGGTTCCTGAACGTTTGTGTTGCTTCAGGCAATTATTACAGAGCTTTACACTTTGTAAATGTACTTGTTTTTAATACTGATTATTATAAAATTGATTTCCGTGGACGATACTGCTTCCCAAATATCCCCCCAGCCCCAGCAGCTTGAGTACTGGAAACCTACTCAGTAAAGCCTCTAGTCTGTGCAATACCCACGCTTTGCAGAATGTTTGCTGTAGCCAGCGAGGACTCCATTCTTGTCTGTTTGACTCTGTGATTCAACAATAGGAAGACTTCCTTCATTTGATATAAAGAAAAGAACTGCTGCGAGGACATAAAAAGTTATCAATTCTCTGCAATTCCCAAACTTCACAGATAATCTGGTTTTTATTCCATGATTTCACAACCCAAAGTTTTGCTTTGCAATGATGTCAAGCCAATTAGCTCTTTGCCAATCATGTGTTCGTGTGGCCTGAAGCAGGGACAGCAAATGATGGTCATTTACTAAGCCAACATTAGACATTTGGGAGTGACTACCTAACCCAGGCTAAAAAGAAAATAAGTTAAAAAAAAATCTATTATGTCTGTCATGGTTGTAGGAGGGGAAAGATAACTTGAATACATTACCATTGCTCAAAGACATTTGGAATGTGATAATATTAACTTATAAAGAAAGTCCATTTGTCTTCACATTTGTTGTGTACAATACTTTTATATTGTTTAACAGACTTTAAAATGATATAAGATATATCCTCATCTTGTCTTGTGCTTTAACACTTGAATTCAACAATTAAAACAAAGAAAAACACCTTGCTCTTCTAGAAAAATCGAAATCAAGGAAATGTTAGGTCGTGTCTGTATCAGTCTGTGATCACACTCACTGCTGTTAGCAGAGTGTCAACGACAGTCATCATCCTAGTGAAGGAAGTGATTCCTGACTCATCTGTCAGTCAGCTGGGTGTACCCTACAGACTTCCCTGGTTCTTCCAAGCCCAGAAAAAGAAAAAAAGTCCATTCGATGAGCGCAAGGAAAATCCTTGCCAACTATGAGTGAGAAGTGAGTGCCATCTGCCTTCTTCCACTGTTGTTCTACCAAATCTTGTCATCTTTGGGGAGTGTTTCTTATTTCCGTATTTTCATTCTCCCTGAACACTCTTGTTAGCACAAATGCCAGGTCTTGCTATGGAATTGTGTAGTCACGTTGCATCAGTCAATGTGTGATAGGCAGTATAAACCCATGCAAAGCCAATATAGTCTTTTTTAGGCCCTTAGATGGAAATCATTAGTGCAATTAATATTTAATCAGTTTGAGAAAGGCATTATAATTTGATATGCATGCTTTTTAATTGTTGTTTTTTTTCTTTTAGAATAACAAACAACAAAATGCTGATGAAGTCTATAATTTCCAGATACCCTTCTTCAGTGAACAATGAGAAATAACTGCAAGCTCGCAAATGATAAATACAAAATGATTTTAGTGAGAAACAAACAACTGAAGACATTCCAAAAGAATATTTTATTTGATCTATGATTAGGAATAATCTTTCAGCAAAGCAGGGATTAGACATTTCTCTGGGAAATTATTTGCTCTGAAAGTACTTAATTTTTAGTTTCATGTTTCATATGCCTTTAGCCATCCAATCAAACATGGTTTTGAATATTAGCTATATGACCTGGGGTTCTCCCATAACATTTCTAAGTTTCAGTTTTTATTTTAGTCACTAGTAGAGGGTGTCATGAGACTCAAAAGAAAGCATGAATATAAAATAATGGGATGGACACAGCTGGGTGGTTGACTACATGGGACCTACATTCAGATAGACCCAACTTTAGCCCAGACTTCCTCACTAGCTGTTCAGCTGGGGGTGGTACCTAAAGTCTCTAAACCTTAGTTCCTTCACTTGCAAGGTGAAGTTACCTTTAGTACCTCCCCACCAGGTAGGGTAGGATGTTCGGAGATAACGCCTGTAAATTACTTAACGTGGTGCTATGTGCATGGAGACCCTTAGTCAAGGCTGGCTGTTAACTCTTCAGTTGTAGAAATCAGAGCATGAGAGGTGTTGTATTATTTTTCATTCATCTTTTCCTTCTTTCTATTTTAAGTTTTTTTATTTTTTAAAGATTTTACTTTTTTTACTATGTTCAGTTAGCCAACATATAATAGTTCATCATTAGTGTTTTTTTGTTGTTGTTGTTTTTAATTTTTTAAATTAACACATAATGTGTTATTTGTTTCAGGGGTACAGGTCTGTGATTCTTCAGTCTTACCCAGTTCACAGCGCCCACCATAGCACATACCCTCCCCAAAGTCCATCACCCACCCACCCCATCCCTCCCATGCCCCTCCACTCCAGCAACCCTCAGTTTGTTTCCTGAGATTAAAAGTCTCTTAGGGTTAGTCTCCCCATCTGGTTTTGTCTTGATTCATTTTTCCCCCTTCCCCTATGATCCTCTGTATTGTTTCTCAAATTCCTTGTATCAGCGCGATCGTATAATACTCGTTTTTCTCTGATTGACTTATTTCGCTTAGCATAATACTTTCTAGTTCCATCCACATCGTTGCAAATGGTAAGATTTCATTTTTGATGGCTTCATAATATTCCATTGTGTGTGTGTGTATGTGTGTGTGTGTGTGTGTGTGCACGCGTGTATACCACATCTTCTTTATCCATTCATCCGTTGATGGGCATCTTGGCTCTTTCCATAGTTTGGCTATTGTGGACATTGCTGGTATTAACATTAGGGAGCACGTGCACTTCCGATCACTACCTTTGTATGTTTGGGGTAAATACCAGGTAGTACAACTGCTAGGTTGTAGGATAGCTCTGTTTTCAACTTTTTGAGGAACCTCCAGAGTTTTCCAGAGTGACTGCACCAGCTTACATGCCCACCAAGAGTGTAGGAGGGTTCCCCTTTCTCCGCATCCTCACCAACATCTGTTGTTTCCTGATTTGTTAATTTTAGCCATCCTGACTGGTATGAAGTGGTATCTCATTGAGGTTTTGATTTGTCATTCCCTGATGCCAAGCAATATTGAGCACTTTTTCGTGTGTCTGTTGGCCATTTGGATGTCTTCTTTGGAAAAGTGTCTGTTCATGTCTTCTGTCCATTTCTTGATTGGATCATTTGTTCTTTGGGTGTTGAGTTCGATTAAGTTCTTTATAGATTTTGGATACTAGCCCTTTATCTGATATGTCATTTGCAAATATCTTCTCCCATTCTGTCAGTTGTCTTTTGGTTTTGTTGACTGTTTCCTTTGCTGTGCAAAAGCTTTTTAACTTGATGAAGTCCCAATAGTTCAATTTTGCTTTTGCTTCCCTTGCCTTTGGCGATGTATCTAGGAAGAAGTTCCTGTGGCTGAGGTCGAAGAGGTTGGATTTTGATGGATTCTTGTCTCACATTGAGGTTTTTCATCCATTTTTTAGTCTATTTTTGTGTGTGGTGTAAGGAAATGGTCCAGTTTCATTCTTCTGCATGTGGCTGTCCAATTTTCCCAATACCATTTGTTGAAGAGACTATCTTTTTCCTTTGGACATTCTTACCTGCTTTGTCAAAGATGAGTTGACCATAGAGTTGAGGGTCCATTTCTGGGCTCGCTATTCTGTTCCATTGATCTATGTGTCTGTTTTTGTGCCAGTACCATACTGTCTTGATGATGACAGCTTTGTAATAGAGCTTGAAGTCCAGAATTGTGATGCCACCAGCTTTGCTTTATCTTTTTCAACATTCTTGTGGCTATTCGGGGTCTTTTCTGGTTCCATACATATTTTAGGATTATTTGTTCCATTTCTTTGAAAAAAGTTGATGGTATTTTGATAGGGATTGCATTAAATGTATAGATTGCTCTAGGTAGCATAGACATTTTCTCAATATTTATTCTTCCAATCCATGAGCATGGAACATTTTTCCATTTCTTTTTGTCTTCCTCAATTTCTTTTATGAGTATTCTATAGTTTTCTGAGTACAGATCCATTGCCTCTTTGGTTAGATTTATTCCTAGGCATCTTATGGTTTGGGGTGCCATTGGGATCGATTCCTTAATTTCTCTTTCTTGTCTTGTTGTTGATGTATAGAAATGCCACTGATTTCTGTGCATTGACTTTATATCCTGCCACTTTACTGAATTCCTGTAAGAGTTCTAGCAGTTTTGGGGTGGGGTCTTTTGCATTTTCCACATAAAATATCATATCATCTGCAAAAAGTGAGAGTTTCACATCTTCTTTGCCAATTTGAATACCTTTTATTTCTTTTTGTTGCCTTCTAGTACTATGTTGAACAGCAGTGGTGATAGTGGACATCTCTGCAGTGTTCCTGACCTGACGGGAAAAGCTCTCAGTTTTTCCCCATTGTGAATGATATTCCCTGTGCGTTTTTCATAGATGGCTTTTATCATATTGAGGTAGGTACCCTCCATCCCTACACTGTGAAGAGTTTTAATCAAGAAAGGATACTGTACTTTGTCAAATGGTTTTTCTGCATCTGCTGAGGGGATCAGATCATTCTTGTTTTTTCTTTTATTAATGTATCGTATCACATTGATTGATTTGTGGATGTTGAACCAACCTGGCAGCCCAGGGATAAATCCCACTTGGTCGTGGTGAATAATCATTTTAATGGGCTGTTGGATCCTATTGGCTAGTATTTTGGTGAGAATTTTTGCATCCATGTTCCTCAGGGATATCGGTCTGTAATTCTCCTCTTTTGATGGAGTCTTTGTCTGGTTTTGGGATCAAGGTAATGCTGGCCTCATAAAATGAGTTTGGAAGTTTTCCTTCCATTCCTATTCTTTGAAACAGCTTCAGAAGAATAGGTATTAATTCTTCTTTAAATGTCTGATAGAATTCCCCTGGAAAGCCATCTGGCCCTGGGCTTTTGTTTGTTGGGAGATTTTTGATGACTGCTTCAATTTCCTTAGTGGTTATGGGTCTGTTCAGGTTTTCTATTTCTTCCTGGTTCGGTTTTGGTAGTTGATACATCTCTAGGAATGCATCCATTTCTTCCAGGTTATCTAATTTGCTGGCATAGAGGTGCTCATAATATGTTCTTATAATTGTTTGTATTTCTTTGGTGTTGGTAGTGATCTCTCCTCTTTCATTCATGATTTTGTTGATTTGGGTCATTTCTCTTTTCTTTTTGATAAGTCTGGCCAGGGGTTTATCCATCTTTTTAATTCTTTCAAAGAACCAGCTCCTAGTTTCGTTGATCTGTTCTACTGTTCTTTTGGTTTCTAGTTCATTGATTTCTGCTCTGATCTTTATTATTTCTCTTCTCCAGCTGGGTTTAGTCTTTATTTGCTGTTCTTTCTCCAGCTCCTTTAGGTGTAGGGTTAGGTTGTGTATTTGAGCCTTTCTTGTTTCTTGAGAAAGGCTTATATTGCTATATACTTCCCTCTTAGGACCGCTTTTGTTGCATCCCAAAGATTGTGAACAGTTGTGTTTTCATTTTCAATTGTTTCCATGAATTTTTTTAATTCTTCTTTAATTTCCTGGTTGACCCATTCATTCTTTAGTAGGATGCTCTTTAGCCTCCATGTATTTGAGTTCTTTCCGTCTTTCCTCTTTTGATTGAGTGCCAGTTTCAAAGCATTGTGGTCCGAAAATATGCAGGGATCATCTCAATCTTTTGGTACTGGTTGAGACCTGATTTGTGACCCAGGATATGATCTATTCTGGAGAATGTTCCATGGGCACTAGAGTAGAATGTGTATTCTGTTGCTTTGGGATGGAATGTTCTGAATATATCTGTGAAGTCCATTTGGTCCAGTGTATCATTTAAAGTCTTTATCTCCTTGTTGATTTTTTGCTTAGATGATCTGTCCATTTCAGTGAGGGGGATGTTAAAGTCCCCTACTATTATTGTGTTATTGTCAGTGTGTTTCTTTGATTTTGTTAATAATTGGCTTATATAATTGGCTGCTCCCATGTTAGGGGCATATATATTTACAATTGTTAGGTCTTCTTGTTGGCTAGACCCTTTAAGTAGGATGTACTGTTCTTTCTCATCTCTTATTATAGTCTTTGTTTTAAAATCTAATTTGTCTGATATAAGACTTGCCACCCCAGCTTTCTTTTGAAGTCCATTAGCATGGTAAATGGTTTTCTACCCCCTCACTTTCAATCTGGGGGTGTCTTTGGGTCTAAAATGAGTCTCTTGCAGAAGGCATATTGATGGGTCTTGTTTTTTCATCCAATCTGAGCCTGTATCTTTTGATTGGGGCATTTAGCCCATTTACATTCAGGGTAACTATTGAAAGGTATAAATTTAGTGCCATTGTATTGCCTGTAAGGTGACTGTTACTGTATATTGTCTGTGTTCCTTTCTGGTCTATGTTGCTTTTAGGGTCTCACTTTGCTTGGAGGACCCTTTTCAATATTTCTTGTAGGGCTCGTTTCATGTTTACAAATTCTTTTAGTTTTTGTTTGTCCTGGAAGCTTTTTTTCTCTCCTTCTATTTGCAATGACAGCCTAGCTGGATATAGTATTCTTGGCTACAGATTTTTCTCATTCAATGCTCTGAAGATATCATGCGAGTCCTTTCTGGCAGGCCAGGTCTCTCTGGATAGGTCTGTTGCCAATCTAATGTTTCTACCATTGCAGGTTACAGACCTCTTCTCCGAGCTGCTTTCAGGATTTTCTCTTTGTCTCTGAGACTTGTGAGTTTTACTATTGGACGTCAGAGTGTTGACCTATTTTTATTGATTTTGAGGGGGTTCTCTGTGCCTCCTGGATTTTGATGCCTGTTTTCTTCCCCAAATTAGGGAATATAATTTGCTTCAATATACCTTCTACCCCTCTCTGTCTTTCTTCTTCTTCTGGGATCCCAATTATTCTAATGTTGTTTTGCTAAATGGTATCACTTGTCTCTCGAATTCTCCCCTCATGATCCAGTAGTTGTTTAACTCTTTTTCTCAGCTTATTTTCCATCTTTTGGTCTTCTATTTCATTAATTCTCTCTTCTGCCTCATTTATCCTAGCAGTTAGAGCCTCCATTTTTGATTGCACCTCACTAATAGCCTTTTTGATTTCGACTCGGTTAGATTTTAGTTTTTTTATTTCTCAAGAAAGGGATTTTCTAGTATACTCTATACTTTTTTCAAGCCCAGCTAGTATCTTTATAATTGTCATTCTGAACGCTTACTAATCTTACTAATGTCTGTATTGATTAGGTTCCTGGCAGTCAATATTGCCTCCTGTTTTTTGTGGGTTTTTTTGAGGTGATTTTTTCCGTCTTATCATTTTGTCCAGAGGAGAATAGATGAATGAGAGAACAATATGCTAAGAAAAATGCTAAAAGGGTAACAAAACCCCCAAAGAAATATACACTAAACAATTCAGAAGAGATCTGAATCCGTGGGAAAAGAAAGGAAAAGAAAAAAAAAAAGAATATGATCAGGCTGGTGAATATAACAGAACCACACACTGGATTTTGGGTGTATTTCGGTCTGTTAGAAGAAATTGCCTCCCAAAATTTTAAAGAAAGAAAAGCTTACATATATATATATATATTTATTTATATATACATATATTAGATATATATACACACACAAAAAGAATAAGGTCAAATACAATGAAAAGTTAGATTTAAAACTCAAAATAAAAGATTTTAAATATGGAATATTTAAAAATCAAAAAGATTTTAAAAATGTAATTGATAAGATTTTTGTTGAAAAACGAAAGAAAAATTCAACTAAAAAATAGAAAAAATAAAGAAAAGTTAAATAATTAACTTTGAAAGACTAAAGCATCATGGGAAAAAAGCCATGAATTCTATGTGCTGTATTCCCCTAGGGCTTGGGTTTTGCCATTCTCACTGATCGGTAAACTTGGTCTTGGCTGGATGTTCTTGCTGATCTTCTGGGGAAGGGGCCTGTTGCAGTGATCTTCAAATATCTTTGCCTGAGGCAGAATTGCACCACCTTTGCCAGGGGCCAGGCTAAGTAATCTGCTCCGGGTTGCTCTCCATAGTTTGTGTTCCCTGCAGGCTTTCCTCACATGTTTAGGGGATGAGAATGGAAATGGCGGCCTCCCAATATCTGGTCCCAGAGGAGCCAAGAGCTTAGGGCCCCAATCCTCAGTGAGCCCTCAGAGAAAGCAGTCAATCACTCCTGTCTCCCTGGTCTCCTGCTGCCCTCCATGCTCACCTGGCCTGTGACCAAGAATTTCTCTCTCTGACACACGATCCCGTTTGGAGTCTCCAAACCCAGCAGATTCCTGCAGTGCATTCCCGTGCTGTTCCTCCCGGGGGAGGAAGGGGAGTCTCCCTGGATCTGCCGTTTATTGGGTCCATGCTCAAAGAGCAGTGGCCTGACTGTCCTGCAGATCACAGTTTATGGCATCCCTGAGCTGAGAGCCCCCTCCTCAGCTCTGTCTTTGCAGCCAGCTTCCCCGCTCCAATACCTGGGAGCTCTGCCACACTCAGTCACCCCAGTCTTCCTGTGACCCCTAGGGTCCTGAGACCACACTGTCCCAGCAAGGGTTCCATCTCCCACTTAGACACTGGAGCGACATCCCTTAGTGGAGCAGACTTCTAAAAGTTCCAATTTTGTGCTCCGCTGCTCTATCACATGTGGGGTAGCTAGCTGATGGAGGCTCCTTCCCCCCAAGGTCTACCTTCCCGAACATCGCCTTGGATTCACTTTCTACATCCTACCTTCCAGAAAGTGGTCACTTTTCTGTTCATAGAATTGCTGCTATTCTTTTCTTCGATCTCCTGTTGAGTTTGTAGGTGTTCTGAATGGTTTGGTAACTATCTAGCTGAATTCCTGGGACCAGACAAATTTTAGGTTTCCTACTCCTCCACCATCTTGCTCCTCCCCACATCATTAGTTTTTAATGTATTTAAGGGGGGCACATATTGTGATGAGCACTGGGTGTTATATGCAACTAATGAATCATTGAACACTACATCTTTTCCTTCTTTCATCATTCAGCAGCCTTAGGAATGGTCAACCAGATCCCAAAATTGCTTTCTTTCTATCATTCCTACACACTGGTCTTTCAGAGTCCCACTTACTCTTCGATGGCCTCCCCACACCTCACCTCCATGAGCCTAGTGCCATAGTCCGAGCTCTTGGAGGCAGAGCTGTGCATTTTTTCAGTGGCCTTTGTATCATTTGTGTTCAAGTAGTAACTACAGCAGAACTTAGCCATTACTCTCTCTATCCTTCAATTCGTTCATATGTAGAAGAAAAAGAAAATGAATACCTACCCTGTAGGTTTTTGTACAGTCAAAAAGAGACAATAAAGCTCTTAACACAATACTTGGCATGTCGTGTCTGTTTGGTAAAAGCTAGCTAATTGTATTCTTCTTGCTAAACAGCTCCATTTCAGGAAGTTTCTCCTCATTGGTTTTCAAAGGTTGCTTAACCTTCCACACATACACTCTTGCATGTCTGGTTATGCCCTGGAGCATCACTGGGTTTTTTATGTTCCTTTACAGTGGACAGTTCTTCAAAAAGTGTTTCCTAATAAAAATCTTTGAGCATCACTGTATAGTTTGCTTTAGGTATGAACAAAATACTATTTATATTAATTAATATAGACATTCCAGTCCAATGATCTATGATATTTTTAAAAGATAAACATTTATTTTCACATCATGAATGGATTTACTAATGGATATTAGCAAAAATATGCAGACAATTGCTGATGGAAAACTGTAGGAGAGTGGGAGAACTCTGCTTAGAACAGATCAAAGGGAAAATCATACTGGCATCTCTTTCCATTTATTTTCAGTTTCTTCCACCAGTGTCTGATACTTATCAAAGCACAGGTGTTTCATTGTCTTGGAGTTATTTTATGACTGTGTAAATCATAGGAAACTATGAGTAACACAAATTATTCTTTTCCAGAGAAATATAAATTGTGTGAAGAGGAGTGTAATTGATTATTGCCCTGTGGGTATTGACCCACTTTTGATCAATTTATAATTCATTTTGGCATTCCTTATTTGACTCCCTACGTGTGGTAATTTGATGTTCCCTTCAGTCTGGTGATAAATCATTGGTTCCTGCACTAATTAATGAATTACATAAAATCTTTGACACTTAAAAAAATTGTAACTCTTTCAAGCTTTGGTTACATGCATGTGACCAGAATGTACCTGCAAGTATTATCAAGCTTCACAAACATGTATTGGTTACATGTATTACCAGAGCTAAGAACCAATAGGGTTGCCCAAAAAATGTCACCCCCTAACTCCTTGTACCCACCAGGATAGATAACATAACAGTTAATCCATGCTAGTCACTCTTGAGAACACCATGTGTATTTTACCGGATTTCATTTTCACAACGACTCTATGAGTTAAGCACAATTATTATCCCCTTTTCAAGATGAGGAACACAGCGCAACTAACTTCCCAAGGTCATATGTTCCATAAAGGGTAGGGTTATAGAAACCCAAGCAGAAGGCTACTTGTAGCATCTGTGCTGCATTTCCTCTTCAAATACGTCTTTAAGACAATCTGTTGAGCTTTTACACTAGGTATTAATGTTGATCTCGGTATTTTTAGCTGCATGTTTCTTTGTTAAATTGAATTCTGTAAATGTTGCTGTTAACTCGCTTGCTGCCTCTCCCACTTTTTCCCCCTTTTCCTCCATTTGAGTGTGTATCCCCGCCTTGGTTGGATCTCACATGAAAACTTTTTTTTAACTGTGTCAAAGTGAATCCTTTTTCAGGAGTTCAAACTTTCTCCCGGAGTGCTTTTTCTATTTTTTTTTTTTATCACTTGAAACCTCAAAAGAGGTCATAAGCAAGCACTTCCCAGAAATTACTCATGCATAAAAGGCCAGAGACGGTAGTTTAAAGACAGTTTTTGCAAAGATTTGTACTGTGAAATCTTTAACTATATCTGAGCCAGTGAAGTATGCCAAACCATGAATTTTCTTGAAAATCTTTCTTTGATTCCATTTATTGGGGAACTACAAAAAAAAATGTTCATAGGATTAATTCAGAATCTTTCTAAATTTTCCTAAAGGCAAGGGAAACATATTAGTAGGACTTTATAATAACACATGAAATGTGTACTCATGTGCTTATACAGTCATTCAGCCAACATTTACTTATATAAACAAATAAGGGTTTGAATTTTGGTTCATCACTTACTAGCTCTGTGATCTGGAACAAGCTGTTTGATGGTTTCAGTTCCTATAAAATAAGAATATGAATGGTACCACTCTTCAAGGAATACCTGGGTCATTTAATGAGGAAATGCATAAAAAGCACATGGCAAGGGGTTCGGTATATAGTAAGTCACTAAATTCTTTTCATCTCATATCTTTCTCTTCTAATATACCCAGAATTTTACTGCCATGTGAATAAGACTATGTCACAAAGTCCATCTGTAATTGTAGGAGTTATCTATTGCTGTACACAAATAGTCCCCAAACTTGCTACTTAAACACAACAGACTTACTATTCACACAGTTTCTGAGGGTCAGGGAGCTGTCAGGAAGTTTGCTGCAGGGTTCTGCTCAGGGTCTTCCTGTGGTTGCAGTCATGCTTCTGGGTGGAGCTGTCGTATCAGAAGACCTGCTTCCAAACCACTCCTATAGTTACTGGCGGGAGGTTTCAGCACTTCACCGTGTGTGCCGCTAGAGGGCTGCTCATGGCCTGGCTTCTCCCAAGAATGAGTGACAAGAAAGGGAGACAGAGGTACAGATAGAACAAGATGGAGTATTTTTTACCACCTACCCTTGGACGTGGTCTGCATCCATCTGCCATATTCTCTTGGTCACACAGACAAAGTGGAATGGTACAGAAGGGTGCTACAAAAATGTTCGTATCGATACTGGTGAGATAGGATCACTCCAGGGCCTTGTGGGGGCTGGTGGCCACTATCAGCTCCCCTACAAACAGAACTTGAAGAGGCTCCCTTATTTTTCCGAGATGGGATTTTTTATTCTTGTTTTCCAGCATGCTGATAAAGGTCCTTGACACCACCCCCTGTCTCCCCACACTCCTCCCTGGTCCCGTTTCCCATGACTCTTACCTGAGGGTGGCACAATCATCCTCAGCAAACCATCCAAACCACAAGATTTTGCTTACTGCCTTTTTTTCTGGCTAAACTTCCCTATCCCCTCTTTGTCAGGGATTGAAACTCTCCCTGTGGTTCAAGGTGCATCCAAATTCTGTCTCCTCCACAAGAATTGTCTCATTCTTACAATAGTTGGCTTCTCTCTTTCTGAATCCTGATTGAGCGCTCTATAAACTTCTTGTATGGTAATTTTCTTATGCTAATATTCTGATATTTCTGTTTTTCTCTCATCCTCATAAATTGATGAGGTGAGGTCATAAGACCCACTCATCTTTGAATCCTCTCTGGTGCTTAACACACTGTGTAGTGGCTATAATGCACACATCAAATATTTGATCTAATTGAACTAAATTAATTAATGCATGCTGGTGTAGAGAGAGTGGTAAAGGAAGGGCAGCAGCAGGACCTTCTGTATGTCTGAGTTTTTCAACTGTGGTCAGTTCCCTTTACTTTTGCCAGCAGATGGACAGGTAGCAGGTTCATTAGGTTAATTTTAAGGATGTGGATTTGGTTATGATGCTGAATGGACATCAGCACATTTTATTGTGAATAACTGTGTTGAAATGTCATTTAATGGGATGCACTTAAGGAGACAAATGTTCACCGAAGGCAGTGAAGAGCAGATAATAGCACCGAATCTCTACTTTTTATCCTCCACAGCATATTTTCTAAGTATGGCTATCAATAGGAAAACAGCATATTGAAAAAGTTTCCCCATATTTAAGACTGCTCTATTAGAAAGAGAGCCAAGCTCAAGTAGACCTTAGAATGGATTTCAATTTCAGAGTTTTGTTGTTGGGTTTTTTGGGCAAACATAAAAACAGAAACAGGTGCAACCTTTTGAGAATTGCTGAGTTCTGAGGAGCCTACAATGTGGTAAGAACGCCAGGGATGGGGGATCAGGGACTGCTCCCTGGTTTTCCACTTTCTGTTTTTAATGCTTTTTTAATGAGTAAGCACATAATAGGCTATCAAATATCATTTTATACTTATCTCTAGAGGAAAACAAAAGCAGAAGATAGTAGATAATAGTGTTAGGCAAATAACTTATTTCACATGCACCTTAAGTTTTCAGAATTCAGTCTCCAGTTTTAGGCAAACTTTAATAAAGCTATTATTGTAGGGAAATGTAGCTGAGATATTTCAAAAGATAATTAAGTGTACATTTCTGAAGTCTATGTCATCATTGAACTGAAGAGGAGCAAATAATTTTAATAATGAAGATTTACCTTCTTTATAGGATTAAAACATTTGGGGACCTTTTTTTTGATCTCCGGTAGGTCTACATGGCTTAAACAGAACTCTTTCTCAGACACATTGAGCTTAAAAGGGCACCTCTAAATTTAGTACTTCTTAATTGTGATTGTTTGGGATTGCTCTTGCAGGCTAATACCACAATAATCTTCCTACATAGTACAGTTTCCTTATGATTTTAATTTAACACCTTTTGATTTCAAAGATTTTCTAGTAAAAATGCTACTTGAATAGAACAGTATTTTTCTTTCATCAAATAAAAAGATATATAAATATGGCTTTTAAGTTAAGATTCTAAACATTTGGTTCAAAGAAACTGCTTTGCTTTTGACCTGTGGAGAGTTTACATTCTGAGAGTGGCCGTGGGTAACTAGGAACTTACATGGCTGCTCTTCCCCAAGACCATCTCCCTAACCCACTTTCTTATCCAAGTCACTTCCTGAAATCATGAGATCAAATAAAGTCCTTACAGCATTTGACCACATGGTGAACAACGGACCTCTGTCTGTAGAGGCAATATTAAGAAATCCATTTTAAGGTGCTCAGTCCCACTGATGCTGAGTATTCCTTGAAAGGTTTTTGGGAGAATCATTAGTGAGTTCTCACATATTGTTTCCGTTAGACGTCCCCTAGTACATACCCCCAACCGATATTACATGAGTGACTCACACACATGGTCAGAAATCAAGCCGTGCACTCTCATGAAGGGCATTTCCAAACAGTCATCAGCTGTTTGTGGGCATGAGAGCAGCAATGTGCCAGCATGTGGGTGGCTTACAAAGGCAGCGTGTCCTGGCCGAGCTCCACAGCTTTCATGACACACAGGAGTGCATTGGGGGAGCATTTGACTATGTCAGTAGAATGCATCGAAAACAAAGTCCTGAGTTTTGGTCTGGTGATACATGAAAGGGCATAGCTAAGGGATAGCAGCAAACTGTGCAGCAGCGTTGCTTGAGGAAGAGAATCAGATCAAGTGTAACTATATTTACCAAAAGAAAAAACAAAGAAGAAAAGTTTCAGGGTCCTGAAATCCCTATATATATTTTTTTAATTACTTGTTATCATGGAGATTTTGATATAATTATGCCAGTAGGGCATGTTCTTCTCTTTTCCCTTTAAGAAAAATATTATGGCCTATTATCCAAAAAATATACTCTGGAAGAATACCTAAGTAGTCTTAGATAAAAAGTAAAAATATATTATGGAATAGTATCTAGGCAATTAAGATAAAAATGAGGAGCATCCTACTATTCTAATTGTTGTCTAGATTTTAACTCCAAGAAAATCTAAATGTGGAGGCAGTAGTTTATATTATAAATTCTAGAGGGAATTTTCCATTCCATGTAAATTATAAGTTTCTTGCTACAAATTAACACTCAGGATCCTAGGACTTAATAAAGGTAGGATTTTTACCATTAAAATATTCAGGCAAATTTAAATTATATTTGCTAAAAACTAATCATTAAAATGTATTGTTACCAAGTATTAAATATTTCCTCAGAGCTAAAATCTAAACATATAAGAGTAACTTTTCTGAGTTAAAAAGTATAGAAACATGTTTAGAAGAACATAAATGTTCCTATCAGGTGACAGGCACTCCCGACGCCATATTGATTTTTGATGCTGTATATTTTTGCATAGCCACCGACTTCTAAAACATTTATACTAATGAATTGAGTAACAGACATTTGTACTACACCTCTGTTAGGCACTTCCTTGTCGATAAAATAGACAGTGGAACACAATTAGTTCTTTGGCAGAACTGTAAGTATATAGTGAATCTTCACCCGTCTTGTCTTAACTCCGCATCACCTAAGTGTATCTCCACAACAGGTCAATAGACATTATTCATATGAGCCATTTCTTACTGTTTTTCAGGCTGATATATTTCTTTCTGATAGTGTTTCTTTCAACATTTACTCTTCAATGTTTCAGAATTTGAAATTAAAATTCAATCTTAAAATTTAATATCATTTGTTCCTATTAATATATCTTATGATCACACTTGGAAATTCACTATTGCCTGTGCTTCTGAATTTAATGTGCATATTTTGAACAATTTTGTTACAGTTTTTAGACAAAAAACTTTCAAAGCAGCAAATGTGGGAAGGTGATTTTTGTGCATTTGGAAAGCTATATCACCTTCTTTGAACAGGTAGAGCACAAAAAATTTATTTATGTGCAAATAGGGGACCATTATAAATAGTATAATGTATAAATGGGGACCATGGACCCCTATTTTTTAATTTCCATCTGTTATTCCAGCGTGATTATAAAAAATATTTCCTTTCATATCAAAATATGCTTGGTTTGGAGGACAAATTGCATAGTCATCCTAGATACATCAATCTGAGAGGAAGGTGAGAATCACCATCTATTTAGGTACTGTAAAGGGTAAAGTTGTACTGACACCGAACACTTAAACATCTATTTGTATATGAAATAACTCATATATCAATTAAATTGTGGATTTAATGAATATTTCATTAAGTCTCTATAAGCCAAGCACTATGCCAGGCATTTGCTAATTATGAGTAATACACTTACTAGAGAGAAGATGGTGACAGAGTGGTTTTACATCTCGCTGAATACCAGGATGAGACAGAGACACCCGGGCATCAGAAATAAAGCAAATGGAAGACAGTTACAATGGAATAGGCCACAAGCTCCACAATACAAACACAAATGGCTACAGAGGTAGCACGGTATCTGCATCTGCTGGAAAGAAGTCTGTGGAAACAAGAGGGCATCTGGAGATCCTGAGGTGCTGAGAACCCCCAGACTTCCTTCAGGCCAGCTCTAGAAGGTTCTGCCGGCCAGAACAGGGAGTTGGGAGTGCTGCTCCTCCAACTGCTAGCAAGCCCAAGGAGGTACACAGCCCCGCCTGGCTCTTTCCCAGTCCGGGGCCAGGGGTCTGAGAGACTGAGGAGACGTTGGGGGATGGAAACAGAGCGCATGAGTGGGAAGGTGATGATGGAAACAGAAGCTCAGAAAAAGCAGGGACAGAGCAATCACAGAGTCTCCAAGCTGAGACCGTGTCTTTTTACATTACAAGAAAGCAGAGAGGGAGCTCTGTACTCTGTAGGACAGTTACTCCAATCAAACGTTTTCTAAACGTTCAGAAAAATGAATTGCAAATGAAAATGGCAACATGAAAATTACATACAATATCAGATTATTACAAGAAAAAAAAGAAGACAGAATAGAGAAGCATACCAAAGAGACATACCCAGGGAACACATCCAAACTGCAATTCTTATTTCAAAACAAATCAAAGACACATCACAACTAATAGAAAACATAAGCATGGCTCATAATGCCTTCAGAAAAATAGGAGACAAGAGGGACCAAAATTAAAATGAAATCAAGAAAAAGATTTTAGAAAAATGATTTGAGAGAAATTGATAAAAATAAAGTTTGGAAAAATATATCCAACATATGGATAATGGGAGTCCCTGAAGAAGAAAAACAATGTAAAACAGAACAAACTAGAACTAAACAAAACATTTTAAGGTTTTTTTTTTTTTTAAGATTTTATTTATTTATTTGACAGAGTGAGACACAGCGAGAGAGAGAGAACCCAGGCAGGGGGAGTGGGAGAGGGAGAAGCAGGCCCCCCACGGAGCAGGGAGCCCGATGCGGGGCTCGATCCCAGGACCCTGAGATCATGACCTGAGCCGAAGGCAGACACTTAACGACTGAGCCACCCAGGCACCCCCATTTTAAGGTTTTTTTACAAAAATTGAAAGTATATATAGAATGAGCACATCATGTGCTTGACAACAGTAACACAGAAAATCACTACTAACTACATACAAACTGCTGGCATGTCAAATAATTGTTTTTAGATCACATAGCTGACATAGCTGGTTAGGTAAGGGAAAAAATTAAATTATCACTCTCCTTTAGTGTGATGGTTTAGGTCAGAAGAAAATTAAATGAATTTTTAAAGCACCCAAGGGAAGGAATTGTAATAAAGCCACTCCAAGGTCACGTGTTGAATAATTCTGGGAAGAGTGCCCAGAGTTTCTCTATCACACAAACATGGGCACACATATGTATGTGCAGACACAGACATGCAAAATGCACGTGTGCACACAGACGTACACACATCACACACAGTAGAAACAGTTAACAGGGTGTTTCAGTGATTAATATGAAACTCGTTTCTTTTTCAAAAAGAAATTCCAATGCCAATTTTACTCCTCTGTATGTGATCCATGGGTCAATTCGCAATAAAGAATTTCTTCCTTGAAGAACCCACTGGCAAATTTGGAACAACTTAATCTTCAAAAAGGATAATAATTAAAATTTATTGAAGCCCATCCACTAGGTTTAAAGGCATTAATTCATAATAACATTTTTAAAAACTAATTTGAAATAATATTAAGAACCAATTATTTCTCATGAAAACTGATGAATAAAGTGGAAGAATCAAGCATTTATTTTCTCTTTCCTACATGAGCTCACTACTGCTGGGTGATCAAATAATAGATTAGTAGAATTTTCTCTTTACATTTACTAATAAGTGAACAAGAGTTAGAATATCACCACTTAGCAACCTCAAATGGAATGATGGATCTAGGCATTGCACTTCAACAGCAGCTAAGGACAAAAAAGGACAACCAGACATTTCAGGCCTCCTGATAAACGAACTCAACGGTTTGGCAAAAGGGATCAAATATGAGTCTGACCAAACCTCTGGGTCCAGCTTCCAATTTGTAGAGGATACAGAGGCTGTTTCTCTGTCAAATTCTATAGGTCAAATGCTCTGGATTCTTCAACAGAGCAAATTGAAGGAGGAAAAATGGTTGAAAAGGGAATGTGTCAAATAAAAGAGATATTTTAAAAGACATAAAAATAAACTTTGAAAAAAACATGAGGCCACAGTGGCCCTAACAGTCAGGCAGTGGTTATTTGGGGAGGAGGGAAGAGAAGCAGCCATGAGAGGGGGCTCAGTGGTGCTTCGTGGGGCTGGGTCCTTAGGGGGAAGAGATGCAAGAGCATTCACATGGTGGAGTACTCACTGAGCTGTCCATTTGTGTTTTGTGATTTTCTGGATCTCTGTTTTGTGTTGTAATCAAGTTTTTAAAAATAAAAATGGGCATTCCGTTCAACCCTGTTGTGTTATAAATACTTATGTGCACATCTTTTCTCTCTTCAGTAAGCGCCTGGTTGATACTTTGTAATGGACAAATAGAGGCCATAACATAAAATTAATAATAACAATCATCCCTTCTACCTATTGATTGTTATATGTAGCTGGTAGAGCTGCTCCCCACCCCTCCCCCCCCGAACCTCACACCCAACCACCTAACCCAGCCTGGGATATTTCTTTAGGCAAAAAGTCGCATAACCACAAATCTTAGTTCTTTCATTAGTTTCCAAATCTTAGTTCTTTCATTAGTTTCCAAAGACCCAAGCAGCGCCCCTGTGTCCTGTGATTCTTAGAGCTGTTTCTTTTGAGGGTAGCTCCTCTCCCCCACCCATTCCCACCCCTTGCCTGGGGAGTGTCTTCAGTCTAAGAGTTAAAACCACAAGACAGACAGGTGAAATCCCCCTCCTTCAGGCTCACCCCCGCCCCCCAGCTGCTGTCTGCTTTGTCTCTCCCTGGAATTGTTGCTTCCTGAACATTTTGCCCAGATTACGTTGTTATCTGAATGACAATTATTTCAATAGCGGCTATGATTAGGAAAAGCTGATTTTGTAGTGGCTGAGTGACTAATTTCTGTTTTCAGTCATGTGTTTTGATATCATATAAATTCCACGTGGGGTGCCTGGGTGGCTCAGTCAGTTAAGCATCTGCCTTCGGCTCAGGTCATGATCTCAGGGTCCTGGGATCGAGTCCCTCGTTGGGCTCCCTGCTCAGTGGGGAGCCTGTTTCTGCCACTCCCCCTGCTTGTGCATGCTCTCTCTCTCTGTCAGATAAATAAATAAAATCTTAAAATTCCAGGTGATATTACACTCTTGTTAAGAGAACAGTGCTAAGAAGAAACAGTACCCCCACTTTGCCAAGGATATTTCTATAGGGAAGGCAGACGTTAATAATTTTGACGAAGGGATGATCGCATACATGCAGAATCACCCCGAGTGTTTGCTTGCTCAGTCATTTCAAACAGACCAATCAATAATTACTTGGATTCACTGGGGAAATAACACTACTAAAAATAATTAAATGCACTTGGAACCAGAAGATAAATTTGCATTTTCACTTCCCATACTGCAAATAAGAAGACATTAAAACATTATGAGTCATACTGTCTTAGAGCACAGAATTTATGTATTATAGTGGACAATAAGCTGCTTTTGTGCTAATTGTTTCACTTAACGTTTGCCAAATCTGTCACATTTTTGATACAATAAATTACTCTTCATTTTTTTCCTTTATATCCTTCCTTGGTCGAAAAAGAAATACAAAATGGACTAATATTTTTTGAATTTGAGCTAAAGTGTGTCACTTTGGTATTTTCAAAAGTAGTTTCTATAATTTCCAATAAATTCTGTTTTTTTCTCTACATTAGGTTGTCACTAATCCTCAACATAATAGGGCACTCATATCATGAAAGGCCTAAAAACAAATATTGTGGTTAAAGTTAGATGTATCAGATACTCAAAGGAGGATATAAGTAATACAAAAAAATAATAAAGTAACTAAAATTGTTAGAATTTAGCTCTCAACAAGATTTCACAAGGCATTGTAGTTCCATTACATTTTTCTTTTTCTGAGAACACAGGCTGTTATTTCCAGCTTGTTTTGTAGTTAAGTTTGAGATTGTATCTGGATTTTGCAAAAGACCCGGGCAGAAATCCCCTATCTTTTTTCAAACTCAGCCCTTCAAGCATCTCATATGATTCTTAAGTTCTTTCTTTAAATTTCTCACTGAAATGTGGAGATTTGTGTCCCTAAGGATGGGGCTACTATCACATGGAAGAATCCATTCAGCCTGGCTATGGAGTGACAAGATGACGCAATTTCACACTCCTCAAACCACCAGCCATGAACTCCAGATCTAGCATGAACAAGACATAAACCTTTTTATGGGAAGCCACAAAGACTTATGGCTAATTTGTTTTCACACCTAAGCCTAATGAATCCTGAGCAGTACAGGAGAAATACAGTGGCAATATGCCTAATTTGGGACTGTGCCCTCTGAAGATTAATTTAACCAACTCTGTTGCTTTTAATTATTACATCATGTCTTTTTCTTTTGAAATCTTATCTTTAAAAAGATTACAGTTGAGGGCTGTTACTTAGCAAAGGCTAACTTAGTGGATTGGATTTGCTAATTTCAGTCCCGTTTTCATCAATCTGCATTTCCAAGAATAGACAGAATATCAAAATGCCCATATTCTCAGTCCCTTATGACTGAGTTCAGTCAAACTCATTGCTTCTGGATTTCTGTTCTCTACAGACTTAAGCTTTTTAACCTGGGTTGCCATTCTGAATAGCTTTTTTGCGTAGTAAGTACACCCAAATTTAGTTGTATAAAGGAAAAAAAAGGCATTTGATCATAGGTTCTGTGGATTCAAAATTTAGAAAGGGCAGAGAGGAAGCACCTTGTTTCTGCCCGAGATTCATTCCTCTGCTCCGGAAGTTTCAGAGCCTGGAGGTGACTTAGTATTCAAGACTGAAGTCCTATAAGGTCATGTTTTGTTCTTACATCTGGCATCAGGACTGTAAGAGCCCAAAGACTGGGGCTCCAAACACAGATCCTACGACACGTGGCCTCTCCGTGTGGATTGGCCTTCATACCGTATGACGACCTTGGGTTAGACAGACCTCTTACACAGCAGCTCAGAGTCTCAGGCAAACAAGGGGGAAGATGTATTGATACTTTCTTTTGTAGCTGAAGTATAGCTAACTTACAATATATTTGTTTCAGGTGTACAACATAGGGACTCAACAATTATATAAATAGGAAACGTTCGCCATGGTAACTGTAGTTACTTTCTGTCAGCATACAAAGTTCTTACAATATCATTGACTATATTCCCCATGCTCTACTTTGCATCCCCATGACTTATTCATTTTATAACTGGAAGAGCTGTACCTTTTAATCCCATTACCTATTTCACCCAGCCCCCCAGGCCCTTCCCCTCTGGCAACCACCAGTCTATCCCTCTGTATCTATGAGTCTGTTTCTGTTTTTGTGTGTGTCTGTTTATGCATATAAGTGACATCAAATGGTATTTAACTTCTTCTTGGTGTATCAAGTTTTGTGACCCAGCCATGCATTGTCACCCCTGAACGTTCTGTTGGTCACAAGCAAATCGCAGCCCACTCAGCATCAAGGAGGCAGTTTGGGACCCCTATCTCTGAAAGGAAGGATATCAAGAAACCTGTGACTATTTATTTCAAAACTGTCATAGTTGGGAGCCCCATGAGCTTCTTGAATCAGATGAATCACCTGAAATATATGCAAAATGGTTTACGTACATGCATTTTCATTTTTGAGTGGGTCTAAAATATTCATCTTAGAAGTTGACGGCAGAGCAACATCTCGAACATTATTTTTGTGGCTGCCTATGCAGTTATAACAACAATAAATTGAGAAATGTTGCTCACACCCCCTTAGCACATAGAACATCTAAAGTAGTTCCCTGAAAAGACCTGCAATAGTATAGAGGTATGAATGACTACAAATTAAAATACACATAAATGTAACGCTAAGGGAAAATTCTTCGGAAAATGTATTCATCAGAAACCTAGCCAAAGGTGTTAGTATGTAAGCTGTATACAAAATGCCTGGATTAATTTACTTTTTTACTTAGTATCTGATGCTTCAGTGATGTTAACACAGCTCAAAGAATTTTTCTTCAGAAGTCAGCTGCCCATTCTTGATGAAAAATTTTCACTAGACAAAAATACTGATGCCTTTAAGTTTCAACGATGTCTAACAGTTTTGAAGATATAGTAGTACCTCTCTTTTCATGTGATTTTTTTTAAAGCTGCAAACATAGTGATAGATATCATATGTAGTTTTAGCCATGGTTGATTTGCTTTTTGAAAAATACTTTCTGACTAAGACACAGAGTGTCATTGATAATAGGCCCCTGAAGGCTTCCCTGGAGTTGCTCTCTTCATAATCTAGCAGTGATTCCCATTTCCTCCTGCTAGGGATAGGAAGTGTGGTTGTTCAGACAGAAACGGGACGTTGTGAGTTTAACAAAATGGACCGAGTCTGTGAATCCATCTACCTGCTGCTCACCTCTCTTTTCAAGCAAACCAACTGACCTAATTTAAGAAGTGCAGGGAGGTGCCTACATTTGGGCTTGATGATCAGAATTAGAAAATAAATGCCCAATAAAGCAGTGACAGGTCACTTCGTGTGCTCACATCACATTTATAGCCTGAAATATAAAGAGAGACTCACCTCTTGTTTGTAGGCTTGGGACAGGCCTCTTGAAGAACACTGGTATTGAGCTCCCAGAGGCCGTAGGATTGCACAGGTCAACATGGGATGGGGGAAGGATGCACCAGGCAGAGGAACATGGCTGAAGGCAAGAAAGGGCAAGATGTCCTGGTCCTGGGAATATACGCATAACTGTAAGGATATATACACTGTATTCTCTTATAGACAGAAACGATAGGCTGGGATCATATTGTTTTGTATTTTAATTTTTTATTGTTATGTTAATCACCATACATTACATCATTTGTTTTTGATGTAGTGTTCCATGATTCATTGTTTGTGCATAACACCCAGTGCTCTACGCAGAACGTGCCCTCTTTAATACCCATCACCAGGCTAACCCATCCCCCACCCCCCTCCCCTCTAGAACCCTCAGTTTGTTTTTCAGAGTCCATCGTCTTTCATGGTTCGTCTCCCCCTCCGATTTACTCCCCTTCATTCTTCCCCTCCTGCTATCTTCTTCTTCTTTTTTTTCTTAACATATGTTGCATTATTTGTTTCAGAAGTACAGATCTGTGATTCAACAGTCTTGCACAATTCACAGCGCTCACCATAGCACATACCCTCCCCAATGTCTATCACCCAGCCACCCCATCCCTCCCACCCCCCCACCACTCCAGCAACCCTCAGTTTGTTTCCTGAGATTAAGAATTCCTCATATCAGTGAGGTCATATGATACATGTCTTTCTCTGATTGACTTATTTCACTCACTATAACACCCTCCTGTTCCATCCACGTCATTGCAAATGGTAAGATCTCATTCCTTTTGATGGCTGCATAATATTCCATTGTGTATCCATTCATCTGTCGATGGACATCTTGGCTCTTTCCACCGTTTGGCTATTGTGGACATTGCTACTATAAACATTGGGGTGCACGTACCCCTTCGGGTCCCTACATTTGTATCTTTGTGGTAAATACCCAGTAGTGCAATTGCTGGATCGTATGGTAGCTCTATTTTCAACTGTTTGAGGAACCTCCATATGTTTTCCAGAGTGGTTGCAACAGCTTGCATTCAGGGTAACTATCGAAAGATATGAATTTAATACCATTGTATTGCCTGTAAGGTGACTGTTACTGTATATTGTCTGTGTTCCTTTCTGATCTGTGCTGCTTTTAGGCTCTCTCTTTGCTTAGAGGACCCCTTTCAATATTTCTTGGAGGGCTGGTTTCGTGTTCGCAAATTCCTTTAGTTTTTGTTTGTTCTGGAAGCTTTTTATCTCTCCTTCAATTTTCAATGACAGCCTAGCTGGATATAGTATTCTTGGCTGCATATTTTTCTCGTTTAGTGCTCTGAAGATATCTTGCCAGTCCTTTCTGGCCTGCCAGGTCTCTGTGGATAGGTCTGTTGCCAATCCAATGTTTCTACCATTGTAGGTTACATATTTCTTCTCCCGAGCTGCTTTCAGGATTTTCTCTTTGTCTCTGAGACTCGTAAGTTTTACTATTAGATGACGGGGTATTGACCTATTATTATTGATTTTGAGAGGGGTTCTCTGTGCCTCCTGGACTTTGATGCCTGTTTCCTTCCTCACATTAGGGAAGTTCTCTGCTATTATTTGCTCCAATATACCTTCTGCCCCCCTCTCTCTTTCTTCTTCTTCTGGGATCCCAATTATTCTAATGTTGTTTCGTCTTATCGTATCGCTTATCTCTCGAATTCTGCCCTCGTGATCCAGTAGTTGTTTCTCTTTTTCTCAGCCTCTTTATTTTCCATCATTCGATCTTCTATATCGCTGATTCTCTCTTCTGCCTCATTTATCCTAGCATTTAGTGCCCCCATTTTTGATTGCACCTCATTAATAGCCTTTTTGATTTCGACTTGGTTAGATTTTGTTTCTTTTATTTCTCCAGAAAGGGTTTCTCTAATAACTTCCACGCTTTTTTCAATCCCAGCTCGTATCTTTAAAGTCATGATTCTGAACTCTAGGTCCGACATCGTACTAATGTCCGTATTGAGTAGGTCCCTGGCTGACGGTACTGCCTCTTGTTCTTTTTGTTGAGGTGATTTTTTTCCATCTTGTCATTTTGTCCAGAGGAGAATAGATGAATGAGAGAACAAAATGCTAACAGGTTAACAATGTCCCCAGCAAATATACTCTAAACAAATCAGAAAAGACCTGAAACCAGGGGAAAAGAAAGGGAAAGAAAGAAAAAAGAAAGAGGAAAAAAAAAGAAAAAGGTGAAAACAAACAAAAACAGAACAAAACAAAAAAAACAGAATATGATCACATGTGATCAGGCTAGTGCATAGATCAGTGCCACACACTAGATTTGGGGCATATTTTGGTCTGTTAGAAGAAAGTGCCTCCTAAAATTTTAAAGGAAGAAAAACTTATATATGTACAAAATAAGGGGTGATACAATGAAGGGATGGAAGATGACTGTAAAGATGAAAATTATAAAAGATTTTATAAAAGGAATTGATAAGAAGTTGTTTGAAAAAAGAAAGAAGAAAATTTAAAAAAAAAGAAAAGAAAAAAAAGAGGGAGAAAATGTGATCAGGCAGGAGACTAGAACAAAGCCGTACACTAGTGATTTAGAGTATATTTTGATCTGTTAGAAGAAACTGTATCTCAAAATTTTAAAGAGAGAACAACTTATATATATATGCAAAAATAAGGGCAACTTCCTTGAAGGGATAAAGTATGACTCTAAAAATGAAAAATAAAAAATATTTTTTTTAAAAAAGGGATTGATAAGATGTTGGTTGAAAAAGGGAAAAAGAAAAATTAAAAAAAAAACAGCTAAAAAATATTAACTTTGAAAAACTAATGAATCATGGTAAAAAAGCCATGAATTCTATGTGCAGTATTCCCCTAGTGCAGGAATTCTCGCGTTCTCCTTGATCGGTAAACTTGGTCTTGGCTTGCTGGCTGTTAGCGCTGATCTTCGGGGGGGGGGTGCTGTTGCTGTGGTTCCCAAATGTCTTTGTCGGAGGCGGAATTGCCCCGCCCTTGTGGGTCCGGGCTAAGCAAGGTGCTCGGGTTTGCTCTCAGGAGCTTTTGTTCCCTGCAAGCTCTGGTACAGCTTTGGAGGACCAGGGTGACAATGGTGGCCTCCCAATTTCTGCGCAGAGTAGGCAAGAACTCGGGGCCCCGCTCCTCAGTGCGCCCCCAGAGAAAAGCAGTCACTCCCGTGTCCCCGGTCTCCGGCCGCACTCCGCGCTCACCCGGCCTGTGACCGAGCGTTTCTATCTCTGGCACCCGACCCCGTGTGGAGTCTCCAAACCCAGCAGATCCCTGCGGTGCGCTCCCGCGCCGCTCCTCCCGGGGGAGGAAGGGGAGTCTCCCCGGCTCTGCCGCTTGTTGGGTCCCTGCTGGAGGAGCAGTGGCCCGACTGGGCCGCGGATCACAGTTTATGGCCACCCCGAGCTGAGAGCCCGCGCCTCGGCTCCGTCTCTGCAGCCGGCTTCCCCGCTCCGATCCCTGGGAGCTCTGCCACACTCAAGTCACCCCCGGTCTTTCTGTGACCCCGAGGGTCCTGAGACCCCACTGTCCCGCGAGGGTTCCACCCCCCGCTTAGCCACTGGAGCGACGTCCCTCCGCGGAGCCGACTTCTAAAAGGTCCGATTTTGTGCTCCGCGGCTCTAGCACTTGCCAGAAGCGGCCGACGGAGGCCCCCTCCCCCGCCGTCTATCCTCCCGAATATCGCCTCGGATTCACTTCTCCGCACGTCCTACCTTCCAGTAAGTGGTGGCTTCTCTGTTCAGAGAGTTGTTGCTACTCTCCTCTTCGGTCTCCTGTTGAGTTCGTAGGTGTTCAGAATGGTTTGATCCCTATTCAGCTGAATTCCTGAGACCAGACGAAATCCAGGTCTCCTACTCCTCCGCCATCTTGCTCCGCCCCCCTGGGATCATATTGTTCAGAGGCTCGCTCTCTCCAAAAGCCCAAACACTAACGTAGGTTTGAATTAGTTGAGAGAATAGGTACAAATAGTGATTTTCCTTTCCACTCAACAAAGGGAAAACACACACCTAGATTTTCAGTTATATCTTCAGAAATGTGTTACCTTTATTATGTATGTATGTATGCATTGCATTTCTGTGTAGCTACTCAGATTGCCAAAGGGAAGCTTAAGAACTCATCTTTCCAAATAATCAGCTCTTCAGCAGCTTGCAGAGATGGGCTGCTAGAGTGCAGTGAATTCTGACAAAATCAGAAGGGGAAAAGGCAATAAAATATTAATAGAAAATAAAATCATAAAATAGGAAACAGAGAAGAGTACCAATTAAGAGTGAACAAGCCTTAAAACCTCATGTGTTAGAAATGGATTCCTATGGAAATAGAGGGTTCAGTGGGAAAAATGCTCAAGTAAACTTTGAGGAGGCAAGCAGGATTTGAGGTTATGGTTGCACTGAGAAATGTGGCTTTGGGGCTAGATTTGAAGCTAATCTGAACCCCAGTGGGCAAACTGCTGCTCGCGAGCAGTTTGAAGACCTTGGCTGCCAATTCATTGTCACATTTATAAATACGATGCTCGTTTCCACTAGGTGGGCTTTTCCCAGGAGATCAAATCAAACTGTGCATAACTTAAGTGTGGCCTACCTATCATGGCATTTTAAGGCTAAAAGGATGGAAAGAAGAAAATGTTGATGGAAATCTAATGATCTAGTTATAATCACAAAAAGAGTCATTATGCAGAAATTAAATTGATCTGCTGAGTGCCAATTCTACTGAGCAAGCCTGCATTCGAATTAGAAATGAAAGTGAAAATAGACGTTGCATCTTCTCAAAAGACCCATCAGGGTATATGGGATCTGAACTGATAAAATGATTCGAGCCTGGGAAACTACCCATAAATAACAATAATATGGATTTCTATCAGTATGTGAAATATAGGGCTGAACATTTCAACTTGCTTGAATTCATTTAGTCCACAACAACCCTATCTATCATTAATTACCCTCAATTTATAGAAAATCTGAAGCACATATTAGTTGAGAAACGTGCCTGAGGTCTCATAGGTCATAAGTATTTGTGGTAAAATTGGAATCCAGATAGCATAACTCCTAACTACTCTATTGCTACAATTCATTGCTACAAAAGTCACAAATTTGGGATAATGACCTCTCCGTGGTTCATCTTGGGAGTGCATTCAAGTGTCTCAATCTAACATTTTTTAAAAGTTATCCAAAAATGCCTATCTTGAAAAGTCCCAAAGCAGTATAGAAAAAGAGATGCTAACTTCCGAGAGAGAGCCGGGAGCTATGGTATGGTTGCTTGCATTGAGTTACGCCTGGAATGGAGTCTGACACCATATTTGAACACTTACCTGCTCCACCTACTGCATCAGACCCTCATGCTCAGAGCTGTAATCATCCCAATCTGATGCTCGGAGAGATCAGCCTACTTGCTCAAGGTCACGCCACCAATTAATGACAGAACCTGTCAGCCTGCTTCCAAAGATCACGTTCTGTCCTACTTCATGTTCTGTCACTCTTGTTAACCCATGCTAGGAGAATATTACTAGTAAATGGTGACCTGTGAAATATACAAATCTCAGTACACCTGAAGAAAATTTGTAACTCTAAGAAGGTAAACATTTGTATCGTTTTAGTTAATTTTTTTAAACTTTGCCTCAGATTTTGCTTGTGTTAAACCAGCATTGGGCAGTGGACAAGATAATATTCTGATGCTAGGTAACATGTTATCTATTGTGTTAACTGTTAGCTATTATGTTATACTTTTTAATTCTTAGACAACAATATGCCAGATTCCATAATTATCAAACTGTCAAACCAAGGATTCTATTACAGATATATGGGACTACATTTTATGTATGTTTTCACTCAGTTATTGAAGTGAAGAAAATTTGGAGGATTTTTTTTCTGAATGTGTAAAAATAACTACTGACGTTTCACTTAAGTAAATAAGTATAGGGATTTATATTAGGCCATCAAAGATAAAAGTTATAGAATAATCTACAAAATTTTAAATAACAAGTTTACAAAACTGCTTCTAGGTTTTTATGCAGCTACACCTTTATCCTTCTTAGAAAGAGCCTCATGTACAAGGGGTGCCTGGGTGGCTCATTTGGTTAAGTGACCAACTCTTGGTTTTGGCTCAGGTAATGATCTCAGGGTCGTGATCTCAGGGTCCTGAGATCGAGCCCCATGTCGAGCCCCCACATAGGGCTCTGTGCTTAGCACGGTGTCTGCTTGAGATTCTTTCCCCTCTCTCTTCCTCCCCCTCTGCTCCTCCCCCTGTTCTCTCTCTCACTTGCTCGCTTGCTCTCAAGTAAATAAATAAAAATAAAATCTCTCTCTAAAAAAAAAAAGAGCCTCATGTACCTATATAAACAATTCAATACTTAAATGCAGCTTGCCTTTTCTTCTAAGCCTTTCCTCAACACAAATGTCTGGAAAAAAATCAATTTTTTATATCAGATTCAATAAGAGTTCATTTTTACACATGCCCCAGAGTTCTCTGAATCCAATCCAGAGTCTGTCTCCTGGTTTGGGAGGATTAGAGAACCGTCTTTGCCTAAACCATAGACTCTTTTGCACCTTTTTAAAAACTTCACATTTAACAAGGTCAGAGAGTTTTCTTTTTTTTTTTTAAAGATTTTATTTATTTATTCATGAGAGGCAGAGGGAGAGAGAGAGAGAGAGAGAGAAGCAGAGGGAGAAGCAGGCTCCCAAGGAGCAGGGAGCCCGATGTGGGACTCGATCCCAGGACCCTGGGATCATGACCTGAGCCGAAGGCAGACACTTAATCATCTGAGCCACCCAGGCACCCCGGTCAGAGAGTTTTCTAAGAAAACTAATCAGTCACTTGTAACAGAGTGAGATCATTAAGGACCCAGTCATACCAAATTAACGGAGGCAGTCAGCAACAAATGGCATCTTTGTGTGTTGATGAGAAAGGCTGACGAATTTGCTGTGCCATTTTGAATTCTCTCTGTGTGTCTTCCCAGGCATCTGTGGGGAGACTGAGCCTCCTCCTGCAACGCCCAGCTCCACAGGTACCTGGGGTTTCTATTCTGCAGTTCATCAACACATGTAACATGCACATGGTCTGCAGAGGAAAAACTAGTGTTTCCACGGATATAATTTTTAATCAAATCTCCCCTGTCCACCAAAACAGAATCAGTGAAAAAAAATCCACGACTCGAGGGTATATTAATCCCCTCAACCTGCAAGTTAGACACTTAACATCTCTGAGCAGAGATGAGGAGAAAACACAAAAAGGTGAAACAGTAGGCAGCAGGAAGCAAATGGACAAACCAAAGAATTAGGAAAATGAAGACAGATATGGAATGATCCCAGAGGAGATGGGCTGCACAAACGGCAGGAGGTGTGGGGAGCAAGAATGTAGGAAAATATGTACATGAGAGAAAAGTGAACAAAAGGAAATCAAATGTAATAAAAATTGAAATTACTATGGAGGAAATGGCTGACATAAATGAGGCAATGAAAAAGCACTATATGAATAGTAGAGTCCTTAAGATAACTAAAACAATGAAAGAAAAATAAAACAACAGAAAGATCTAAATCAAGAAATACGCTTCTAAATTAAAAGAACACTGGAATGTGTATTTTGCAGGAGCACAACATACCTCAGGAATCAGGAAAAAAGGACACGGGGTGCCAGGTTGGCTCCATCGGGAGAGCGTGTGACTCTTGATCTCAGGGTCCTGAGTTTGAGCCCCATGTTGAGTGTAGAGATTTCCTAAAACAACAACAACAACAACAACAACAAACAGAAGGACATAAGCGAGTGAAGTTACTAAACTTCAAAAGATAAAGAATTCTTTCTGTAGCCGTAAAAACACCAGGTCGTTGACACAGGGTCTCAGACTTAAACGAAGCAACCTTCGATACCTGTCAAATGCTCAAGGAAAGCAACTGAGGCCAACAAATTTATACATACCAATCTCTGTTTTCACATATAAAATCAGTGGTGTTTTGTTTTATACAAGAGCCTAGAGAATGTTATTGTCACATGTCTTTCTTGAATAACCTGCTGGAAGGGATTCACCGAACCAGAGGACGACTAGCAGAACTCCCATCCAAGGACAGCCAGAGTGAGCAGTGAGCATGTCTGATGGTAGAATCAAGACTAAAACCAGTGTGAGACTTATGTTACGGACATAAAGTCTTACTATCAAAAAAATACTGCCACCTATGCTAGAAAGTCAAAAGGGAAAGTTGGAAGACTGTGTGGCAAAGCTCATTTTCTCATCTCTAGCAGCTAAGAATCCAAAGATTTCATTGATAACCTGATGAGTCATAGAGCAATAAACATAGAGAGATACTCTCTAAAAAATAAAAGTATGAAGAGGATAAAGAATTTAAATTAGAGTAATACACTGCATAGGGTCTCCCCAGGCTGAAATCATGGTATTGGTTGGGGTGATAATTTTGTCTGAGGCTCAAGGTCTTCCTTAGAGGTGCTGGCAGAATTCGCTCCCTTGAGGGGCACGAGGGAGGGCTCCATTTTCTTCCTGGTTGGCAGTTCCCGATTTCCACCCAGAGTCACCTCGGTGTGAGGCTTCCAGAGAGCTCACCACAGGGCAGCTGGAGAGTGTCTGCTGGTGTTTCTTGTCCCTTCTAAGTGGTCACCTACCAGGCCACCCAGGATATTGTCCCTTTGAACTAACTCAAATTCAAACTGATCAGAAATCTTGATTACATCTGCAAATCTTTGCCATATAATGTAAAACTATCCTAGGAATGATATTCTATCATATTTACATATTCTGCCCACATTCGAGAGAAAGGGAATATACGAGCACCTGAGCCATTGGGGGTCATTTTAGAATTCTGCTTATCACAGACGCATTTTAATTAAAAAAAATCAAATTGATTTTGTATATTCTATGCATACATGTACACAAAACATTTTCACTATGATCCAGTAACTTTGAAGGAATATTTTTTTTACTATTTTTTACCCTTTTACACATGAACATAGATTCTATTAAAGTTTTGTAAATGGCGTTATATAAACTGCTTATTAGGCAGATTTGAAATAGTTTCAGAGCTCCCAGAGAGAGATAGCCTATAATTCAAAGTGTATGTTAAACAAATTATGTACTTCAGTTTTTTGAACTTGTTTAATACTATTGATAATCATGAAAAAATTTGTCTCAAGTTACTTCAGAATTCCTGCCCACCCACATTCCTATCCCAAGCCCCAATTTATTGGAATGACAAACCACAGTAGACACAGCTTTAACACACACCACATGATCCACATACTAATTAAAGCTGTTTCATGAGGTGGGAGTTAGAACCACATTAAGCTGATTTTATATACTAAAGTTGGAATACACCTCTAGAATAATGGTTGTGTACAGTTATTAATAAGTAACCACTTTGCTGCTCATGTGCACGTTTTCCTGAGTGATTGGTGATTTGATTCATCCTGTACATCGGTCTTTTCCTTCCCCCAATTATCTTCTGAGTTACAGATACATTATACACTCTTCAATTCTTTCTACTTAATAGTTCTCAACTGAATTATAACTAAAGGAGAAATTGTTTCTTTATTACAAATATTGTCCCTTGGCAATACACTTATATAAAGCTAAAGGATTTAATTAGAGAGCATATTTAACCAAATGGCAATTTTTCCATTTATCCACATTGTTCAATATCTAATTATTATTTGTTGAATTGCTTTTTGCTTTTTTTCATAATGATTAGTCTCGAAGAATTTAATGCTGACAGGGATTTCTACATCATTTGATATGAGCTTCTCCCCAGGCGAAAGTTACCTGCAAAGCATTCCTGACCAAACACCGTTCTATTTCATTTAATTCCATCAGTATTGGATAAAACAGAGTACTCAATGCAGCCATTTCTTTTTTTTTTCTCCATTATATCTTAATTTATTTTTCAATGTTTCATCAGACTGGGTGGCCATACTTAATTAGCCCAGAAGCAGAAGGCTCATTTAGGCAAGAACAATTTTTGAGAATTTACACAGAATTCTGATAACTAACTCATTTTAGCATATTTTAAAAATAATATTCCCTTCCACTTCTTTTTTTAATTTAATTTTATTATGTTATGTTAATCACCATACATTACATCATTAGTTTTTTTTTTAAGATTTTATTTATTTATTTGACAGAGAGACAGTGAGAGAGGGAACACAAGCAGGGGGAGTGGGAGAGGGAGAAGCAGGCTTCCCTGCAGAGCGGGGAGCCTGATGCGGGGCTTGATGCCAGGACCCTGGGATCATGACCTGAGCCAAAGGCAGCTGCTTAATGACTAAGCCACCCAGGCACCCCTACATCATTAGTATTGAAGCTCATATCAAGTGATGTTCCATGTAGTGTTCCATGATACATTGTTTGCATATAACACCCAGTGCTCCATGCAGTACGTGCCCTCTTTAATACCCATCACCAGCCCTCCCCTCTAGAACCCTCAGTTTGTTTCTCAGAGTCCATAGTCTTTCATGGTTCTTCTCCCCCTCCGATTTCCTTCCCCTTCATTTTTCTCTTCCTACTATCTTCTTCTTCTTTTTTTTTTAACATATAATGTATTATTTGTTTCAGAGGTACAGGTCTGTGTTTCAACAGTCTTGCACAATTCCCAGCGCTCACCGTAGCACATACCCTCCCCAATGTCTATCACCCAGCCACGCCATCCCTCCCACCACCCACCACTCCAGCAACCCTCAGTTTGTTTCCTGAGATTAAGAATTCCTCATATCAGTGAGGTCATATGATACATGTCTTTCTCTGATTGACTTATTTCACTCAGCATAACACCTTCCAGTTCCATCCACATCGTTGCAAATGGCAATATTTCATTCATTTTGATGGCTGCATAATATTCTTTATCCATTCATCTTCTTTATCCATTCATCTGTCGATGGACATCTTGGCTCTTTCCACCGTTTGGCTATTGTGGACATTGCTGCTACAAACATTGGGGTGCACGTACCCCTTCGGATTCCTACATTTGTATCTTTGTGGTAAATACCCAGTAGTGCAATTGCTGGATCGTATGGTAGCTCTATTTTCAACTGTGTGAGGAACCTCCATACTGTTTTCCAGAGTGGTTGCACCAGCTTGCATTCCCACCAACAGTGTAGGAGGGTTTCCCTTTCTCCGCATCCCCACCAACATCTGTCATTTCCTTGTTAATTTTAGCCATTCTGACTGGTGTGAGGTGGTGTCTCATTGAGGTTTTGATTTGGATTTCCCTGATGCCAAGCGATGTTGAGCACTTTTTCATGTGTCTGTATCCCTGGGCTGCAAGGTTGGTTCAACATCCGTGAATCAATCAATGTGATATGCTACATTAATTAAAGAAAGTATAAGAACTATATGATCCTCTCAATAGATGCAGAAAAAGCATTTGACAACATACAGCATCCTTTCTTGATCAAAACTCTTCAGAGTATAGGGATAGAGGGTACACACCTCAATATCATAAAAGCCATCTATGAAAAACCCACAACGAATATCATTCTCAATGGGGACAAACTGAGAGCTTTTCCCCTAAGGTCAGGAACATGGCAGGAATGTCCACTCTCACCACTGCTATTCAACATAGTATTAGAAGTCCTAGCCACAGCAATCCGACAACAAAAAAATCAAAGGCATCCAAATCAGCAAAGAAGTCAATGCAGCCATTTCTATCATTGAATTCCTGCAATTATTCAAAACTTACTTCACATTTTAGTAGAAAGCTTACACATTGTGTCTCGTTCAACCTTCTGGAGGAATAGAAATGTATTTATGCAGTACATCCAATCCTGCATGGTCCAAACCAGTTTTCACCACAGAGGCTCATTTTCTCAGGGCTTCTTCCTCTTCGTCCTTTTGAGCACCCAGTTAACCGATTCCACACCCCGTTAGGAGGCCCCAACTTGCTTGTCCCAGCAAGGATAGAGAAAACAATCAAGTTTATAGGCTGCCAAATTCATAGCATCAAAGCCAACTCATAAAAGCCATTAGAACAATGAGTGCTATTTGTAATGTAATTTTTTTTAAAGATTTTATTTATTTATTTGACAGAGAGATAGAGAGAGAGCACAAGTAGGCAGAGAGGCAGGCAGAGGGAGAGGGAGAAGCAGACTCTCCACTGAGCAGGGAGCCCGACATGGGGCTCGATCCCAGGACCCTGGGATCATGACCTGAGCCAAAGGCAGCCGCTTAACCAGCTGAGCCACCCAGGCGCCCCGAGTGCTATTTCTAAGCAAGGGTCACTTTCATGTGGTGATTCCAATCAGTCAGGTATGGATTTGTGCGCACTTGATTTATTTACACTGTTCTTAAATGAGAAACATCCCTGAGCTACTTAAGAAATGACCCACACCAAGGGTCCTGCACAGTCCCTTTTATAGACATGCTGAAACTTTCCCCTTTGATCCCTCCCTTTCTCCCGTGCGTGGGGGCTTGTGGTCACCTGCGAGCCCTTTCCCTGAGATGCTGTGAATTCGCTGAGTTCATTGGATCATGCATCTGATGGTAATAGACAGCCTTGTTCTCTGTATTTTGACAGCTTTCTCAATACCTTTTGGACTGAGACAAATATTACTTAATGCACATCATAATATTTTAAAAACAACTAATTAAACTTATTGCATTAATATACATCAGCATTTTCTCTACAGTATCTTTCACCAAATACAATTTATGCATTTAAAAGGTAACCAAATGATTTGCCTCTTTTATTACAATAAATTATATCTAAACCAGTATTGACCACCTAGATCCCTCACTGTTGGTTTTGGATTCAAATACCAGTTACACCACCATCAGCAGGATGGCCATGGAGAAATTAATTCTATAAAATGTCGATTAAGAATATGTATCAGGGGCGCCTGGGTGGCTCAGTTAGTTGAGTGTCCCACTCTTGATTTCAGCTCAGGTTCTGATCTCAGGGTCATGGGATCAAGCCCCGCGTCAGGTTCCACACTCAGCAGAGTGTGCTTCTCTCCTTCAATCTCTCCCTCTGCCCCTCCCCCCTCAAATAAATAAATAATCTTAAAATAAAAAGAATATGCATCACTTGGGTTAATAGGAAGACTAAAGATAGCATTTGTCTGTTCAAATTCATTTCGTGGTTGCCCATCTATTTTAGGCCAATGATGTTATTTTGAGTTCTAATTATATTTAACAAAATGTATCTATTTCAGTTTTGAGTTACTCACAGATTTGCCCTGCATGTCTTTTCATTTTCACCCCTTGTGGTCATAAAAGTGTTGACTACCCCAGTGCCACTCCTGTCATTTTCAGTTCCAGCCTGTCCTGGTGCAGTTACGACACAAACTGTCCATCCATATGGTCCCTAGCACCATGTTATTAGCAGCTTTTACTATTAGTCCTTATTCTGCATCGTACTTGCCCATTTAATTGACTGTTTCCTCCAAGCGAGAAGGTATGTCGCATAAGGTCAAGGAGCACACCTTGTTCACAGTCCTGCCCCCTTTGTCTAGATAGCCCGAATTATCAGCATAATTCCTATTCCTATTGTCTTCATTCCAAACTGATGGTGATCCACTGACAACTCTTTTTTTCAATCAGAAAGTAGTTTCACATTAAATCATTGACAGCTTGCCCACCCTGCTGTCTGCTTTGCTCTATGATCAACATACAAAAGTGCAAGAGGATATTATTTTCCTTTTTTTTTTTTTTTTGGTCATTACTGAATAATTCCACAGCTGATAGCACTGATGATCCTGGCTCCTTGCTTGTCTGGGGTCTTTAACGCACCTTGGTTACAATCTGTGTTTGTTGAACCATCTAGTGCTGCATTCAAAATAAAGACAGAATTCACAGTTTGGAAACGATCTAATAAAAGAAGCAGAAGTAAAATTTAGAAAGTATTTTATTGTGGTTTCAGAATAGGTTGAAGAGAAGAGATGAGACAGAACTGAGTAAGAAGGGGAAGGAACGTAAACCCATTCACGTGGCCTGTTGGGCAACTTCGTTAGGAAGAAAAATTAATAATGATCAGTACCGAAACAAATTTGAAAGAGTGGAGGAAAATCTTAAGAAGTTCTGTTAGCAGGAGATAATGCAGATGTAAAAATGAAGAGACTGAAAGGGACACAGAATGGAGAAAAGAGAGCCAATCTCCAAAGAGTCCATCTTATATGAAAATGAAACAAGAGCCATCAAAGATGCAAGGAAATAAAATGTACCAACTGGAAGACAATGTATTTCAAATCAAGGGGTTTACTCCAAAGTTAATTCCACATGGGTTTACAAACAAATGTTAGAACACCTTAAAATCAGAAAGAAAATAAGCATAATCGTTTTCAGCATTCTATAAAAGCAACATAAGAATTCTTAAAAATGGTAGAGAAAACCAGATATAATGTTATGGAAGTTGGTCAGCTTATGGCTGGAATCATATGGACGCTTCTTCACTTACACATAAGGTGTCTGTGCTGAAATGACACAGATGTTCGGCTCAGTCGGGATTTGACCAAAGCACCTGCACATAGTCTATCCTAGATGTGGCTTGGGATTCCGCACAGCATGGTGGCCCCAGGGTAGTCTGAATTCTCACATGGAAAACTAAAGGCTCTGAGAACCAACATTCCAGTAAACTAAGAGAAAACTCACTGGCATTTCATTACCTCGCCTTGCAAAAACACATGGCATCATTTCTGCCATACTCTTAACACAGCACTCGCATACCAGGCCAGACTGAAGAGGAGGGAAAGAGATCCCTAGACTCAGTGTCAGGATCATAAAGAATTTGCAGGCGTATTTTGTAATCACCAGACACACAACACTGAATTCCCTGATTATTTAAAGAGTGAGGTGCTTTTTCAGATGTTCACTGCCGTATGGATTTTCCCTTTGGTGAAATTTCTATTCAAGTTTTCCCTGTTTTTGTGAATTGTCTGTCATTTGGTACTGATTTGTTTGGTTTTATGGGAAAATTTAATCTAACTCCTTACTATCTATTTACTTTAATGATGTATGTATATTTTAATCTCTTTGTCCTGACTAGTTATGTTCATAACAAGTTTGTTCCATGTATATTTAGTCAACCGTTACTTAAAAGTTCCTATTGTATTCCTTGGAAGCATTTAGAATGTTTTTATACCTAATATTCTGTAATTTCATGAATCTTTAGGTATAATTTTTTGTCACAGGCACTTGATGAATACATTCATTCTGAAGAACTTAAGTTTTTGTAATTCTCTTGTGTTTTTGTTTTAATTGTTTTTCCTATGTTCTCCATTTTAATGAAACATTTATTAGCACTGTATCAAACCCCCTGGGTTGATCTTTCACTCATAGTTCTCTCTCTCTTATGATCTTCGTTTTTTTAAGATTTTATTTATTTATTTGAGAGAGAGAGAGCCTGAGAGGGGGGAGGGTCAGGGGGAGAAGCAGACTCCCCGCTGAGCAGGGAGCCCGATGCGGAACTCAATCCCGGGACTCCAGGATCATGACCTGAGCCGAAGGCAGTTGCTTAACCAACCTAGCCACCTCTCTCATGATTTTCAATGGATTGTCAAAATTACTTTTCGTAACATCTAATTAAATATTTTTTCAGCCATTTTTTAAAAATTTCTAGAGGATTTCTTAATGGTTTCTGTTGTTTTTTTTTTTTTTCAAAATACCCAATTCTTGCTTTGTGGATTGCACATAGTATTCAGATGTTTCCATGCATACAGTTCAGCTTTTTCTACCACATTTTTTCTGCATTTCAAGGGGTAAAGAAAAAAAAGTTGTTCGACAATGCTGAATTCAGCATGGGGCTTCTCACTGAGTGAGCTTCACCAATGATGAGGGATCCCAAACACCAGAAATTAGAAGCCTTTGTACTTCCTACCCACCCAAGCATGCAGAGATTCCAGAGGTCAGATAGATGTATAAATTCTTTCATATCTTTCATGTATGTTCTGAGCACCAAGACCCCCCCAAGTTTTTGCCATGCCGACTACTCTTTCTAGATTATGTCCAATATATTCTTCACGTACTCCAGGGTAAACATTTTTCTGATCTACTCTATCGGTGACCACATTTTTCTGTCTGCCCATTAGAAACATTGACATTTTTGCTGCCTTGATGTTTTCCCTCCATTCTCCTCTTAACTGAAGATTTGTCCTGTCTTTACATCTTTACTCCCGTTTAGTGGAATCTTGGTAGAGAAGCGTAGCTTCTATCCTGGGAACTTCAGAGCAGTTTTTGACTGAGGACCTGAGATCCCTTGGGAAAAACTGGGAAAGGAGCAGTCTCTAGTTGCAGCTTTCTACAGTCCGGGCACTGGAGATTAGATAAAGTCCTGAGTTAACTGACGGAATATAGGATTGAGATGGAGAAGGCTCTGAGAGCAGTACAGAGTGGTTTTATTATAATAGCTTCTTGTCTCCTCCCTAGTCATCAAACTGCATCTTTTATAGAGGGAGCTACGTTATGAAATCACTGACTTAATCCTAATCCACTTTTACAGTTAACGTAGAATGTAACTTAATAGAAAAGAACTCAGTTTGTGCTTGCTCTAGCTTACCTGAGTGCTTGTGGGTTTGTTCTGCTAATGGAATCCAGGCACACAACAGAGCTGGACACCAAATACCCTCCAAGCCCTCGTGGAGCCTCCATGCCCACAATTGAGTGATGGCTGAAATGAGGATCTAAATCCATCGCATCACTACCTTACCACCAGAAACAAATGGCAGGAGTAAAGCCTTGTATTTTGTCAACTTGTCACCGAGGTAATAGAAGAAGGCCCTGAGCCTGAAGACGTGTGATAGGGAAGGGACAGATCAGTTCAGACAGGTAAGGAGACGTGCTTGAAAGAGAAATGTACGCACTTGATTAGTATGCAGCAGGCTGTGGAAGGCAAAAAGGGCTGAGATAAAATTAATGGCTTAAAAACTCTGAGAGCAGAAAAAGCCATTAAACATTATGCTCAAAAACAAAGCAAGCACCTGCTGCAAGGTGTTTTATCGAGGTGTGAGGTGGCAAAGGATGTGCCAGGAATAGCAACATGTATGGAACCATCTTCTCAACTGATAGAAATTCTCCTAGGACTTTTCATAAAGAACATACATATGTTTTCCTCAGTGCTTGGGAGCAGAATGATATCATTTCATATCTTTGAGTAGTTAAGCTTGGGCTTTATTCAAATTATGGTGCTAGATGAAGCAGTAAGCGCTAGGATCCATCTGAGTTCTCTAAGGACCACTGACATCAGGAACTTCTAATGGCACATGAAATACCCACTAACGTCACAGTTTACTCTTTAGAAATGTACCTGACAAGATTCTTCTGGGTGAGAAGGACCAGTATGGACAGGTCATGGAGTAGGTTCATAAGTTATGAAATGGTTGGCAGAGACACTCATAAAACACTAACAAATAAAATAATTTTAACCTGAAAAATTCATTCTTGCCCATGTTCTGATAATAGTTCATCTGTGATTTAATTGCCAAACAGGTATGAGGAACCGCACAGAACCTTGTGGACCAGCTAACAGAATGAATAATAAGATAAAGCACAAAATAAACGTGAGTGGATTACAATTATCAATCAGCTTTTACTAAATGAAACTGAATTGGGAAGACCCCTAACTACCATGTACTCAAACCAGTACACACACAATGCACAATTATGTATTTCAAAAGCCAGATGTTACTATAACAAGTCCCGTTTACCTAGCTAGACTGAAACCAGGGTCAGCAAACCGTGGCCCACAAGCCAAATCCAGCCAACAGCCAACTTTATAAATAAAATTTTATTGACTATCGGCATATCCTTTTGTTTATATATTATCTACAGGGGTTTTCTCACTGCAACATGCAGAGTTGGATAATTTCAACAGAGACTATCTGGTCCACAAAACCTGAAATATTTTTTCTCTGGCCCTTTATAGTGAATGTCTGTCATCCCAGGAGAGTGATTTGGCTGCAAGGAAAATGATCACTGTTTCTTACAAGTTTGGTGTCTGGATGAAGTTAGTGAGAGCCCTGATTTCTCTAGTTAGACATTACTGGAAGCATAGTTTCCATGCATATCTTAACAGGAAGAAACTAGACAGTGTCCAAAAACAATACCATAACGATACAGAGCCTCGAAATAATATTGCCGGGGCACCTGGATGGCTCAGTGGGTTGAGCTCTGACTCTTGGTTTCACTCAGGTCACAATCTCAGGGTTGTGAGATCGAGCCCCATGTTAGGCTCCTGGGTTGGGCATGAAGTCCGCTTGAGATTCTCTCTTTCCCTCTCCCCCTGCCCCTCCCCACCCCTCGTGGGTGCATGCTCTCTCTCTCTCTCTCTTAAATAAGTAAAAAAATAAAAATAATAATAATATTGCCAATTGTGGCTGAAACAAACATGGAGGTGTTTTTCTCTAAACAAATGGTTTAGGGATGGTTAGGTAGGATAATTCTGGCAAGTAAATTGCATCACATTTTGGGGAGTTTATCATGTGGAGGGATGGCTTGGTCTCTTCTTGGATCATTTAAAATGTAAACCCCGAGATTGTAAGTTTTACAGTGAGGCATGTTCTGAGTCAAATCAGGAGGAATGTGCAAATGTTTAGAACTATCTGAAAATGAAAAGGGTTGTGTCCGCAGAGAGCCGTGCAGATAGATCAGCTAGCCAGTTACAATCAGGAAAGTCACAGATGTGACTATTGCACAAACCTCCTAGAAATGGAGAAGAAACTTGTCCTTGAGCTACTAGTAGATAGAGGAATTCCTAATTAGATCGTATTTGTATTATATATATTTAAATTATATATTTACATACATTTTGAAGCTATTAAATTATAAAACACAGCCAAAACAATGATGTTTCCTTTTTCTGATGAAGTAATTTTAAAGTAATCTTTCCTCATTACTTAAAGATTTAATTCAGATTTCTTTTTCGACTCCTCCTAACGTCAGCCCCTCATCTCAAATTTGGTTCATTTGATGAATATTCTGCTCATTTGGTGCATAAAATATGTAAACGTGGGACTTTTAATGAATACCATTTTTTAAGTCGTTCAAGGAAAGGGCTGTTGCATCCACACATATGTGTAAAATTAAACATAGACTCAGTCAATAATTTCTGGGGATAAACAGCTTGACTGTTTTAATAAAAGAGAGTATATTGAATTTATTCAAGAGCCTAGTCCTTGGGAATCTCCAAGTACCTCCAGCTAGGAAAAACATAGTGTCAAAAAACACAAAATCCTTCTTTGATATGATTTGTTGATCAGTAAGCCCGCAGAGGGAAGACCTCCAAGGTGTATGGGAGGAACAGTCCATTTGTTTTCCTCTTGTTGGTACAGAAGAAGAAACCATTCTCTTGCGGATGTCTCCATGGACGGCACTAAACCATTCAAAGCAAACACAGGGGAGCATCAGGTGAGCTGCATGGGTCTGTCAGTAACAAAAATGGCGGTTTTAAACATTTCTAATTCATGAACTGGATGCTTCCTGATCAGTGTATTTTTCAATTCAGGCAATTATTTTTTTTAATTCTGCTGTGTACTTCTATTTTCATTTTTACTTTGGTGTTCAGTTTCTCTATTTCCTTTTTTTTTAAAGATTTTATTTATTTATTTGACAGAGAGACACACAGCAAGAGAGGGAACACAAGCAGGGGGAATGGGAGAGGGAGAAGCAGACTTCCTGCAGAACAGGGAGCCCGATGCGGGACTCGATCCCAGGACTCTGGGACTATGATCTGAGCCAAAGGCAGACGCTTAACAACTGAGCCACCCTGGCGCCCCAGGTTTCTCTATTTCTTTCCCAGAAATGTGTCTCTGATGCTGACATGAGTGCAAAGACCTTATGTTCTGTGTTGGGAAATAACTTGGTGTCTTAAGAATAAAAACTTTCACTAGAGTTAGTCAATGCATCACAGATATTATCCTTCCTGGCAAGAGGGACAGAAAGCAGAGTCACTGTGTTGGGCTTTGGTTCTCAAAGGAAAAATAAAGCTTTTCAAAAATGTTAGTCATTGCCATGGTAGATGTTTCCATAAGTCATTTTTACAACCTGTTTTGATGGATTATAAGAATCCATGTGACATTACTTTTTCCTATGGCTTACTGTTAAAATCATATTCATAATATTGACTATTATTCATTGAGTACTATATACCAACATTATGAACCAGAAAGTAATTTATACTTAACCCTCATAACACTCCTGCAAAGCAAAAATTATTATTCCACATTGTAGATGAAAAACAGGCTCAGAAAGGATATAAATTGCCCACATCACAGAACTAGTAAGTGCTGGAGCCAAAAGGCAAACAGGATCTGTCTGGTCACAAAGTCAGTGATTTTTCCTCCGTACCAGGTGGACACCATAAGCCTTCTCAGTTTTAAGTGAAATGCACTCAATTTCACCCCTATCTAGTAAGTGGACATGACTGTCAGTGTGACTGTAATTACAGAAAAGTCCCCCCCCTGAAAATTTTGGAAACAAGACAGTGCAGCAACCCGCCAAGAATAGACTCATATGTACAAAAAACACAGGTGCCCCCTGCCTGGGCTCGATGCCCATGTCCCGTGTACACATATTGCATTTCTGTAGGTTTTCCTTGATAACATTCAGATATGCCTCTGATGAATAAGAGTTTCTTACAAAACCTAACCTTAGGGACAGGGTCAGCATCAGGCAAAACCGTGAGTCACTAGCTAACAAAAGTGGTTAATATTTTGACTAAATGCCCTCCTATTAAACAAAATGCCACCATTAATTAGTTTAATTATCCCCATTCTATGATTACTTACCATTTAAATGATCATTTAACAGAAAAGCTGAATATCGGGGCGCCTGGGTGGCTCAGTCGTTAAGCGTCTGCCTTTGGCTCAGGTCATGATCCCAGAGTCCTGGGATCGAGCCCCGCATCAGGCTCCCTGCTCCGCGGGAAGCCTGCTTCTCCCTCTCCCACTCCCCCTGCTTGTGTTCCCTCTCTCGCTGTGGCTCTCTCTGTCAAATAAATAAATAAAATCTTTAAAAAAAGAAAAAGCTGAATATCTTACCCAAGGTCATCTTGTGGAATATCAGAATTTCTACCTCAGTTTTATGGACCTACATGCTACAGGTTAATCGTTCGATGGTCACGTGTGGATGTTCAGCGTCTCCCCGCCCTTCTGTTGCTTGGCGGCACCACCTGGCTCTTTCCTTTGTGAGACGACACCCCTGGATACTCGTCCATACCCCAGAGTTAATCATCCTGCTCACTCTTTCCTCCCCATCACACACACCTGCACAGTAGCTGATGGGAAGGAACTTATACCAAGGTGACCACATGCTCAGTGTGTAAAATTTTCCAGAGTTAAGTAGCTAGGGTGAGGGGTTCCATCTCTCCTCTATAAAAACAATGCTGAATTTTACTTTATTGCATAATAAATATAATTTTGATGTCTATTCCACAGTCTTCATGAGTGGTGTCTTATCACGGTCCACATTCTGACACGCTTACAACGTTAGTGGTTTCTACACCTGTCCTCAGTCAGCCATCACCCCTGCCCCCCAGGTGCATTAGATTGGATATGAACACTAAATTTTAAAAAGGAGTTCTTAAGTTTTGAATGTTTCTTTATTTTTACCTGGAGGAAATGATGAATAATAACCTGATTGTCAGAAAATGGTCTTGGTATAAAAGAGAACGACCCTAGTGATAATAGTTGGTATGAGTTGGCACAGGCAAGGTCAGGCTCTGTGTTATAAACAGTGCCCAAGCCTTACCTCGTTAATTCTTACAAAAGCCCTAAAAAGTGGCTCTCCACTTTATTCCAGCTTTACAAGTGAGAAAACTGTTGCTGAGAGTGGCCAAGGAACTCGGCTCTGGGTTTGTACTTCACGCTGTTTATTTCTAGAACTTGACTTGCAAACATTACACGACCAGATATCTCAAGCTCACCTTAAAAACCATCAAGCAAACTAAAGAAATAAGCAACAACAACAAAGTGTAAGAAAAAGTCTCTCATTCCCAGCTTAAGACATATTATAATAATTCAAAAAATACTGGAACGCCTGGGTGGCTCAGTCGGTTAAGTGTCTGTCTTCAGCTGAGGTCATGATCCCAGGGTCCTGGGATCGAGTCCCACATCAGGCTCCCTGTTCAGCAGAGAGCCTGCTTCTCCCTCTCCCTCTGCTGCTCCCCCTGCTTGTGCTCTCTCTCTCTTTCTCTCTGATAAATAAATAAATAAAATATTTTTTTAAATAATACAAAAAATACCAAAGAATGAAAGGAACATAAACCAGATCAACTACCCGGAAGCTGATGCATTTGCCTGAGGTCCATGCATAGCAGGCAATTGTACTTTATGTTATGTTATTGAAATACACCTTTGCTTTATCCAAAACACATTTTTTAAATGTTAGATAAATAGAGAAATATCATAGCATGTGCTACCAACTTGCTTTAACTGAGGTATCAATAAGAGACGAAACTAGAAATAGGAGAAATATTTTATAATAGCCTTAAATCTTCCACTGATACTAAAATTACTAAATGCCAACAGTTTAGAAAGAATACATACAAATGAAAAATAGATATAACAATGGCCTTTCCTATACCCCCAACCAATTTATTTATTAGCACCTGGGGAAAGAATCAATAATCTGGTCATAGTGTTTTAATTTCTGCAATTATAATTTTATTTCTTGTAGATAAAAGCTTTATCCTTTAAAAAGATTCACTTGTAAGAAAATACAAAGCAAGCTGGTTATTTCGTAGGAACTAGTTTATCATCCTGTATGTTCCAACGAATTAGCTGAGGCCAGAGTCTCCGTAAAATGGAAGCACCCATAGGCAGTACATTGAGCTCCATAGAGACAGCGCCGGGGCAAGTGAGAGCCAGACGGGCACTGGGCGACTCCGTGCCTCGCTGAGGAAAATAATTAAACATGGGCAAAGGAGATCCTAAGAAGCCGAGAGGCAAAATGTCATCATATGCATTCTTTGTGCAAACTTGCCGAGAGGAGCACAAGAAGAAGCACCCAGATGCTTCAGTCAACTTCTCAGAGTTTTCTAAGAAGTGCTCAGAAAGGTGGAAGACCATGTCTGCTAAGGAGAAAGGAAAATTTGAAGACATGGCAAAGGCGGACAAGGCCCGTTATGAAAGAGAAATGAAAACTTATATCCCCCCTAAAGGGGAAACAAAAAAGAAGTTCAAGGATCCCAATGCACCCAAGAGGCCTCCTTCGGCCTTTTTCTTGTTTTGTTCTGAGTATCGCCCCAAAATCAAAGGAGAACACCCCGGCCGATCCATGGGTGATGTTGCAAAGAAACTGGGAGAGATGTGGAGTAACACCGCTGCAGATGACAAGCAGCCGTATGAAAAGAAGGCTGCTAAGCTGAAGGAAAAATATGAAAAGGTTATTGCCGCGTACCGAGCTCAAGGAAAGCCTGATGCGGCAAAAAAGGGAGTTGTCAAGGCTGAAAAGAGCAAGAAACAGAAGGAAGAGGAGGAAGATGAGGAAGATGAAGATGAAGAAGAAGATGATGATGATGAATAAGTTGGTTCTAGCACAGTTTTTTTTTCTTGTCTATAAAGCATTTAACCCCCCTGTACACAACTCACTCCTTTTAAAGAAAAAAATTGAAATGTAAGGCTGTGTAAGATTTGTTTTTAAACTGTACATGTCTTTTTTTGTATAGTTAACACACTACCGAATGTGTCTTTAGATAGCCCTGTCCTGGTGGTATTTTCAATAGCCACTAACCTTGCCTGGTCCAGTATGGGGGTTGGAAATTGGCATGGAAATTTAAAGCAGGTTCTTGTTGGTGCACAGCACAAATTAGTTATATATGGGGATGGTAGTTTTTCATCTTCAGTTGTCTCTGATGCAGCTTCTACGAAATAATTGTTGTTCTGTTAACTGAATACCACTCTGTAATTGCAAAAAAAAAAAAGTTGCAGCTGTTTTGTTGACATTCTGAATGCTTCTAAGTAAATACAATTTTTTTTATTAGTATTGTTGTCCTTTTCATAGGTCTGAAATTTTTCTTCTTGAGGGGAAGCTAGTCTTTTGCTTTTGCCCATTTTGGATCACATGGATTATTACAGTGTTTATCTTTTCATATAGTTAGCTGATAAAAAGCTTTTGTCTGCACCCTGCATACTCATGATGAGGGTAATAAAAGTTGAATTGAGACAGTTTTCATCCATAACTGAAACTCAAATCTTGATCGATTGATACCAGATCTCACATAGCCCAGTCACATTTATAAAGTGAAGAGTAACCAGTCTATTCACAGCATGGGGGTAGTAGAATCAAACATTTTGAAAAGTCTGTCCTTGAAGGACTAAGAGAAAAGTATGTTCTAATCTTTACATGAGGACTCTACGTTCTTTAACTCCCATTACCATGTAATGGCAGTTATATCTGCAGTTCCCACATTAAAGAAGACCTGAGAATGTATCCCCAAAAGCGTGAGCTTAAAATACAAGACTGCCACATTAAACTTTTTTTGTTGACATTAGTCCCAGTAAAGGCTCTGGAAAAACATGCTGGCTGTAAATGTCTTCTCCTATTTATCTGAATATGGATTTCTTAGGAAACTTGACTTTCCATTAAAGGTATTTTTGATTAATTGGGCCAACTTCTAAAATGTATGCCACATTTAAAATCAGGTATATTTTCCTATATTATAATTTATTCCTTTATAAAAGTCAAATAGACCTAAGGGAAGAAGACACATAAAACTTTGTATTTCAGTATGAGTTATCTGATTTGAATTTGATTTTTCTTTACAAAACCCTAACTCATTCATTAGAGTCATGTTTATCTACTTAACAGTTTAGGGAACAATTTGGCAATTTTGTGGTTTTTTTGAGATTATCGTTCTCTTAAAGTGCCAGTGTTTTAAAATAGCGTCCTTGTAGTTTTACACGCTTTTGTGATGGAGTGCTGTTTTGTTATATAATTTTGACTTGGATTCTTTCCATTTGCATTTGTTTATGTAATTTCAGGAGGAATACTGAACATCTGAGTCCTGGATAATACTAATAAACTAATAATTGCAGAGGTTTAAAAAAAATGGAAGCACCCATAGAGTGAATTTCAGGCATATTTGGAGGTTTAAAATATGTTGTCCATGGCTGGAGCTGGGCTTGGGGAGGGTGTTGCAGGGTGTGTGTGGAGACGGGTTGCGGAGAGACTCCAGTGGAACACAGGGACCAGTTGTGCTTTAGCATCTCGAGAGCAAGGAAGTGTCAGCTCAGCACTTTGTAAATCCAGTAACACGTAAAAACAAACTTTCAGTTGTTTTCCAGCATGATCCTATGTGTTAATTGAAGTGGCAGAAATTTATGGGTACGGACAGGAGGAAAAGAGTACTTAAGAAATACGTACAAATGCCTAATACATTCACGACACTGGGCCAAATGCAATGACAAGTACGAAGATATGCATTTTTAGAGATCATAGTCAGTTTGGAAGTTTAGTACATTAATCCAGTGCAGAACTAAGATTTGCTGAGCACCTGCTATGTGTGCTGAGTGCTGGAGAGTGTGGATTCTCTCACGAAATACTTACCTGCTTACTCTGAGGTAAGTACCTTCATATTTGAGAGATGAGGAAACTGGCAGATAGAGAGATTGAGCAACTTGTTTGAAAACACAGCTGCTAATGGGCACACCCAAGGTTCAGTTCTAGGTCTGAGTGAAAGCTTTTGATTAACTGCATAAACAAATATGTATGTCTAACTCAAGAACAGGGCATTTGTTTATCCTCTGAGTCAAAAAATGCAAAAAGGATTAACAGGACAAATTTTGCAGTTGATTTTGGTGCAAAGTTTACTTCATGATACTTTAATTCTGGTGTTTCAGTATTGATGATGACATGGATTCATATCATCCTCATTAAAGTTACATGCTGATAATGTTGCTTTTATAATAATGATTTGTTGTGACTCAGGAAGTGTGCTAGCCTTTTCAAATAGGTGATGTGGTAAGTCAAAGTGTGTACATTTAACTGATGACTCAGCTAAGCCTCAGAGGGTTGGAGTAACACCGTGTCACATGGCCAGTGAGTAGAGGGGCTGGGTTTTGAGCCTGGGGGTCTGACGGCTCAGAGCTCATCTGTGCATAAGTTTCCAGAGCCCTGTGGGGGAGTGCACACACATGGGTTATACAATGCATAGTTCCAGCAGCAACTCGAGTCTTATCTTGCTCTGGGACTGAATAAAACACAAGCTTGTAATCTGAAAACCATAAAGACAGTAATTCACAAGGGAAGTATTCTCAAGTTTTCCAAAGCAAATTTTTCCCATGCCTTCCTGATTAGTGTTGAACGGGAGCAAAATATGCTACATCCCAAAACAGCAGGTGCAGGAAGGACACTCAGACCCTCCTCTGTCCCCCCAACAGAGGAAATAAGTCTCCCTGGTGGAAGGTCCTCCCCCTGCACCAGGAGGCAGAGAGACACCGTTGTGTCCAGAGGATAAAGCCATGTAAACGAACCTTGCTGCTTCTCCACAAATTAGCCAGCCCAGCCCAAACCCCTTTGTGTGGGGTTTACCGTTTCTCTGTCGAAAAGGCATAAAATCTGCCCATTTCTGTCCCCTCTCTGAGACTCCTATCTTTGGGCGCCCAGACACATGGAATTAAATTGTTTTTTCTCTTGTTAATCTGTCTTATGACAATTTAATTATTAGACCAGACAAAGAACCTGGAAGAGAAGAAGGAAAAGTTTTCCTCCTCTGCAGAGTGCCTCCATATTCTAAGCCATGTCTCGCCACAGACAGATTTTTGGTAGAAGCAGAAACGGGCTTAATGTAAGAAGGTGCGCACAGTGCTTGAGCATTCTGTGTTCACTGTGCGGGTTGGCTGCTGTTGGTTATTGTGGCAAAACCTCATAAAGCTGCTCCGAGTGTCTCTGGAATTCATTTATAACAGCGAGACTGGTTACCATCTGCTGTAAATGTTTTCTAGGAAATTCACTTACCCATGTTCCCAACTTTCCATAGTTTATCTCCATTCTGTAGCTGTTTATCTTCTGAAATAATTTCAACAGTCCAGTCTGTTTAATTTGTCTGATTCTGGGAACATGAGCTAGAGCACAGATCTATCGGTTTAATCTATCAGGTCCTGGGGAGCAGACTGGAACGTACCACTAAAGCAGTAAAGAAACTGACTCCAGATCTCCAGAACTTAGAAATTAAAAAACAATTCTTTTAGGGGAATACACAAATCTCAGCAGCTTCCTGGGTAATGGGGAGGAGAGAGAACTGAGGGGCCAGCAGTGTGGTGCACTAAGGGACAAAGGGCAGGAACGGGCTACCATGAGCCGCATAGAGAGGTTGGAAATGTCTCCTCCTAAGAATGAGCTAGGGAGTAAGTGAGGGTCCACCTGTGGACAGACTAAGAGGAGACTCAAGGTTTGCAAGCTCCTTGAGGACAATCCCAGCGTCTCTGAGAGATCTTCCCCCCGTATAGACACACCCCCATTTCTCATCCGTTGCTGGAAGGTCCTAGCACCCATCAGAGGCTGACTTTTTTTTTTTAAGATTATTTATTTATTTATTTGACAGAGAGAGACACAGTGAGAGAGGGAACACAAGCAGGGGGAGCAGGAGAGGGAGAACAGGCTTCCTGCGGAGTGGGGAGCCCGATGCTGGGCTTGTTCCCAGGACCCTGAGATCATGACCTGAGCCAAAGGCAGATGCTTAACTACTGAGCTACCCAGGTGCCCCCCAGAAGCTGACTTCTTAAATAACAAAACACTTAGGAGATAACAGAAAGTTCCTCCCTGATCCACATACTAATTTTAAAGATTTAATTAGGGACATGTTATGTTATTTTAGTACAGACGGAGTTTTTCTTTCACAAAACACAGCCGTTCTAACACAGAGTGAGTTATTTTTTTTCCTTCATAAAAGCAGAGGTTCTCATGCAATGATAATCTCTAGAAGCAGAGGTTTCTGTGAAACACAATGCATAGTTTTTCTGGCTGTTTATACAGGCATGAACAGCATTTTGCTTTTTAGCCTTGGAGATGCATCACATATGGGTACCCTGACCCTGTTGGTATAGGTTCCTCAGAAATTACGTGAATATAAGCAATCATGCACTTAATATATAAAACATACTGCAGCATTGTATTGCTGCTTTGAGAAATATGTGAATTCAGTGAAATATTGTAGCAGTCATTCATGTTCATAGGAAAATTGGTCAAAGGTTTTGACAAATTTGAGGCAGGAAAGAAAACAAAGGTCATGCTTTGTACTACAAGTCGCCTGTTCTAAATGATATTTCTTAAAATTGGCTGCCAATGTGCCACAGCCTTAGCAGGCCTCTACAAGAGCCTTAGGTTTTCTGTTCTTTCAATGACATTAGAGTGTGTATGCTTCTCCTTTCCCCATGCTCTTGAACTTGTGCCTCTCCCCACCGCTTCCGTCTCTCCTGCCTCCATGGATGGCAGGACGTATGTCGTTCAACTCCGCTCGAGTTCATGTAGCATCTGTTGTAACGAGGGTAAAATTACAGCAAGAACTCTATTCCTTTTAGTGGAAGGACAACAGAGGTGAATTTTAGTATCTCCTTGAACAGTGCTGCTTCAGAGAAAGCACATTTTTGTAGCCACTAATCCTAAGTACCGGGACTTGACTCCCAGTGTTGGTTTTGCCTCTAGGCAGGTGGCTTTGTTATTTGTTTTATTTAAGCCCTTATGCCCTTCTGTTGATCTCTAATCTGCCCAGGTCATGGTAAAAGAGAAAGGCTTCCTGCTACCTATAATGGTGCAGGATAATAGGAACAAGCAAGCACTCTAGGTTTTTTGTTTTTGTTTTTGTTTTTTTAAGTATGTGAAGGTAAAAATGCTTGGCATCCAAACTGGGTTTGGACAATATTTACCAAGTGGCAAGTAGTCATATTCACATTACAGGTCAGAATAAGGAATAAGAGCATTGTACCCTCCCACTAAATTCTCTGTGATTATTTAAAAAGTAGTGAGAGGGGGATACTGGCAAGTTCTTTACAATCCCAGTGCACATCCTAACTTAATGGCCATGACAATGGTAATCGTGAGCTTTAGGTTGAAGGATTATCTTCCTTCCCTGGGACTGAATGCTAGAGGAAATTGGGATACAAATCCTACAGCTAGAGTAGATTTCCAAATGCTCACTTTGACGTTTTCTTTGATGATGTTCTTCTTAAGTGGGTTATTACTCCAAGGAGAGGTAAGAAGCAAGCTAGAAAACTCGGGGAAGCTCTGGAGAGCGGCCTTGCTAATAAGGATGTTATTTAGGGAGAAGGGCTTATGACCATCCTCAGCATTTAGGCATATGATAGATCACGTCAAGTGTCTCTGTCTTTCTCCTTTATTACCAAAGAGAAAGCAAGTTTAATGGTATTGAAACAGAAAAAAAAAGTCTTAATTGGATTAGTTAGGCCTTCTGAGGATATACGACAGATATATCCATTAAGTTAAAGGGCAACCCTGCCAACGTTTTTGTGAAATGGAAAATGTAGAAGAAACACGCTTTTAAGGATGTTCATGTATCCTTCTGGCTTTGCTACCCGTGACTTTCCTTCCTCCAGCCCCTTCCCTAGCCACAGGTCCTGATGTCACAGACACAAGGCTAGACGTCGTGACTGTGAGAATTCTGACAGTGTTGTGTTGGACAGAAGGAGTATGATGCTGGAGTACAAGAAATCACTTCTTGCTCGTTTCTTACCTTTTCATATTGCAAACTTCTCTGCTGTTCTAGAAGGATTCAGAAGAAATAGAAACCTGCTTCTTCTGTGACTATCGGAGGATTTAACTCAATTCATTAAATACCTATTGAATGTGCAAAACTGCAGAGGATAAAGAAAATTGATATAAGAAGAGTCCTGTCTTCAAGGATTTTAATCTACTCCCAAGAGGAACCTTAAGAAACCACAATCAAACAATTATCTTCTCTCTCTCTCTGGCACGGATTATGATGGTCTCTGCTCCTAAATCCAACATAATAACTCCACATTCAGGAACTGATATAAAAATGCAAAATAAAATTTAGACTTTTATTTGATGTAAAACTTCACTGGGCAAATATATTGGTAGCAGATACTGCAGAGAATTTAAATGCAACTACCTCCTTTGGAAGGCAGTAAGAACTCATTATTGTCATATCTATGCTCATGCCAACCAGTGCATTTATATGGAAATTCTAGAGGGGGTCACAACTAAGTTAAATAACTTAATAGTCAAGTAGTTTAAAAAACACAAAACCAGGAGAACAATACAACAAATCTATACAAATCAAGGATTATTAAAAATAGTGTGTGTGGGCCTAGATTAGTATGGAAATTAATATGGACCATTGGGTCTTTTCATAGGAAAAGAGGGATTAAAATAGTCCAAAAATGAATTATTTACCTTTTGAGTAATTTAACTATGTATTTGGAAGCTTTAGTATTAATCTATGAACTTATAAGCACATATATACATACGTGTAGAAAGATTAGATGCATAATCGATTCCTGTAGTAGCTAAAAAATATATTTTGAAAATAGAATGTGAAAGAAAGTGGTATGGAGAGAATCGGAAGCTCTTTATTAAAGCCCAGTCAGAAATATAGAGAGAGAATCAGTAATGAGAGCATACAGCTACCAAGTAAAATATTTCAATTTCTAAATTTTCATATCCCAAACCCCATGTTCCCCCAAAGGCTAACCTCATCTTAAGGGTGACATAGCCTCACTCTGGCTCATGCTGTTGGTCTCACAGGCCAACCCTGCTGTGCCATGGGAGGGAGCTACACACAGGTGTGAATGCCAAGAAGCCATGATCATGGGGAGCCCCATCAGCAGCCAGCCACCACTGCCGCTCCCTGGTCCCCAACTCTTCACGCCCCACTAATGGCATCACCAGTCCCTGAAAACCTCATCCCTTCCCAGTGTCTGCTGGAGCCCAGAATCTTGTCCTTGACATCAGTGTAGCTGCATACAGGGCTTTTTGGGTACAGCTTCTTGAGTAGAGTTTCCTTCAGTCTGAAGGCATAGGAGACTGAAGACCCACATCCCCCAGTCCATGAGAGTTCTTGGAGTTTCCTTGACTAGGATTTGAGGCCATGCCTGCCCAGAGACGACCCTCCACACCTCTCCGTTCTACTCTCCGGGCTCTTTCCCTATTCTCTGAGCCACCCCTCTCTCTCCATGAAGGTTAGCACATGCTTGAGTCTGTGGGGCCTACTGAGCCTCCTGCCTGCTGGAAGAAATTTGGGGATCCATTTTGTAATGTCTCCATCTCTTTTAGGCCAAACTGTCAGTTTGTACATATGTAATTTTCTTTAAAACTTGTTGAGTTTACTGTGATTCTTACCGGGCTTTGCTCTATTAAACAAGTGCAGACCCATTAATCTCTCCAAAATACTCTCTTCTTTACATCGGGCTTCTGCTGGGAAGGCTGTGGGATGATATCCAGGCCCTATTGTTTGCCTGAGTGGCTCTGAGGATCACTCACTTTATATTTTAGAGAACCTTTTGTCTAACTCAATAGCCTCCCAAAGCACCACCTTTAATCTACTTGATATCTAATCAAGAATTTCACAGTTACATCTTTGGCTTCATCTTTTGGCCATCAATCCCTGGCAGTGACTTGGATCTGACCTGTGTTCAAAAATCACTTCATGACCTTAGCATCATCTGCAATCTGCAGAAACTGAGGGTTTTCAAAGCTATTGATTCTGTTATTTCTCTGCTTTTTTATTTTTGTACAAAGGGTAGACAACCACAAGCAGGCATGAAAGATAAACCTTTAGAGGCTACAGAATATCTTAGACGGAACTTTTCAACAAGTAGTTAGTGAGGATCAGCGTTGTGTTGTGCCCAAAATACAGACAGAATCTGAACCCTCATAGTGGTTACATGAGATTGGATGCGGACAGATAATAAATGAATACTTTAAAAAAATTTTTAGCAAGCACAGAGAAGACCGTGAATCAGAGCAAAGCGCTAGTGATGGTGGTATTCTCTGTTTTAGCACAGACGGTCAGGAATTGGCCGCTATGACTTAGGCAGAGGAAGTAGGAAATGCCTGTCCTGAGGAGATGTTATTTGAGCCAAATGACGAAGACCAGGCAGCCACGTCACGGTCCTATAGGATTCCAGATAAACAGCAATGTCTGCAAAGACACAAGGGTGGAAGGGAAGAAGAAGCTGAGGATGTAGTTTTCCTATGCAGTTGTAGTTTAGATATGGGATTAAAATAAAAAGGAAAAAAAAACTAAGTATTTTACCTAAGAGGAAAAATTCAACTAATAATTTCATAAAATTTATACTTTTAATTTAATAGCAATTTTTATTTCCTAAGGATTCTCTGCTCTGAAATTACTGGCTTACAGTTTATCTTCGTATATTTTCCCTTTGTGTCATTGAATCTCTAAGATTATTAATTTGTTCATAGTATTGCTATAACTGGTGTCATAACCAAATAAGTTATATCATATCCTTTCCTAGCTCGGCCATTTTTCCACAAATTATATCTTCTGAAAACATATATTTTCTGTTTAGATTTGGCAAGGCAAAGACTTGGAAAATAGAAGGTAAGATTATCACAGTGATGAGTTCTGGAATGTCTATTTTAATTTTATTTTTTTAAATTTTTTATTGTTATGTTAATCAACATGCATTACATCATTTGTTTTTGATGTACTGTTCCATGATCCATTGTTTGTGCATAACACCCAGTGCTCCACGCAGAATGTGTTCTTTTTAATACCCATCACCAGGCTAAACCATCCCCCCAACCTCCTCCCCTCTAGAACCCTCAGTTTGTTTTTCAGAGTCCATCGTCTCTCATGATTCATCTCTCCCTCCAATTTATTCCCCTTCATTCTTCCCCTCCTGCTATCTTCTTTTTTTTTCTTAACATATATTGCATTATTTATTTCAGAAGTACAGATCTGTGATTCATCAGTCTTGTACAATTCACAGTGCTCACTATATCACATACCCTCTCCAATGTCTATCACCCAGCCACCCCATCCGTCCCGCCCCCCCACCACTCCAGCAACCCTCAGTTTGTTTCCTGAGATTAAGAATTCCTCATATCAGTGAGGTCATAGGATACATGTCTTCCTCTGATTGACTTATTTCACTCAGCATAACACCCTCCAGTTCCATCCACGTCGTTGCAAATGGCAAGATCTCATTCCTTTTGATGGCTGCATAATATTCCATTGTGTATATATAACACATCTTCTTTATCCATTCATCTGTCGATGGACATCATGGCTCTTTCCACAGTTTGGCTATTGTGGACATTGCTGCTATAAACATTGGGGTGAACGTACCCCTTCGGATCCCTACATTTGTATCTTTGGGGTAAATACCCAGTAGTGCAATGGCTGGATCATATGGCAGCTCTATTTTCAACTGTTTGAGGAACCTCCATACTGTTTTCCAGAGGGGTTGCACCAGCTTGCATTCCCACCAACAGTGTAGGAGGGTTCCCCTTTCTCCGCATCCCCGCCAACATCTGTCGTTTCCTGACTTGTTAATTTTAGCCATTCTGACTGGTGTGAGGTGGTACCTCATTGAGGTTTTGATTTGGATTTCCCTAATGCCGAGGGATGTTGAGCACTTTTTCATGTGTCTCTTGGCCATTTGGATGTCTTCTTTGGAAAAATGTCTGTTCATGTCTTCTGTCCATTTCTTGATTGGATTATTTGTTCTTTGGATGTTGAGTTGGATAAGTTCTTTGTAGATTTTGGATACTAGCCCTTTCTCTGATATGTCATTTGCAAATATTTTCTCCCATTCTGTTGGTTGTCTTTTGGTTTTGTGGACTGTTTCTTTTGCTGTGCAAAAGCTTTTTATCTTGATGAAATCCCAATAGTTCATTTTTGCCCTGGCTTCCCTTGCCTTTGGCGATGTTTCTAGGAAGAAGTTGCTGCGGCTGAGGTCGAAGAGGTTGCTGCCTGTGTTCTCCTTTATGATGTTGTTGGACTCCTGTCTCACGTTTAGGTCTTCCAACCATTTGGAGTCTATTTTTGTGTGTGGTGTAAGGATATGGTCCAGTTTCATTCTTCTGCATGTGGCTGTCCAATTTTCCCAACACCATTTGTTGAAGAGACTGTCTTTTTTCCATTGGACATTCTTTCCTGCTTTGTCAAAGATGAGTTGACCATAGAGTTGAGGGTCCATTTCTGGGCTCTATATTCTGTTCCATTGATCTATGTGTCTGTTTTTGTGCCAGTACCATACTATCTTGATGATGACAGCTTTGTAATAGAGCTGGAAGTCCGGAATTGTGATGCCGCCAGCTTTTCTTTTCTTTTTCAACATTCCTCTGGCTATTCGGGGTCTTTTCTGGTTCCATACATATTTTAGGATTTTTTGTTCCATTTCTTTGAAAAAAGTGAATGGTATTTTGATGGGGATTGCATTGAATGTGTAGATTGCTCTAGGTCACATTGACATCTTCACAATGTTTCTTCTTCCAATCCATGAGCATGGAACATTTTTCCATTTCTTTGTGTATTCCTCAATTTCTTTCATGAGTATTTTATAGTTTTCTGAGTACAGATCCTTTGCCTCTTTGCTTAAATTTATTCCTAGGTATCTAATGGTTTTGGGTGCAATTGTAAATGGGATCCACTCCTTGATTTGTCTCTCTTCTGTCTTGTTGTCGGTGTATAGGAATGCCACTGATTTCTGTGCATTGATTTTATATCCTGCCACTTTAGTGAATTCCTGTATGAGTTCTAGCAGTTTTGGGGTGGAGTCTTTTGGGTTTTCCACATACAGTATCATATCATATGCAGAGTGAGAGTTTGACATCCTCTTTGCTGATTTTGATGCCTTTGATTTCTTTTTGTTGTCTGATTGCTGTGGCTAGGACTTCTAATACTATGTTGAATAGCAGTGGTGACAGTGGACATCCCTACCGCATTCTTGAACTTAGGGGGAAAGCTCTCAGTTTTTTCCCATTGAGAATGATATTTGCTGTAGGTTTTTCATAGATGGATTTTATGATATTGAGGTATGTACCCTGTATCTCTATACTCTGAAGAGTTTTGATCAAGAAACGATGCTGTACCTTGTCAAATGCTTTCTCTGCATATATTGAGAGGATCCTATGTTTCTTGTTCTTTCCTTTGTTAATGTATTGTAACATGTTGATTGATTTGCAGCTGTTGAACCAACCTTGCAGCCCAGGGATAAATCCCAATTGGTCATGGTGAATAATCGTTTTAATATACTGTTGGATCCTCTTGGCTAGTATTTTGGTGAGAATTTTGCATCGATGTTCATCAAGGATATTGGTCTGTAATTCTCCTTTTTGGTGGGATCTTTGTCTGGTTTTGGGATCAAGGTAATGGTGGCCTCATAAAATGAGTTTGGAAGTTTTCCTTCCATTTCTATTTTTTGGAACAGTTTCAGGAGAATAGGTATTAATTCTTCTTGAAATGTCTGATAGAATTCCCCTGGAAAGCCATCTGGCCCTGGGCTTTTGTTTGTTGGGAGATTTTTGATGACTGCTTCAATTTCCTTAGTGGTTATAGGTCTGTTCAGGTTTTCTATTTCTTCCTGGTTCAGTTTTGGTAGTTGATACATCTCTAGGAATGCATCCATTTCTTCCAGGTTATCTAATTTGCTGTCATAGAGTTGCTCATAATATGTTCTTATAATTGTTTGTATTTCTTTGGTGTTGGTAGTGATCTCTCCTCTTTCATTCATGATTTTGTTGATTTGGGTCATTTCTCTTTTCTTTTTGATTAAGTCTGGCCAGGGGTTTATCCATCTTGTTAATTCTTTCAAAGAACCAGCTCCTAGTTTCGTTGATCTGTTCTACTGTTCTTTTGGTTTCTAGTTCATTGATTTCTGCTCTGATCTTTATGATTTCTCTTCTCCTGCTGAGTTTAGGCTTTTTTGTTGTTTTTTTTCTCTAGCTCCTTTAGGTGTAGGGTTAGGTTGTGTATTTGAGACCTTTCTTGTTTCTTGAGAAAGGCTTGTATTGCTATATACTTTCCTCTTGGGACTGCCTTTGCTGCATCCCAAAGATTTTGAACAGTTGTGTTTTCATTTTCATTGGTTTCCATGAATTTTTTTCATTCTTCTTTCATTTCCTGGTTGACCCATTCATTCTTTAGTAGGATGCTCTTTAGCCTCCATGTATTTGAGTTCTTTGTGTCTTTCCTCTTGTGATTGAGTTTTGATTTCAAAGCATTGTGGTCTGAAAATATGCACGGAATAATCCCAATCTTTTCGTACCGGTTGAGACCTGATTTTTGACCTAGGATGTGATCTATTTTGGAGAATGTTCAATGGGCACTAGAGAAGAAAGTGTATTCCTTTGCTTTGGGATGGAATGTTCTGAATATGTCTGTGAAGTCCATTTGGTCCAGTGTGTCATTTAATGTCTGTATTTCCTTTTTGATCTTTTGCTTAGGTGATCTGTCCATTTCAGTCAGGGGAGTGTTAAAGTACCCCACTATTATTGTATTGTTGTCAATGTGTTTCTTTGCTTTTGTTATTAATTGCCTTGTAAAATTGGCTGCTCCCATGTCAGGGGCATAGATATTTACAATTGTTAGATCTTCTTGTTGGATAGACAAGACCTTTAAGTAGGATATAGTGTCCTTCCTCATCCCTTATTACAGTCTTTGTTTTAAAATCTAATTTGTCTGATATCAGGATTGCCACCCTAGCTTTCTTTTGGTGTCCATTAGCATGGTAAATGATTTTCCACCCCCTCACTTTCAATGTGGGGGTGTCTTTGGGTCTAAAATAAGTCTCTTGCAGACAGCATATTGATGGGTCTTTTTTTTTAGTCCAATGTGATAGCCTGTGTGTTTTGATTGGGGCATTTAGCCCATTTCCATTCAGGGTAACTATTGCACGATATGAATTTAGTGCCATTGTATTGTGTGTAAGGTGACTATTCCTGTATATTGTCTGTTTTCCTTTCTGATCTATGCTGCTTTTAGGCTCTCTCTTTGTTTAGAGGACCCCTTTCAATATTTCTTGGAGGGCTGGTTTCATGTTTGCAAATTCCTTTAGTTTTTGTTTGTCCTGGAAGCTTTTTAATTCTCCTTCAATTTTCAATGACAGCCTAGCTGGATATAGTATTCTTGGCTGCATATTTTTCTCATTTAGTGCTCTGAAGATATCATGCCAGTCCTTTCCGGCCTGCCAGGTCTCTGTGGATAGGTCTGTTGCCAATCTAATATTTCTACCATTAGAGGTTACATATCTCTTCTCCTGAGCTGCTTTCAAGAGTTTCTCTTTGTCTCTGAGACTCATAAGTTTTACTATTAGATGTCGGGGTGTTGACCTATTATTATTGATTTTGAGAGGGGTTCTCTCTGCCTCCTGGGTTTTGATGCCTGTTTCCTTCCCCACATTAGGGAAGTTCTCTGCTATAATTTGCTCCATATACCTTCTGCCCCTCTCTCTCTTTCTTCTTCTTCTGGGATCCCAATTATTCTAATGTTGTTTCATCTTATTGTACCGCTTATCTCTCGAATTCTGCCCTCATGATCCAGTAGTTGTTTATTCCTCTTTTTCTCAGCTTCTTTATTTTCCATCATTTGATCTTCTATATCGCTAATTCTCTCTTCTGCCTCATTTATCCTAGCAGTTAGTGTCCCTATTTTTTTTACACTTCCTTAATAGCCTTTTTTATTTTGACTTGGTTAGATTTTAGTTCTCTTATTTCTCCAGGAAGGTTGTCTCTAATAACTTCCACGGTTTTTTTCAAGCCCAGCTAGTATCTTTAAAGTCATGATTCTGAACTCTAGGTCTGACATCGTACTAATGTCCGTATTGAGTAGGTCCCTTGCAGATGGTACTACCTGTTGTTCTTTTTGCTGACGTGATTTTTTTTTCTTGTCATTTTGTCCAGATAAGAATAGATGAATGAGAGAACAAAATGCTAACAGGTTAACAACATCCCCAGCAAATATACTCTAAAGAAAGCAGAAAAGACCTGAAGCCAGGGGAAAAGAAAGGGAAAGAAAGAAAAAAGAAAAAGGGGAAAAAAAGAAAAAGAAAAAGATAAAAACAAACAAAAACAGAACAAAACAAAAAAAAACAGAATATGATCAAATATGATTAGGCTAGTGCATTGATGAGTGCCACACACTAGATTTTGGGTGGATTTTGGTCTGTTAGAAGAAAGATCCTCGTACAATTTTAAAGAAAGAAAGTCTTATATATGTACAAAATAAGGGTTGACACAATGAAGGGATGGAAGATGACTGTAAAGATGAAAATTATAAAAGATTTTATAAAAGGAATTGAGAAGATAAGAAGTTGTTTCAAAAAAGAAAGAAGATTTAAAAAAAAAAAGAAAAAAAAGAGGGAGAAAATGTGATCGGGCAGGAGACTAGAACAAAGCCATACACTAGTGATTTAGGGTATATTTTGATCTGTTAGAACAAACTGTATCCCAAAATTTTAAAGAGAGAACAACTTATATATATATATGTCAAAAATAAGGGTAACTACTATGAAGGGATAGAATATGACTCTTAAAATGAAAACTAATTTTTTTAAAAGGGATTGTTAAATATTGGTTGAAAAAGGGAAAAAGAAAAATGCAAAAAAAAAACAATTAAAAAAATTAACTTTGAGAAACTAATGAATCATGGTAAAAAAGCCATGAATTCTATGTGCAGTATTCGCCTAGTGCTGGAGTTCTCCCTCTCTCCTTGATCGGTAAACTTGGTCTTGGCTTGCTGGCTGTTCGTGCTGATCTTCTGGGGGAGGGGCCTGTTGCCGTGGTTCCCAAATGTCTTTGCCGGAGGCGGAATTGCCCCGCCCTTGTCGGTCCGGGCTAAGCAAGCTGCTCAGGTTTGCTCTCAGGAGCTTTTGTTCCCTGCAAGCTCTCGGTACAGTGTTGGAGGCCGAGGGTGAAAATGGTGGCCTCCCAATCTCCGCCCGGAGGAAGTGAGAAATCGGGGCCCACTCCTCAGTGTGACCCCATAGACAAGCAGTCACTCCCGTGTCCCCGGTCTCCGGCCGCACTCCGTGCTCACCCGGCCTGTGACCGAGCGTTTCTATCTCTGGCACCCGACCCCGTGTGGAGTCTCCAAACCCAGCAGATCCCTGCGGTGCGCTCCCGCGCCGCTCCTCCCGGGGGAGGAAGGGGAGTCTCCCCGGATCTGCCGCTTGTTGGGTCCCTGCTGGAGGAGCAGTGGCCCGACTGGGCCGGACCACAGTTTATGGCCACCCCGAGCTGAGAGCCCGCGCCTCGGCTCCGTCTCTGCAGCCGGCTTCCCCGCTCCGATCCCTGGGAGCTCTGCCGCACTCAGGCACCCCCTGGTCTTTCTGTGACCCCGAGGGTCCTGAGACCCCACTGTCCCGGGAGGATTTCACCCCCCGCTTAGCCACTGGAGCGACGTCCCTCCGCGGAGCCGACTTCTAAAAGGTCCGATTTAGTGCTCCACGGCTCTAGCACTTGTCAGAAGCGGCCGACGGAGGCCCCCTCCCCCGCCGTCTATCCTCCCGAATATCGCCTCGGATTCACTTCTCCGCACGTCCTACCTTCCAGTAAGTGGTCGCTTCTCTGTTCAGAGTTGTTGCTACTCTCCTCTTTGATCTCCTGTTGAGTTCGTAGGTGTTCAGAATGGTTTGATCCCCATTCAGCTGAATTCCTGAGACCTGACGAAATCCAGGTCTCCTACTTCTCCACCATCTTGCTTCCCTTCTATTTTAATTTTCTTTTGTGATAACTTGTACATATATGTGTGTGTGCATTGGGAGTCTTTTCCCCAAAGAAAACGCTTTGCTCAGACTATAAATATACATTTTCTGATCTTAGATTTTATATAAATATATATATATATATGTTTTCTAGTTATAGATTTTTTTACCCTCCTGCCTCCATTAGACACACAACATAATGTTCATCAAACATAGACTCAAACCATAAAGAATATTGTTTGCTGTTTGAAAGAGCACCCAGAGAACTGGATAGTTACCATGGGAAGATTTTTGCAGGAGTCTAAACGGAAATAATAGAGTAAATGCACTGCTTTCTCATTACTCCTTCTAAATATTTGCTTCTCTTTGGTCAGTACTGACTTTCTCTAATTTCTGCCCAAGTGCATGCAAACACATACCCATGAATATTTTAGAAAATCACATTAAATGTGCGGGTAATTAAGGATAGGCAGATGGGTGTTCATGGCTTTTCTTTTCAATTGTATTTTGATTCATTCATGTAACTAATTAATTTCTATATTAGAGCTTGGACCAAAAAAAAAAAAAAACTTTAGCTGCACTTAGTGAGCCCATAAAAATTAACATGTAAATATAAGAAACATAATTGCCAAATTATTTATGGACCTCTCGTTAGCATAAATATTTTTAAAGCTGTGTATTTCCAGGTAAATCAGACATCAGACCAACTGAATGAATCCAATTAGGGTATACAAAACCATGTACCCCACACCCCCAGATCCTTCAGTAATATCCCAGGACAAGTGCAGGCAACAGCGCCTAGGGCAGCTTTGAGCTTGCTGGGCACTGAGGCTGGAATTTATTAGAAGCAAAGCCTTAGACATAATCATATATGATCACAGTTGATCTTTGTGGAGTTATCACGTCCTGGAATAAAGACTCAAACACCCAGAAGATCAAGAAAAAAGCCAACAGAAGGTATTATGTTTTAAAAAATACATATTTTAACACCCTGGAGGTAGGATGCCATTCATGCCCACTGCAGAAGTAGAATCAGAAATTCAGTGAAGAGGGAAGGAAGAAAGGAAGGAAGGAAGGAAGGAAGGAAGGAAGGAAGGAAGAAAAAGAAAGAAAGAAAGAAGGAAAGAAAGAAAGAAGCAAAGAAATCATGTGTAAAGTCTTTCCTTCCAGTAAAGATGGCCCTCAATCAGAAAAAGAAAAAAGAAATTCAGGGAAAGAGAGGACATTTTGACAAGGGGTTTCTATTTTGACTCTTTTGACAAGGGTTGTGTGTGCAGTCAGAGCGTGGGGACCTGGCAGCGCGGCCCAGGAGCGAGAGCTGTTTGGGAGGCTGGAGCACGTGACCGCGGAGGAGTCCTGGAGAGGCGAGGACTGCCAGACAGGTGCATGAGCCCCTGGTTGCAGCAGACAGTATCAGTACCCTGTTTGCTGTTTTCCGGTGCCAGAGGAGAAACCCACAACTTCTCTACTTTGAGTTCACCAAGGACAAGATCTCTGGCATGCATTTTGGTTATCCTTTATTCTAGGTCTTGAAAACCGTAGATGCGTACTCCTCTCCAGTGTGTGTCTTGAAAGACTTTCATAATGGGAAAGAAAGACTAATTTTGTCTCTCATCTGTAGAGGTATGCAAAGCCAGAGCATGTGTGAGTCAGAGGTCAAAAAGAGCCAAATACTTTATTTTTATTTTTTTTAAAGATTTTATTTATTTATTTGAGAGAGAGAGAATGAGAGACAGAGAGCGCAAGAGGAAAGAGGGTCGGAGGGAGAAGCAGACTCCCCGCCGAGCAGGGAGCCCGATGTGGGACTCGATCCCAAGACTCCAGGATCATGACCTGAGCCGAAGGCAGTCGCTTAACCAGCTGAGCCACCCAGGCACCCAAGAGCCAAATACTTAAAAAAAAAAAATTACCTTTCACCCTAGCTATGAAATTTTAGGTTGAAAAAAAAATCAGAGTGACTGATGTAATACTAAAGTTATCTATTTATATTTTTTTACACTTTTATCCATAATTAGGATGAGAACATACGTTCTTATTGAAACTGGGACTCTTTAAAAGTGGGAGGAGGGTGGGGAACAGGTGTTTAGCCAGTCGGGTCATCAAGACAGCACAGGGACAAGCAAGAATCTGCCTGTAGAGGCACTGGGGGCCCACTCAGCACCTCCTCCGTGTTCTGGGTTCTGCGGTCCCTGAGCCCATGACGTGTTGGGACCCATTCTAAGTGGCATCTCAGCGTCTCAATCTGAAATCTATTTGTAACTCAGTAGCTTCTCTCCTTATTATTATCTGTGCTTTTCCCCTCAGATAAGCATGTGATAAAATCATAATAACCGTTCCTGGGTGGCATCGTCAACACCGTCAACTTCCTCTGTTTGTTGAGAAAACAGATGCATTTTCTATCACATGCAGCTTGTTTGTTTTCATTTGCTGGAAAGAAAATACACTGGAAACAGAAATATGAGAAATACTTGACTACATATTTGCTTTATTTACAAAGGGCTAGAAGGGGAACACTCCTGGAATTTCCGTAAGAAGATAAAAGCAAATATTAATATTTCCACATATCTGAAATTCTGTTCACCATCCTCCTAGAGGGAAATCTCAAGAATGTCCTTTCTTGCTTTTAAAAACTAATAATGTGACAGTTTTGGTCTCAGCTTCTCCGTAGACATAGTGAGAAATGACTCATTCAAAAATTTACATTGATCTCTCATCCAACTATATTCCAACTGATAAAATTGATTTCCTTTTACTCTGTAAATGTATTATTCAGTCAAAAAAGATTTCTTGACATGTTAATAGTGATTTCCTGCTGTCTGCTTGAATAGTACTGTTGAAATATCAGTTTGTTAATCATAACTATGCTTATTTGTGTATTTCCTTTTGACGAGTACTCTGCTCTGTTTGCTGCAATTTTAAAGAGGGAAAAAATGAGACTTCTCAGTATCTCTATGGTGAGAGGAGAGAAATTACACTCAGAAAAGGTGGCTGTAGCCCAGAGCTCACTCCGTTAGAACTGTAAGTGCATGCTGCAAATCAAAGCAGTAAAATATCTGGAAAAACCAGAGGCCAATAAAATGCATACATTTAATGGGTAGCTGTCAACAACGATACATAGAACAACTCTCTGAAATATGAATTCAAGTTGGAGTCATTAATTCCACAAATATCCATCTCATCTGAATTAGCAGTTCATGTTGGTTAGAAGGATTGTATTAAGGGGTATGATTATAGTGAGACTCCCCATAGAAATCTGCTGAGGAAGTGGGTAACACCAAACAGAGAGAGAAATGGGAAAGGCTTGGGAGGAGAGACCCAGGCACATGGGTGGAGAGTTACACATGGTTCTCTTGGGGAAACAGAAGAAAGTGAAATCTCTGATTTCTCCCAGCTGGAAGTGGGGAGCAACATTTCAGGGAGAGTACCCTAACACAGCTGCTATTCCTTGTGCATGAAATGGAAAGGAGACGCAGAGAGCCTGGGTAACTTGCTAGGAATGAGGACGCAGAATTTCCATATTCCAGAGAGTATGCCAAATCTCCTTTGGTTCAGAAAAAGTTATTTAGAGGGACAACAAATCTGGACATTCCTTTCTCGGAGACTAATTCACTGCGTCCCTCAGGGTGAGGGTGGTCCTTGTTTCCACTGAGCCCAGTCCATCCGGCCACCATGTCTTCTCCTAGAGTCACCTAAGGGTCTTCACACCCTCCTCTGCACCTGTTCTCTACCTGCCAAATCCGTGTTTCCCATGGCAGGTCAGAATTATTTTCTTAAAATATATGTCCAACCATGTCACTTTCCCACGTAAACTCATTTTATGGCTTCTGATTATCGATGAGCTTTGAACTCGCTGGGATGAACTGCTCACATCTACAGACCTGCCATACCAAACCTCCCGTGGTCGCCCTAACACTCAGTGCTTTTTCTAGCTCTGACTTGCTAATGCTGGGCACACTCCAGAAACCTACATGTGTCATTTCATATATTCATTAGCCTGCTGACAATTTCTTCGGTAGGTTCAGTGTGCGCAGAGAAATGTTTGGATGGGGCACAGAACAAGAAGGAAGCAGTCAGAATCTCTGTCCTCAAGGAATGAAGTAATTAACCAGGTGTTTTATTCCCGCTGAGTGCACTGAATATTTCTTTTCTGTCTTCTCACGACAATCTACACCTACCTCCATTGTAACTCTCATTAGAATAGAGAGAGATACCTCGTTTACTGGTCTGTAATCCCAGGGTACCATGAGCTCCTTGAGAGTAGTATAAAAATTATTTGCATCTTTGTTCCCAGTGTTGTGACTTGGTTTTATAAAGTTTGTTGAACTGAGAAGCACCTATATGGTGTTTTCAAGATACATAAGAATTGTCCTCGCATAAAACATGTGGATTATAAAACAACGGGTTATGATTGGGATTTCACATTAAAAAAAAAACAGAATTAATGTAAACTTCAAGAAGCCATGGAGAATAAAAGTATAAATTATACCTGAAAAGAGAAAACTGGATGAAGGATCTGTCACACACATGCACACACACACACAGAAATACTGTGAAACATGGATAACATTAAAATAATGGAGGTGGATACATGGAATGTGAACTAAGGATCTAGTTACTACCCGGTCCGTCAAAGTGTGGGGAGGAAATGTTACAGGCTGGATGAACGCTGAGTCCGTGAGGGGAAAATGATGGTAATTTCACACAGGAAGTTAAGGATAAGAAATGCTTCAGTGAGAACATGGAGACTTCAGCTGACGAGTATAAAGGAGGAAGATAGTGAAAAGACAGAGGACTTGTCATTCATATGTTTAAGTAAATTGCACCAAAGCTAGTCAAGGGAATCTGTGATCAAGAAACAGAAGGGGTGGGTGCCTGGGTGGCTCAGTCGGTTAAGCGTCTGCCTTCGGCTCAGGTCATGATCTCAGGGTCCTGGGATCGAGCCCCACATCGGGCTCCCTGCTCCGCGGGAGCCTGCTTCTCCCTCTCCCACTCCCCCTGCTTGTGTTCCCTCTCTTGCTGTGTCTCTCTCTCTCAAATAAATAAATACAATCTTTAAAAAAAAAAAAGAAACAGAAGGGCTGGTGACTATGTCCATTTCGGTTCTGAAAGCAGCGAGTTATCAAGAGCGAAGCATACAAATCAGCACACACGAGGACTGGGTTTCACGGAGGTACCGGTGTTGCCGTGTCTGTGGGTCGGAGCTATTCAGTTCGCACAGCAAAGGGAACGTAGCATCAGGATGGGGGACCAGAGGAAAGAGCCAGAAGCCAGGGAGAGTTCTGGAAGACAGAAGAATGCACACAGGAGGCAGTCTGTCCAAGGTTGAAGAGAGATGCAGGGAAGTGGCCGTGGAGTCAGGTGACTTGGGGAACTGAGGCAGGTGGTGGCTCCTCGGAGGGTCAAGTGGGAGCATCTGCGGGGAGGATGCAAACGGCGTCCTCTGCTTACGTGTCTCTGATGGTTGGCTCCCAAGTGTTAGAACCACGACTAGGGACAAAGAAAAAGAGGGAGACTGTATGGGAGAGGAAATATTTGCTACATCCAGGGCAAATTATATCTGAACAGGTAAGAGTGGGGTTAGAAGAAACTCCCCCGACAGCAACAGCAGGGCAGGCAGAGAGCAGGGAGAGAAGTGGTGTGGACCCGGCCATTGGAGCCGTGAAAAAGTAAAACAGGAATGAGGAAGAGATACTACGCAGAAAGCCATAGAACAACTGTTTCAGATTCATCGTCGCCAACAGTGACAATTCACTGAAGGTATGAAAAAACACCACACTCCTATTGAGGATATTGGTTAGTTTTTAGTTGATGAAGAGCTGTCCAGTGTAGAGAATGGCTGTTTTCCATCTTCCTTTTGTCATCAATTTGGAAATCTATGAGGAAGAGGCCAGGAAAGTAGTCGAAACTCAGCATGTAACCTACTGTGGCACAAAGATGTGGACGAGAATGTGAACACAAAAGTCAGCAACACACCGATGTGCAGATAAACAACGCGGAACAGAAGTCGCGGGACAGAAAAGGAGCCAGGAGCCCGTGTGACGGCGAGCCGTGTGCACAGTACTGCTTCCAGGAAAGGTGTTAAAGAATAAAACTACCTCCCAAGGAGAAGGAAACTTTTTTCTCAAGTGATTAAACTTATAAAAAAATCAATTACTGCTTTAAACATTTTATATTTATCTACTATTCCTGAAACGTCCCCAGGAGAAACTATGCATGATATGTGTGGGCCTTAAAAAAAAAACAAAAAAAAAACATGGTTATCTTTTTTTATACACAATTTGGGATCATTCTTTGTAAAACAACTTCTGTCTGGCAATCGGCCTTTAGGTTTTTGTTCAAGGGAGGCCACGTTATCACATTAAAACCCAAAGGTCAGACATCTGTGAAACATTGTGTTAAAAGCCAAGAAGCTGAGGCAGAAGAATTCTTTCTGCTTCATCTCAATATAAATTGTAGCTCAAACAGTGATCTGGATTGACAATGGCCACCAATCTGAAATGAACGGTATTGCACTGAACATCTAAAATGTCACACTAGGAGTTGTGTATGGCTTTAATTTTCAACTGCCTGGCCTTGTTCTTGGTATTTGTACCTTCCAAATGTGGTTTTTGACCTTCAGATGATAGGATTTTATACCTGGAATGAACAAGTGAAAGCTTTGGTACATTGATTGTAGCCAGAAATTGCTTATTTGCTAATTCATTTTTTATAATATATTTACTTTGGGAATAAACAATAAGATAAATTTAAACTGAGTTAATTTGGGCAGATGGTAACTTACAAAGAAAAATACCTTTAGCATTCTATGCAATGGGAAATACTTGACAATGGGAACAGCAGAGTCAAGTTAGCCTATATAATTCTAGTAATTTCCATATACTTTGTGTCTATTTTATGTTGCATGTTCTATTGACAGTTGCTAAGCTTCAGGATAAAATTGTTTAAATGTTCTCAACTCTGTTATTCTCGGCAAAAGTAGGTTACTATGAAGATAAAATGAAACCACTGCTGGAGAAATTCACTTTGAAAAAGCAAAATTTTAAAAAGGAGGATGTTTTATCTCTTGCCCTTCAAATCAGATTTTTCCAGATTCCTTTCCAATACACGACCACGTAAAAGGAATGTTATGGGAAAAATATATTTATTTGGAGTTCCATTAGTGTATATAAAAGTTACCCAAAGGAAAAAAAACTTGCTTATGCAGGACTGAGGAGGTTGGAAGAGAATGAATGTACAGGTGACTGAATAAGAGGAAGCACCTCAGAGATACTCAGCTTCGGTTCCTCACCTGCTCAATAAAGCGAATATCACAAGAAGGTGAGTCATGTGAATTTTTTGGTTTCCCAGTGCTTATAAATGGTATGTTTACTGTACTGTAGTTTATTGGTGTGCAATAGCATTATATCTAAGAAAATGTACATACCTTAATTTAAAAATATGGGATTGCTAAAAAACATGCTAACCATCATCTGAGCTTTCAGTGAGTTGTAATCTTTTTGCTGGTGGAGGGTCTTGCCTCAGTGTTTGTGGCTGGTGACCGACCAGGGTGGTGGCTGCTGAAGGTTGGGGTGGCCATGGCAAGATCTTAGAATAGGACAACACTGAAGTTTGCTGCATCGATTGACTCTTCTTTCACAAATGATTTCTCTGTAGCATGTGATTCTGTTTGATAGCATCTTACCCACAGTAGAACTTCTCTTAAAATTGGAGTCCAGGGGCACCCGGGTGGCTCAGACGGTTAAGCATCTGCCTTCGGCTCAGATCATGATCCCAGGGTCCTGGGATGGAGCCCCCATCGGGCTCTCTGCTCAGCAGGAAGCCTGCTTCTTCCTCTCCCCCTTCCTGCTGCTTCCCCTCCTTGTACACTCTCTCTCTCTGTCAAAAATAAATAAAATCAAAAAAAGAAACTAGAGTCCATCCTCTCAAACCCTGCCGCTGCTTTATCATCTAATTTTATGTGATATTCTCAATCCTTCGTTGTTGTTTCAACAATCTCCACAGCATCCTCACTAGGAATAGACTCCTCTCAAGAAACCACTTCCTTGCTCATCCATAAGAAGCAACTTACCCATTCAAGTTCTATCATGAGATGGCAGCAATCCGGTCCCATCTTCAGGTCCCGCTTCTGATTCTGATTCTCATGCCGTTCCCACCAGATCCGCAGTGACTTCTTCCCCTGAAGTCTTGAACCCCTCACAGTCCTCCATGAGGTCTGGAATCACCTTCTTCCAAACTCCTGTGAATGTTGATATTTTGACCTCTTCCCATGAGTCACATGTGTTCTTAATGACATCGGAACGGTGAATCCTTTCCAGAGGTTTTCCATTTACTTTGCTCAGATTCCTCACAGGAGTCACCATCTATGGCAGCTGTAGCCTTATGAAATGTATTTCTTAAATAATAAGACTTGAAAGTTGAAAGGACTCCTTGATCCACGGATGCAGAATGGATGCTGTGTTAGCGAGCATGAAAACATTGATCTCATTGAACATCTTCCCTGGGAGCTCTTGGGTGACCAGGTACATCATCAATGAGCAGTCGTATTTTCAAAGAAATCATTGTTTCTGAGCAGTAGGTCTCTAAGTATATTCAGTAAACTATGTTGTGAACAGATGTGCTGTCATCCAGGCTTTGTTGTTCCATTTCTAGAGCACAGGCAGAGGAAATTTAGCATGATTCTAACGGGCCCTAGGATGTCTGGAACAGTAAATGAGCATTAGCTTCAACCTAAAGTCTTCAGCTGCATTGGCCCTAATGAGAGGGTCAGCCTGTCCTTTGAGGCTTTGAAGCCAGGCACTGACTTCTCCTCTCTAGCTATGGCAGTCCCAGACGGCATCTTCTTCCAGTAGAAGGCTGTTTCATCTACATAGAAAATGTGTTGTTCAGTGTAGCCGCCTTCCTGAATTATCTCAGCTGGATCTTCTGGAGAACTTGCTGCAGCTTCTCCATCAGCACCTGCAGCCTCACCTGGCACCTTTATGTTATGGAGATGACTTCTTACTTCTACGTCATGAACCAACCTCTGCTGGCTTCAGACTTTCCTCCTGCCACGTCCTCACTTCTCAGTCTTCACAGAACTGAAGAGAGTCAGGGCCTTGCTCCGGGTTAGGCTTTGACCTGAGGGAATGGTGTGGCTGGTTTGACCTTCTATGCAGACCACCGGCACTTTCTCCACATCAGCAATAAGGCTGTTTTGCTTCCTTTTCATCCGTGTGTTTACTGGAGTGGCACTTGTAATGTCCATCAAGAACTTTTCCTTTGCGTTCACAACTTGGCTAATGTTTGCTGCAAGAGGCCTAGCCCTCAGCCTGTCACAGCTTTGGAGAGATGCCTTCCTCATTCAACTTACTCATTTCTAGCCTGTGATTAAAGTGAGAGACGTGTGACTCTTCCTTTCATTTAAACACTGAGAGCCCATTACTGTAGTGTTATTAATTGGCCTAATTTCAATATTGGTGTGTCTCAGGGAGTGGGGAGGCCCCAGGAGAGGGAGAGAGACAGGGGACTGGCTTGTCACTGCAACAGTCAGAACACGCAGTTAGGGATCAATTTCGCCATCTTGTAAGGGTGTGTTCCATGGCACCTCCAAACAATTACAATAGAAACATCAGAGATCACTGATCATAAATCAGCAGAACAAGTGAATAATATGAAAAAGTTTGAAATATTGCAAGAATTCCCAAAACGTGACACAGAGACATGGAGCCAATGCTGTTGGAAAAATGGCCCTGATAGACTTGCTGGACTCAGGGTTGCCACAAACCAATTTGTAAAAAAATGCACTACCGGTTAAGAACAATAAACTGAAGCAAGTAAAACGAGGTATGCCTGTATACAGCCAGTTAGAGAGCAGGCTTTGGAGATTTGAGAATCAAGCTCACCAATTGTTAGTTTTGTGAACTTGGAAAAATTCACCTCTTGGAGCCTCAATTTTCTCATCTGTACAGTGCATTTGGTAATGGTTACTACCTCTGAGATCTATTCTAAGAAATACCTTAGCTAATACTCGACAGCACAAAATACAATGTAAAATCATAGCTTGTATTCTTTTCCCACTAAAGCCATGCTGTGTGATTAGTGATCTGCATCATGATTTGCTAAATGGTGGTTGGGGGCGGTGGTGTCCAGTGAATCTGGGGAAGTTCCCGATGTGGCTAGAATGGAAAGCACTCTTCACCAGTCCAGAGCAATTTGATTTTTAACAACCAATACTGCTGTCCTGGTGCAAATCAGATGAATATCAGAGATGGACAAGCATTCCTTTTTTTTTTTTTTTTTTTTAAGAAGCCTAGTTTGGTGATTAAAATTTCAATGCCTTTATGGATTTAATGTTCTAGGTCAGATGATGCAGCTCATACAGCTGATGTGGAAAGATGGGTAGCAAGGAGCTGCAGGGCATCCCTACCCACACCTGCACTCCTTGGTCCCTGCCTGCCTCCCGGGCTCCTCCTGGACTGAAGCAGGGCGGGAGAGGGAGGTGGGCTCGGAACAGTCTGTGTTCTGCGTGCTCTGTCCCCCTGCCTGTCCCTGAGACACGCAGTACAGCCTCCTTCCCCTCTATTCAGACTCCCCTCAAAGATAGCTCTCTTGCTGGGGGACACAGTGCCCCGCAGGTCACCACCTTGCACGGGGTCACTTTGGATCTGATTTAAGTTGCACACGTGCCTTCCCTCAAGTGCAGAGCTCTCCCACTGACCACCAGCCTTGCACCTGTGGGCACCAGCCTCGCACCTGTCACAAACCAGCCCGTGGGCGCTGGGCCTGCAGATGACCTATCAGCCTCTCCAGATGGTTCTAAGAAGCCCTCAAAGAATGCACACTCAAACCTGAACCCCCAGGGAAAGTCCAGTGACTATGTTATGTTTTTGAACAAGAAAAGGGAATGCTGTTTTCTCTGACTTTTTCTTGGGGCTGGGGGCAGCATCCCTTCTCTGAATTCCCCCTCCTCAAATTTCCACTCATGGCTCACTCCATCTGATGTCTGTCACCTCACCTCTGCTCCAAAAGTCAAATCCCAACTGCTTTGACCCCACCCGGCCTTTGTGGTGAGTGTGGACGTGGGAAGCCAGCGCCCTGGGAAGCCTCCCTTTGGCTTAGTTTTGCTACAACATCAAGAGTGTACCCAGTTCCTGCAGGCTCTGCTGCGGTTTCAAGTTTGTATCCTACCTCCTGTGTTTTCTGTCTTCTTTTCAACTCACCCTCCTATGACAACCTTTCAAGTCTATGACCCTACCTTTCCTCCTTTTCTTCGGCTTTACCCCTCATATGACCTCGTCACGCCAAACAGCCAAAAGCAACAGTGTGTTCACCAGCAGATATTGCCTTTGAGCTTTTTTCCAGGCAATTTGGTTTTTTCCCCTTAATTTTAGCATCAATTCATATTCTCGTACCTAGTTATCCTATCCTTTATTCAGAATGGTATAAATTTCGAGAGAATCTCAAAGTACAGTAGTAAAGACCTGTGACATTGCTAAATAATAACCTACAAGTAAGATAAATAAAAATAAGCAACATTGATGAATAAATTATGATGGGTTACAGAATGGTCTGTTCAGCATGCAAAGACCTTAAATTTGACCAATAATTAAAAATAAATTTTCTGCTTTAAACAATTGCAAAAAAGTTATACTCAGCCATGAAATAGGAGAAAAGAAAAGGAAGATTCAGAAAACAAACAAGCCCCTTGAATAAAAATGCTGAAAATTTCTAAGTATTCTTACGTTTTTTACCCTTTGTTTCCAATATTTATCTGTTCACCAAACAATTGATGATCACTAAAGACAAAAATAAACCCATCACCTACAAATAACTTAAATATACGTAAAGATTGGTCATAACCACCCAAGCCTGGAAAGAATCACTATTGTCCCTGCATATCCATCTTTTCAAACTCATTTAAAGAGAAGGTAGCTGAAATTCCTATCTGTAGCTATATCCTATCTGTAAAAAATGCATCTGAAATGCATTTTTTAACCCATCTGTCCCACTCACACATATTGATGGAAAGGGGAGATAGAGCATTTTTTTGAGCATTAGCTCAAAGTTCAAAGTTCCTGATAGCCCCTCTAACTTCTGAAAAAAGGAAACAAGTATAGATGTGTAAATCTTGCCTTTCTTGCTGAGGCATCAGTGAGACTTTGAATGTACAAATACAAGTCCTGGGCTTAGCAGAGTGGAGAATATGCATTCTCTGCAGAGTAAAATACGAGGACTGAGTTTTGGAGACGATCAAGAAACCAGTGAAGTCAGAAAAAAGTAAATAGGGGCGCCTGGCTGGCTCAGTCAGTGGAGCATGCAACTCTTGATCTCGGGGTTGTGAGTTTAAGCCCCATGTTGGGTGTGGAGATTACTTAAAACAAAATCTTTAAAAAAAGAAAAAATATATATGTTGGTAGAGATTAACGGGTAAGTGGGTGTCTAACCATGTGATAAGTATATACCCTCCTTTGTTATAATTAGTATTAAAACTTGTGGCTGCCCGCAGACTCGTCTGGTTCCTTCAGGGGAAACCAGAAGTAGGGAGGGGAGGTAATGGGTAAAAAGGATTTATGATTGTAAACAGTTTGATTTGGTTTTGATTATGGGAGAAATCAAGGAAATAAATAGATTGAACTCATGAACACAAGTAACCATAAGCCTGAAGCCCACAAAGAGATTCATAATCCTTTGCTTTTAGCCTAATAAAGAATTATTCCCATTTTAGAGGTAAGAGCCAAGTGACTCAGATATGGGAACTCAGCTAAGTCACCCTTGAAATCTAGAATACCTGGGCTTGTGTTTTGGTCTTTAGTTTTTATTTCGTTTTCATTGTCTTGCTTACTTGGTATTATCTTTTCCACTTGGTGGTTTATTCAGATATGTTAACCCTATTTGGGAGCTGTGGGGAATAGTTATGTACTGAATGAGCACTTACAAAAGTTGTGTTAATCACATGATTTTTGAAGTGTGTGTTCCATCCTTCCTTAAAGGAATAAAAGTGGTAAATTCTCACCATATGTAAGCGGCATGGTCAGCTATTAATTAGTAACGCATTTCCCAAATGCAGAGATTCTTTCCTCTTCCCACATACAGTATTATTTCTAGCTGACAAAGCTTATAGTTATAGCATCTCTAGAGACAAGTCCAGGGACCCAACATGTGGGGAAATAATAATGTAAACATAACTTTAAACATACACCTCATAGATCTTCATTGTATGTCTTCGAGGCAGGTAAACATTGGCATAAATTGCATGTAGAGTGAAAGCTTGAAAACAAGGCAAGGTGAAATTAGAACTCACTGTTCTTTTAGGAGATGACAAATGAAAGCAGAAGAGGTAGCAAAGCGACGTCCTGGATCAGTGTTCGCAGATTTCACAGTGTCGAGAGTTTACTTATGATATGTCCTTGGCATTAGCTCTTTATTCACATTCCTGTGTGCCTCTAGCTTCATTCTGTACAGATGACTGATGATTACACGCTAACTGAAGGGCCAATCACTGGTTGTTCATGAGCTTTGCATGGATATAATGGGAATACTCTTTATCACAGTAATAAAACTGCCTTTGCACAAAAGTGAAAATCAGAGGCACTAAAAAATTTATTTGATGTTGCTTTTCTAAAGCACAAACTTTTCTGCAGACAATTTCTACCGTCTGCGTCAAGTTCTATAACTCAGGTAGTTTCAGAATGTCGTTCCTATGCCCTCACTAGGTGCCACTCCGAGATTTTAAAGAGGAAACACTAACAGAATGGAAGATAAATGAAGACTAATACCGTTATTAGTTGTTAGAGTCTAAAGTTCTTTAAAGGTCATAGAAACGGTTTCCTTCCTCTTAGATCTGAAGGCATTTCAGCCTGTACAGATCCAGCTCATTCAAACTCATCAGCTGGGAGCACTTTGGTGGCTCAGTCGGTTAAGCATCTGACTCTGGGTTTAGACTCGGGTCATGATCTCAGGGTCCCGGGCTCCAGCCCTGTGTTGGGCTCCCTGCCCAGCAGGGAGCCTGCTTGAGGTTCTTCCCCTCTGCCCCTTCCCCCGCCATGCTCTTGCATGCGTGCACTTTTTCTCTCTCTCTCAAATAAATAAATAAATCTTTTTAAAAAATCATCAGCTGCGTGAAGGTGGACCCCAAATTAGGTAGCAGTTTCTTAATTATGGATCCAGTTCTCTTTCTATAAGTTAAGGAAACAAATTATTTAATTTAATAAAGTACCAAGAAGATTACCAGACATGGGTAGAAGCTCCGCACCCACTTTCTAACCCTTACAAGCAAAGTCCAGAAGCAGGAGACCCTCTCCTCCTCCCTTTTTGAATTCCAAAGTATTTTGCCCTGTTTTTCTTCACTCTGCTTATATTTTGATTGTGTTTTCATTAACCTAATAACCTAAAATTATGATATATTAGAATGTGACTCACTCTCTGGGACATACAGGACAGACATGGTAGGAATATAATTTCACTAGTGGAAAGTGAATAATTACAGCAGAACTTCAGTTTGAAAATTTTTCAGGGAGAGAAGCCCTCTTTCTCTTCTCATTCTGCTGCTTCTTTCATTTTATGATCATTATCATAATCATATCATATCAAAATATGATCATTCATCTTGCAGACCCAGATGTAATTTTTCATGAGAAAATAGTACAGTTCCACAAATATGAAATGTGCTAGTACATATATTTTTACATTTTCTGTTAAATATATTCTGCATTTTTTTTCTATTTAAATAAATTCGCCGCATGTAGGAACACACATCCAGTTTCCCTTCCTGCGCCCCTACGGAGTAATTGAGTGTGTGGGTGTGTGTGTTAATAAAAAGAAATAGTGACAAAGTACAAGGTACTTATTAATTCAAGCTAAAACCTTCATTCTTACAACACAAACTATTATTTGTCTATACTACTAATAGTAATAGTAATGTACAGTTACTTTTAACGTCCTTCCATGATCCATCCTTCTGGACAGAGCAATGAGATAAAAGCATTGCAATTATCTATAATAGGAAATGGAATTTCATTTCCAAAGAACAAATACACCATTATACTAAAACATTGTTGGAAGAATACGACTGATGTAATCAATGTTCAGGTAGTCAAAGGAATGTGACCTTTGAGGCTATGGCTAGATAATTATGGATGGAATAATTCATAGTGATGGAATCAAATTCTGTTTCAAATTGAAAAAGTACGTATTGGTCAACTTGGGCTACCATAATAAAATACCATACACTGGGTGGTTTAAACAACAGAGGGGATGCGAAATATCTAGAGTGTGGTCTCCCAAGCATTCACCTGATGGACTATAGTTGCGTATTCGCTTCATCCACACCCAGAACGGTACTTCCCACATCACAGGCAGGGTGGTGCATGTATGTGATGATCAATAAATATGCATCAAAAGACTTTAAAGTAAGATACGTATATGATCATATTTTTTGTCTCCATATGTAAACATATTTGCAAAACCAAAAGTATGTGACCCTGCTCACAGGTGAAAGCTCCCCTGAACCTTTCATTCTTGGCAGCTCAACCTCTTTGACTCATGCCCCACATAAGCCATCGACTGGGAAAATGTGCAGAGTCTCTGCTGTTTTACACCGGTTCAGCGGCCTTGCGGCTGTTTCCCACCTTGGCACAGCTGCGGCAGCAGGTGCGCGTGCTGCCCCCACGGTGACAACGATAAGCTTAGTAGCCGACAGCCTTTAAGCAGAGCATCTGTTGTGACTTTCAGAAGCACTCGGTAAGCGCCCCAGCACGCGGGGCTGGAAGGAATCACAAATTTTACGCAGAGCCTTTTATTTTATTAAAAAAAAAAAAAAGGAAAAAAAAACCCCATAAGTTTAAAGAATAGAGCAGCAGAGATCAGGGGGACCCACACGCTTTTCCAGGAGCGGGGCGTCTGCTGGTGATCCGTATCGCCAACAACAGTCACTGCAGCGAAGGCTCAGCCCCTCAGCCCCTGCTTCATGCCCCAGGCCAGGCGGCGGGCGCGATCTTCCAGCAGCTGCAGAAGCAGACTCGTGGCTACCTCACCCTTCAGAAAAGGAGAAAGAATGATGGACGGGGAAACACGGGGAGGAAGTATCGTTACAGGATTTTCTGCTCCGTCAGTGACCGAGGTTCTTGGTCAGGCTGCTTTGAAGAATGCAGAGGGAGACCAGACAGAGGGGTGGGCAGCAAAGCCAGGTTGACTGAGCGAGAGCAAGGTGATAGTACAAAGCTCCCGAGGAGGGAGGGGACCCCAGAAGGTTGCCACTGGAGTTTCTAAGTCTAGGATTTTTTATGGGCTTTATGTGGCGGGTTGTTTTAACCTGACGAACCCTCCCTGCACCTGTCACCCCATCAGGCTTTTGTCGTCTCCCTGTCATGTGGGAGAGGGTGGAGGGCTCCTTCCAGGGGGGTGTGAAATCCTTTTAAGGGTGGTTTCCTTCTAGGGCGGGCCCTCTTGTCCCTGCAACTATCACTTATTAATAAGCTGTTTATTCTTCATTGCATGAGCTTCTTTCAAAGATTTTGCCCGGAAGAGAAGTTACAGCTGTCTGATGGGGTGCTAAATGTTTACAGAGGAATAGTTAACATAATTATATTTTTAAGTTGGAAGGGAAAGTGACCTGAAGAGAAACAAACGTTCTGCACCCGACTCTAAGTTGTGAGACATTGACACCAATAGCTTGCGATAAGTTATACATGTCATAACAAGATCCATAACAACCACTCAGAGAAACTGTACAAATTGATATGCTTGAAATCATAAATGAATCAAAATGTAACTCTAAAAGGAGTTAAGTAACCTAAAGATGGACAAGAAGAAAAAAAAAAAAAACAAAGGAACAAGAAACACAAGGGAAAATACAAGCAAATGATGACAAAATTAAGCCTCAGCATATACATACTTACTTTATATACGAAAATGTCTAAATTTACAAGTTGAAAGGCAGAGATTGGCAGAATAGAGAAAAACTCATGACCCACCTATACTCTGTACACCAGAAAATCACACATAACAAAATAGATCGAAAGTAAAAGAATGGGAAAAAACATCATGCATACTTTAATACAAATTACAGCAGTGCCTCTATGAAGGTTAGAAGAAATAGTTCTAAGAGCAAATAAAATTACTAGGAACAAGATGGACATCACATAATGATGAAAAGATGAATCCCACAATAAGAAGCAGTGGTCCCACATGTGTGTGCAGCAAACGGCAGGGTGTCATCCACGCGAGGAGGAAGGAGACAAGCCTGCGGGGGCAGAGGCGGGTTCAGCGCCCCACCTGCAGCCAGCGGTGGGCCACACAGAAGGAGAGGAGTCAGAACAGGGGCCATCTGAACCGCACCACCAACCATGAGCTCAATTTCACATGTGTGGGATACTCCAGGGAATAACGGAGGTAAGAGCCTACCTCGGTGATCCTGACAATGAAATCTCTAGAGAAAAATCAATAAAACCAAACCCACTTATGAAAAAAACAATCTACAAATTGATGAAACTCCTGCTAGACGAACCGAGGGGCGTGTGGAGGGAACATCATTACAGATGCTCAAGACACTAGAAGATCATGAAAAATCGTTAACCCCGTTATGCCAATAATTTAGATAACCTAGAAGAAACGGAGAAAACTTTCAGAAGTGCGGGAAGCGTTCCTGCCAAGTGTTGCTGGAGTGATTGCGGAGCACGTCGTTAACCGGTCAGTTACCTCTGCTCACGGATTAGCCGAGTCAATGCTGTTAACGTGGCGAGCCTCACCAACTTCATCTACACATTTCATGCAAACACAACCGGAATCCAAGGAAATCTTTTAAAGACAGTGATGTCAATTGTAACGTGGAAATGGAAATTTAAAGTACCTGAAATAGCCAAAACCATTTTAAACATGAACAAAGCTAGTGGATAGACACTGACTCATTATCAGTGTTCGTCTAAAACTGCAGGAGTCAAGACTCGAGGACTGGCATCAGAAGAGACAGAGAGATGAAAGAAGCAAATAAAGTCCAGAACTAGACCAACATAGATATGATCCATTTATTTTTTACTGAAGTGCCACAGTAATTCAAAAAGGAACGATAATCTTTTCAATGAAACATGCCATCGTGATTGGACATCAATATGAACCAATGAACCTCAGCCCTCACCTCATGTACACACAAAAATTTACTTGAAATGGATCTTAGGTATAAACGAGGGTGTCAGACAAACTTTCTGGCAGAACGTTTGAGGAAAATCCTTGCATCCTTGGCTTAGGCAAATATTTCTGGAATGAGACAAAATAAAACATTGATAAATTCGACCTAGACCAAGACCACGTTGGGTTTTTTTTAGAGTGTATTCTTTGTGAACCCCATTAAGAAACTGCAAAGATTAGCAGCAGTTGAAGAGAAATTTTTTATAAAACATATATCTGACAAAGGTCTCATGTTCAGAATATATAAAGAACACCTACAACTCAATAAGAGGTCAAACCCAACATTTAAAAATGTGAAAAATATTTGATCAGACACTTCACAAAGGAGATTCTACTTATGTCCTTCAGATATGTTTCATATCCCCAAAATTCTCATGCTAAGACTTGTTCCCTCAGGGAGGCCTATGACTTAATAGAGCCTATAACTGACTCTTTGGAAAACATAAATCATTAATAGATTTAAGAAAAAATGTTTGATCTTACTAGATATCCAGGGAAATATAATTAAAATGATACAATAATTTGGAAAAATTTTAATCAGTAGAGGGTTTTTTGATGCACCTTTATTCAATTGAAAATTTTAATACATACAATGAGTATCTTTGTATACCTTACTTTAAAAATAGTAAAAAAAGATAAAAATATTGATATCCGTAGATTTAAAACTACCAAAATAACTGACAAAAATACCAGTAAATCGCTACTTTTAAAATGGCACAGTATATCGGGACCCTGAAATGGTAAAAGGCTGCATTGCAATCACCAGGACTTTAAACAATTTTTACTTACCTGGAAACTAAAATAACTGTCCAAATCATGTTGTTTTTGGACATAGTGTATCTGTGAGATATAAAGAGGTTGAGTTTTATTTTAGTTTTGCAGGCACTTTATTTAATGGAAATGTAAAGTTACCTGAAGATTTATGACTTTTTTCTCCCATTGTCATGTATAAACACAAAAATAATTTCAAAGGGATTAGTAATTTCTGTGGCAACATCGCAATACTGTAGAGTAGATGGATATGAATGAAGGGGGAATCCCTGAATTGTGTCTGCCCCCCTTGCTTCCCCAAACCACTCGCTCTGTGCACCTAGGGGGGACAGCCGTCCCTGGATGAGTCTCGATGGCTGTTCAGTGATAAAAACCAAATCAACTTAGCACTCAGCTTTGTCTATGAAGGGAAACAGATAACTCTCCTTGAACTGAAAGGGAAAGATTTATAGAAAGTGAAATTATCTCCCTTGAGAATTAGTGAGAAAGCAACAGGAACAATCTAAACATGATTATGACTATAAGTGCAACAGATCCATAAAAATGAGTTTCAGAATTAAAAATAATCCCTTTAGCTTTCAGGCATTCATCACCGTGTTTTGGTTCATTACTGTCAGAAAACAAAGAGGAAGAAGTTGGAGGGTGAGATGGTGATGAGAAAAGATTCAAAAGGCTTTCATGGGCATTTGCTCCTAGCGAGACATCCTTTCTCATGAGGGTCTTGCAATTTAGTTCTCATGGTCCGTGTCCAAACTGCATGGATGCTGAGCATGGTTAGAGGAACTACAGACTCAAGTAGGGAACTGAACGGAGTCTAAGTCAGAATCTATCCATATGGAACTAGCAAATCAAAGTAAGAATTGCCTTATGATCTGCAATTTAGATGCTAAACATGGAGATCCGCCCTCAAATGACAGGTTGTGTGTCGACTTTCTTTCTTTCTTTCTTTCTTTCTTTCTTTCTTTCTTTCTTTCTTTCTTTCTTTCTTTCTTTCTTTCTTTCTTTCTTTCTTTCTTTCTTTCTTTCTTTCTTTCTTTTTCTTTCTTTCTTTCTTTCTTTCTTTCTTTCTTTCTTTCTTTCTTTCTTTCTTTCTTTCTTTCTTTCTTTCTTTCTTTCTTTCTTTCTTCCCTCCTTCCTTCCTTCCTTCTTCCCTCCCTCCCTCCCTCTTTCTTTCTTTCTTTCTTTCTTTCTTTCTTTCTTTCTTTCTTTCTTTCTTTCTTTCTTTCTTTCTTTCTTTCTTTCTTTCTTTCTTTCTTTCTTTCTTTCTTTCTTTCTTTCTTTCTTTCTTTCTTTCTTTCTTTCTTTCTTTCTTTCTTTCTTCCCTCCTTCCTTCCTTCCTTCTTCCCTCCCTCCCTCCCTCTTTCTTTCTTTCTTTCTTTCTTTCTTTCTTTCTTTCTTTCTTTCTTTCTTCTTTCTTTGTTTCAGATTTGGTTTATTTATTTGAGAGAGAGAGCACAAGTAGGGGGAGCAGCAGAGGCAGAGGGAGAAGCAGACTCCCCACAGAGCAGGGAGCCCGACGTGGAGCTCAGTCCTAGAACCTTGAGATCATGACCGGAGCCAAAGGCAGATGCTTAACTGAGCCACCGAGGTGCCCCAGGAAGGGTATTTCTTAATTGCTGTTTCAGTGAAACCTAGAAGTAGAGTTCTAAGTTTATTGACCAAGTTGACACTGACAAATGAACCATAGGAAACCATGAAAAGTAACGATTATAAATCATGCTAAACATTAATGCAGCTGGAAGAGATATAGTTTATTGGAAAACAAGTCTGATCCATGTTGTATACATGTTAATATTATCCTCTATGTGCCAAGCATACAGCAAGATAGTTTCCAGGAACTATTTTGTTTGTTTTCTCACAAGAAAACTGCTCATCAAATGAGAAAATCAAATTCTTGATTTTACTTGAATTGTCCAAGGTCAGAAAGGAAGATGCTGATGCTGTGAGGGAAAACAGGCCTTCCATGAAGTTTCATTGCCCAAAACCTCTCAGGTCGAACTCCGCTCAGTGCAGGTAAGAGAAAGAATGGCTTTGGTGTCCCATAGATTTGTTTCAGATGTGGCTTTGCAACCTACTAGCTCTGTGGTCTTGGTTAAGTTGCTTTGGCTGGTTATGCTTTCCTGAGCTTCCGTTCCCTTTCTATTAGTTTGGAAATAAAAAAAGTTAGTTCAGAAAGTGTCTGTGTGGCAATTAAATGAGAACATGTTTATTATTTTTTAAAACCGAGTATAGCACTTTTGGATTAATAATTGTGAATTTCATCCATCTGGCACAAAGTTTCCATAGATGTCAGATTTGGTCCATTTTCTTTTCCAAATCTCAAAATAGGCACCTCCACTGAGAGTTTGCTGTTCCTCTTTTCAAAACACTTAGATGATTGGCTCCTGAAATTTTCAGAGAGGGTAGGTTTTCTTGCATTTTTATGAGGGAAAAAAGGACCTAACGTGTCAGAGCGAATTATCTCACTTTGTCAATATATTGCTGTGTCCTGTTTATGCAGTATTTAATCTCCGTGCCTACTTCCTTTTAAATAAGGTGAGTTATTGTGTCACGTTCTTTGATTTGAATATAAAATTTTTCCCAAAAGTCTAACTGGTCCACCCCTCTGTCCTTATTATCCATTTGCATACCTTCTTGGGTGAAATATCAATTGGTTATTTGTTTTCTAAATATTGCATTTTTTAAAAGAATTTTTAAAGCTTTAATACAGTTCAAATCAGTGGGCCAGGGTCACTTCAGCTCCTTCACTGCCAAACCTGGGGGCAAGGACTGCTTCAGTTTCTCTGCCTTCTTCTTGTCTGTGATGACCAGGGTGTAAAGATGTCTGCTGCACCGAACTTTAAACTTCACATTATCCTTATTTTTCTTGATCTTGACGGATTTGGCGTCCTTTTCGCCTGGCCGTGAGCAAAAAGTCCTTGATTTCCTCGATTTTGCGAGGCATGGCTACGGGGGGTGCACGGGAGCGCGCGGCGGGCACAGCAAGGACCAAGAAAGGAGGGCGGAGAAGAGCGACAGGTCCCTAACTATTGCGTTTTAGGAGTCGTTTCTATCCTACGTGGAAGTCTTTTCTCTCAGGTATAGGATTTGAAAATATTTTTTCCCCCAGCCCTTGGTTTGTCTTTCATTTTCTTAAATGTGTCTTCAAACTACTAAGAATTCTTGCCTAGCAGAATCATAGAATGTTTTTTGTTTTCTTCTCAAAGATTTTTAGTTTTGATTCTTACATTTACACTTACAGTTCATTTGGAGCTAACAGAGGGATTTTTCAGAGGAAAGTGTACATTAAAACCTCAAGATACCACTTCACACCCACTGTAGTGGTTATAAACAAAGCTGCTCAATACACCTCCATTACTAGGTATCTACTCAAGAGAAATATTCACATACGTTCACATACATACTTTTAAGGGAATGTTCAGGGAGGGATTATTTGTAAACGTCAATAACTAGAAACAATCCAGTTTCCATCAACTGGTGAATAGACAAACTGTATGTGGCATATCCACACAGGGGAATATATGCATCAATTGGAAGGTACAAATTACTGATGCATGCTACAATATGGATCATCCTCAAAACATTGTGCCAATACAGAGAGGCCAGACACAAAAAGCCCCTACACAGTATCTGTTTCTGGACTGTCCAAAAAAGGCTAGTCTCTATAGATAAGGCAAAATAATGCATCATTGCTGATCTGGGACTGTGGGTGGGATCAGGGATTACTGCCGACAGGCAAAACAGATCTCTTAAAACTGGTTGTACAACCCTGTAAATATAATAACACCATTGAATTTTACATTTATAATTAAAATTATAATTTACATTTCAATAAAGCTACCTTAAAAAGTAAGTAAACCAATTGGAATTCCTTATTCCCAGAGCAAAACTGAACACACACACACACACACACACACACACACACACACACACAGGAGGATGTATTTATTGGTTGATAAATGCAAAAGAGTTCCTCATCAAGAGTTTGAGTCGCTATGAACACATTTTGATTAACTATTTGTATTGGCTGCCATATGACTAGCTTGCTGCATTCCAATCAGATATACAATTCACCTTAATGCATTCAAACACCTACACCAAAGAAATAATTATTTATCAACTTTTTAGGGAAGATTTTTATACTTCACAGGGCTAGCTATCGAAGAACACCCTAACAAGTTACTATTACCAAAAATAACTTTTTTAAAGAATTCAACAGGCTACATTATGTAAGTTCTGAAGTCCTGCATATAGAATATTTGAGATATAGAAAAAAATCCATCAGTCAATGGTCTAAAATGATATAAACATAGAAATATTCCTATGTTTAGGAACAAAGGAAAGAGGAAATACTTTTGACAGTTACATCTCAATAATGAATAAATTTAATACATTTTTAAGCATTTTTTGAAAATGTCCTGGCACAGATCACTATGCTTTAGCCTCTGAATTAATAAAAATCACAATGGAATTACACATTAGTAATCTGTGCATGATTGTGACATGGGAAGCAAAAAACCAGTGATTCTATAGAGAAAAAAGGCTAGTGTTAAAGTTCTAGGAGAAAATTTAAAGGATTTTAAAATATGCCTTTTCAGTTGATGTTTATGGTGATATACAAACACACATATAAAGATATGTGTGAAGACAGAGACAGATGATAGATAAATAGTTACGATATATGTACCTATTTATATGCAATGTTTTATTCATTGGATTTCCCTTGACCCACTTAGAGGAACTTGCCACAGGGCACAGAAGGTCTGGAAATGCAACTTCAAATCCTAAAACGATGCTGGGAGAGCTGGACATACCAAATAGAAGTTTCTGTGCCATTGGAAATCAGTGCCCAAAACATGATATATTGTCTTTAATGTTTTATAAAGTACTGGAAGCGTTTTGCTATGGACAATTGCAAAGATGCGTCTTATCGCATTACTTATATTTTCTTAATGCTCTGTGAATTTCAGATGAATCTTCCCCATAATCACTTCATGCATCCCGATACAACAGTTGATGTTCCATTTGAATGCTAGCATTAGTACCATTTTCAAAACCATTTCACATGCATTACACAATAAAAGCTTCAAAATGAGTGAGGAAATTTTCAATTTCCAGGAGCATATGCTTTATTTTTTTATTTGCCACTTGTTCAGTGATTGAATAGATGTCACCATCTTAATAATGAAAATATAATACCCATATCAATTATATGCTTGAGGGCATTCACTTCCTCTCTGGTCGTGCTGTTACTGCTGCAACAGAGGAAGATTGGTTGAGGAACACAAAATTTCTATATATAATTTGTGGAGGGCATTAGAGTAGATTAGCTGCAAACAAGCACTCCTCAAACTTATAAACACATACAATTTGTATATTTGCAATTTCCTTACTACAAATGCGATATTTTTTAAACTATGGATTTTTTTAACTTGTTGGTTATTTTGAAATTAATGTACATGTAAACTTTTGTACATAAAGTATGGATATACATGTCTAATATACCTACAACTTTTTTTGAATCATTACTGCCCAATTGAATCTTCCATTACTGGAAATATTATTTTTTAAAGATTTTATTTATTTATTTGAGAGAGAAAGCATGTGTGGGAGCAGGGGGAGGGGCAGAGGGAGAAACAGACTCCTCACTGAGTGTGGAGCCTGACACGGGCTCCATCTCAAGACCCTGAGATCATGACCCAAGCAGAAACCAAGAGTCCACGCTCACCGACTGAGCCACTCAGGCGCCCCCATCAGTGGAAATATCCTAAAGTTTTCATTGTCTGGTATGGCAGCCATTAGTTATACATTGCTATTGCTCACTGAAATGTGGCTAATGTGATTTAGAAACTAAATTTTAAATTTTATTTAGTTTACCCTAACAATATTAAATCTAGATGTAAGATGAGGTCATTTACTATGTTTGGGAAAAAAAGGATTCAAAAGTCAAAATTTCCATGGAAATTTGTAATAAATAGATAAAAGGCACCCAAACCCTCAAACATAAACAGATTAACAAAACCAATCCTCATTAGTCTAATCAGATGTGCCTTTTAGAAAGTGTCGTTTAAAGAAAAAAGAAAGTATCATTTGTTTTCTCCACTGTATATATGTAGAATATTTACAAAGTGTTAAAAAATAGATTCATCAAGCAGGAAGGACTCTCAGGAGTCAGGCAGGAAGATTCTTTACTGAAAGCAGAGGGAAAGCATTTGTCATTACAAGTATGTACATAATACAAATTACAGTGGAGCTTATTAAAACCTCAGTGAAAAACTACCCTTTTTGGAAACCTTCTTTTCCCTTGCCTACAGCACATCACACTTGATTGCGCTTTTTGTTTTTTGTTTTTTTAATCACTGTAGACTTTTCTCTCTTCTTAAAAGCCATCCTTTCTCCATAAATCCATGAGACATCAGAGTTACTCAATGTATTGGCTCCAGCCCTCTCTGCTTTTTCACTACATACTATCAACCTAGAAGACGGTTCCCATCTCCATGGCTTCAGTTGCCCATATTGTTATAACTGGGAAGTGCGTATTTCCTGTCTGTCCTTCTTCCACATTCTAAAACTACTTGTCTATGCATCTTAAAAATACCCGCTTGGACAGCCAAAACGCCTAGAAGGTCAACAGAGACAAGTCAAGGATCTTTCCCTGTTATTCCCCAAACAGGATTCTCTTCCAGGAATGGTTATTCCAAGAAATTGCAACATAATTCACCCAGTTGCAGAGTCAAAAATGTAAGCTCACATTTCATACACAGTTTAGCAACTTCAATATATCTGGACCCACTCAATCATAACACCTATGGATTATTCCCCCAGATACATCAAGTTATTTCTATCTCCACTGCCACTTCACCAAACAGAATCATGCACTCCAAAAATGTTCTCATCTTTTACTAAGACTGCTGGAATAGTATCACTTCCCAGGCTTTTTTTCCACCCAGAATTCAGGTTTAATTTTACTGTACTGAGATCTGACTTGCCATCTAATAACCAAGAAACCTTCAATAGCTTGTAATTACTCTTATGATAAAACCAGCATTCTTAAAATGGCCTATTAAGACCATGCATAAAGCTGCCTCTCTTATAATATGCTATAACAAATTATTATTAATTGCTTACTATTGCTTATGAGCAAAAATATATCCAACTCATGCCCTCAATGAGTTTGCTTATTAGAAAAGGAGAAAGATATCATTCAAATAATTGTATAATCAATTGTAAAAATGCAACTGCAACCAGTATTAAAAAGTCCACAGTTTTGTGAAACTATGATAAAGAGGCTTGATTTAGGCTTATAGGTGAAGGATTTTGAGCAGAAGTCTAAGGAAAGTTTAAGAGTTAACTTGATTTCTTTAAAAAATAAAAAAAGACTACTCCGTGAGAGTATGTCATCATTTTTAAAACATGTAGAGGAAATTATTTGGATCCTTTGCACACATAAAACATACTTTGTATGGTTCTATTTGTCATTTGTATTTATTAAGATGCATTTTATGACCCATAAGATGGGCTTGTTTGATCATTTGGTGTGCACTGGGGAAGAATGAGTATTCTGCCATTTCGTGTAGTATTCTATCAAATATTGTAAATTGCTTACTGAAATCCCAACTGTAACTATAGATTCATTTCTCCTTTCAAATCAGTTTTTAATTAATATATTTTGATGTTCTCTTATTCAGTGTAAATAAACACTTATGATTATTAAGTTCACATGATGAACTGAGCACTTGATCATTATGAAATCACCTTCTTTATTTCTGGTAGTATTTTTTGCTCTGAATATACACATATATATTAAAATAACCACTCCAACATTCTTTTAATTAGCATCAGCATGATAAATTTTTTCCCACCCTTGTATCTATTTGTCTTTATATTTAGTGCATTTCTTTTTTTTTAAGATTATTTATTTTAGAGAGAAAAAAAGAGAGAGCACATGCAAGTGGGGAGAGGGGCAGAATTTGAGAGAGAGAGAGAGAGAGAGAGAGAGAGAGAGAGAGAGAATTCTCAAGCAGACCCATGCCAGGCGCATCCATCCCAGGACCCTGCGATCATAACCTGAGCTGAAATCAAGAGTCAGATGCTTAACCAACTGTACAACCCAGGTGCCCCTGGTGCATCTTTTAATGTAATTGTTGTGCTGATAATCTGATAATCTCTGCCTTTTGTGTCTTTAAGGCACTTACATTTAATGTAGCTATTCATATAATTAAGCTGAAAGTCTATCATTTTGCTATTTGTTTTCTATTTCCCTCATCTCTTTTTTCTCCTTCTTCATTTTTTCTGTTTCTTTTAGATTTGTTAATATTACTTAGATTCTCTTGTATCTATTTTATTGGCTTATTAGCTGTAACTCTTTACTTCCTTATTTTAGAAGTTGCTTGTATTAGTTTTCTACTGCTGCAATACAAATCACCACAATTCAGTGTCTTAAAATAACACTCATTTGTTATCTCACATTTTCCATGGGTCAGGATTTCAGGCAGTTTCCATAGGACAGAATTTTTGCATTCTTTTCAGGGTCTTAATAGGGTAGCAACCGAGATGTTAACCTGGCAGGATTCTTTTCAGGAGGCTCAGTTAGGGAATAACTTGCTTCCAAGAAACACTTTAGCCTCTTGTGATTGTGTGACAGAGGGCCCCATCTTACTAGCCACTGGCTACAATCTATTTTTGGGTCCAAGAGCCTCCGTGATCCTCACCGCTGGTGGTTCCAACAGGCCTGTTTGCTTCTTCAAGGCCAGCAGGAGAGCTCCCTCTCGGGGTTGCTGCGGAGCATGATGTCATGAAATGACATCATCGGAGTGATGTGTTTTGCCTAATGTAGCCTAATCAACAGATGGATACCCCACCACCAGTACTATATTCCGTCGCTTAGAAACAAGTCCTATGTTTCACCGAGAAAGATTATACTAGAGTAACTCATTGGTGGCCACCCTGGGGGTATCCGCACCACTTCTTAAAGAGTTACAGTTCACGGCTTTATTTTACCAGTCTGCTTTCACCTGATATGCAGCTTTACATAAACGACACAGATGTGTAATTCACTTTTGTTTCTTCCCCCCACCCTTTTTTCCCACTGCATTTTACTTTTGTATATGTTATAAATCCCACATTATTGCTGTTTTTATTAATATAGTTCATTATATATTTTTTTAAGATTTTATTTAGTTGAGAGAGAGAGAGAGAGCACAGCAGGGGGAGTGGCAGGCACAGGGAGAAGCAGACTCCCTGCTTCGCAAGGACCCCCAGGTGGGACTCGATACCAGGACCCTGAGATCATAACCTGAGCTGAAGGCAGACGCTTAACCAACTGAGCCACCCAAGTGCCCCTGTAGTTCGTTATCTTTTTAAAGATTTTATTTATTTATTTGAGAGAGAGAATGAGAGAGAGAGAGAGAGAGAGAGAGAGCATGAGAGGGGGGAGGGTCAGAGGGAGAAGCAGACTCTCCACTGAGCAGGGAGCCCGATGCGGGACTCGATCCTGAGACTCCAGGATCATGACCTGAGCGGAAGGCAGTCGCTTAACCAACTGAGCCACCCAGGCGCCCTTTTTTTTTTTTTTTAAAGATTTCATTTATTTATTTGAGAGAGAGAATGAGAGTGTAGTTCGTTATCTTTTTAAAAAAAAGATTTAGGTATTACAAAAAGACACATTTTTATTCATGTAGTGACTGTTTCTGGTGCTGTTCATTTCCCTGTATACAATCAGATTTCAATCTAATGTCATTTCCTTCTGCCTAATAAGAGTTCTTACACATTTCTTGTAGTGTGGATCTGCTAATGATAAATGCCTTCAGCTTTCGTATGTCTGAATGTGTCTTTCGTTAACCTTTGTTTTCTGAAAGGTTTGTTTCCTGTAGCAGTACATTTATTTATTTATTTTCTAGCGGTACTTTAAAGGTGTTCCTTCACTATGGTGTTTCTTGCATTGTTTGCAATAAGAAAGCTACTATAATCCTTATTTTTGTTTCTTTGTATGTAACATACCCTCTCCCCGCCCCCTCCCCCAGCTGCTTTCAAGAATTAAAAAAAAATTAAAAAAAAATAGATTTTCTCCTATCAGTGGTTGCAAGCTATACAATTATGTAGGTCGTCTTGGTATAGTTTTCTTCATGTTTCTTGTGTTTAGGTTTTATCGAGTTTCGTTTTCATCAAATTTCAAATTCTTTGGTCATTATTACTGACTTATTACTTTGTCCTCTTGCCTCCCTCAGGGACTTCATTTATAAGTATATTAAGCTGTTACAAAGTGTCCCATAGCTTACCGTATTTTGTTCTATTTCATTTTGTTTTAATTTTCTATAATTCATGTTAGTTTCTAAGCCAAAGTCTTCAATTTCATTTTTTTCTTTATGTAATGTTTAATCTGCTAACCTATCTATTTTCATCTATCACATTGTAGTTTTCACCACTGTAGTTTTCACAAGTTTGATTTAGACCTTTATTATACATTTCGTATCTCTGAAAGAGCTTTATGGAGACCCATTTACGTGTAAATTGAATGGCTTTTTGTATACAATTGTGTAACCTCTCCATAATCTAATTTTAGGACATTTTAATTTACCCCTACAAGAAACCCTTTGCAGACCGTCTCCATACCCTAGCCACCACCCCCTCGCCCCACCAGCGCCCCCACCGCCATCCCAGCTCTGGACAACCACTAGTATACTTTCTCATTCTTTAGATTTGCCCAGTCTGATCATTTCATGTAAATGGGATCATACAATATGGTCTTTTGTGACTTTTTTCACTTTGCACAATGTTTTCAAGGCTCATCTATGCTTCAGCATGTATGTCTCATTCTCTGCTATTACTGAAAAATACCCCATTGAATGGATGTAGATTCTGTTTTCCAAGTCACCTGCTGATGGACGTTTGGGTTGCTTCTACTTTTTGGCCCTTGTAAATAACACTCCAGGGACACCTGCGTACAAGGTTTTTGCGAACATGCTTTCCTTTCTCTTGGATATATACCTGGAAGTGTAATTGGGTCTACATGATCACAATGTGTTTAACATTTCGAGGAACTCCTAAGCTGTTTCCCAAGGCAGATGCATCATTTTATATTCCCACCGGTAGCTCCAACGTTCCACTTTCTGTGCATCCTCACCGTTTATATTATTTATTTTAACTTTGCTTATTTTTTTGAACATAACTGTTTTCAATATCCTTGCCTGTTTGATTCTAACATCAGTTTCTGTTCTGATTAGTGATTGCTTTTTTCCTTCTCATTATGGGTTTTCTTTTCCTCCTGTTTTGCAAACTTGGTGGTTTTTAATTGGATGCCAGACGTTGTAAATTGTACGTTAATGGCTGCTGGACATGTTTCTGTGGCTATTATTTTGCTTTGGTCTTTCACATATTGAGGCGATTTGTTCACAGTCTGAGCCGTGAAGTGGCGTTAGAGGGGCGACCAGTCTCCGGCTACCCGCTCCCCACCGCGGAGGCACACGTGTCTGAGCACTCTACCCAGGGCCCCCAGCTGGTGCAGCTTTCGGCCGGACGGGAGGAGCCAGTCACGGTTCCCGCCTCTCCGCGTCTGCAGACTCCGCAGGCCCTGTCCGGGCGGCGCCCCGCCCTCAGCGGACCCTCGACAACTCGCGGAAGCCCGGCCTGATCGGTGGGCGGATCCCCGGCGGGTGGGCGGGTCCCCGGCGGGTGGGCGGATCCCGGCCCGGTCGGTGGGCGGGTCCCCGGCTGGTGGGCGGGTCCCCAACTGGCGGGCGGATCCCGGCCCGGTCGGTGGGCGGATCCCCGGCGGGTGGGCGGATCCCGGCCCGGTCGGTGGGCGGGTCCCCGGCTGGTGGGCGGGTCCCCAACTGGCGGGCAGATCTCCGGCTGGTGGGCGGATCCCGGCCCAGTCGGTGGGCGGATCCCCGGCTGGTGGGCGGGTCCCCAGGTGGTGGGCGGATCCCGGCCCGGTCGGTGGGCGGATCCCCGGAGTGGCGGGCAGGCGCCAGTAGGCGCGGGGAGACGGACCCCCCGGACACGTCGGAAGGCGACTCGCTCCGGCGCTGGCATCACCGGCCCCCTGCGCTTACCAGGATCCCTCTTCTTTCCTACGGATGCCAAGCGTCTGGGGAAGCACACCGAGTGTTCTCCCTCTACCACAACATAATTTCTTTTAAGGGAACTCCGTGCCCAGAGCCTCCCCTAAAATCCAAACTCAGGGACTTGTTCTCTGTGTCCCGCGACGTAGGGACCCGCCGCACTCCGCGGACCGGGCCCACGCCACGCCTCCAGGCTCCGGCACCGCCTACGGGCAGCGCGCAGGCGCAGGATTCCGGCGCGCCGGCCGCGCCCAGCCAAACGTCCAGAGGTCCAACCGCTCGTCCGCGCCTACCAATCAGAGTGCACGCTGACCCTTGCTTCCCGCCCACTGGCCCTGCTGCCAATCACCTGTCCCGGCGCGCAGCCGCGGCGAATCCAAAGGGCACTCCGGGCTGCGGGCGGAAGCGCAGGAGCCCGCCGCCCGCAGGGATGGAGGGGGCAGAGGCTGGCGCGCGAGCCCGGGCGCTAGAGTAAGCTAGCTGGCAGCCGGGGGCGGGCGGGGCGGACCCTGCGGGGCCCGGGGGTACTCCGCCCCCCCCCCCCCCCGGTGGTCCCGGCAGCCCGCCGTGCCGGCCGCGGCGACTGCGGGAGGGCCCTCGTCTCCCGGCGCGCGCACGGCACGGCGGGTTCCCCGCACTTTCACGTTCCCGCGCGGGTGGCCGCGTCCACACAGGACACGTCGGAGGGCCCCTCAGCTTCTGTGTCCCCTGCGTCTGCGTCCGCGTGCATTCCGCCGTCCCTGCCGGCCTGGGGCGCTGCAGGGCCCCGCGGGGAGGACCAGGAGGGCGTGGAACCAGCCTCAGACCCTGCCCCAGCGCGCGCCCTGCCTGCGGCCCCCGCTGCCCGTCAGAGCGGGGCCCCTTATCTCCCTGTCCCTGTGTTCGCCTGACTCCTCTTGCTCTGCTTAGCTTTACTCAGGGCTTGTGTTGCCTTTATACACACGCCGTTCTTGCTTCCGGATGCCCTGCAGCCCCCCGGTCAGGGCGAGAGTCAGCACTGATACGGGTCTGCACGTGCCTGTGCACGGCAGCGGGCCGGGACGAGCACCCCAGGAGTCTCCCGTTTCCCCTGTCCTCTTCCTCTCAGGGCCCTGGCCAAGCTGGCAGACATCCTGGAGCCCATTGGCCGGCAAGAAGAGGCGGAACTGCCGGCCCAGATCCTGGCGGAGTTTGTGACGGTATGTGCAGGATGGGCAGCTGGGGCCTCTCCTGGGTCCTCTCCGGGAGCTAGTGGGCAGCACCGATGGTGGGCACCCTGGAAGGCAGTCTCAGCCTGCGGCACACACAGGTAATGATGTCCCCTGCCTCTGCCCGCTCTCCGAACAGGACTCCCGCAAGAAGGACAAGCTGCTCTGCAGCCAGCTTCAGGTAGTAGACTTCCTGCAGAATTTCTTGGCTCAGGAGGACGTTGTCCAAGGACTAGACCCCCTGGCTTCTGAAGACACCAGCCGTGAGTTGGCACCGGGGTGGGATGGGGAAGTAAGGGGATGTCAGTCGGGTCAGCTCTTTGGCTGACGGGAAGACAAGAGGCCCCAGTGTTGCAGGCAGGCAGCCCATTCTCCCTTATGTTCCCATCCCCCCTGGCTCCTTTCAGGGCAGAAGGCACTTGCAGCCAAGGAGCAATGGAAGGAGCTGAAGGCCACCTACCAAGAGCATGTAGAAGCCATCACAGGTGCCCTGACCCAGGCCTTGCCCACGATGGAGGAGGCTCAGAGGAAGCGGGCGCAGCTCCTGGGAGCCCTGGAAGAGCTCCAGGCCAAGGTGAGCCAGGCTGAGCGGAGAGGAGGGCAGGCAGAGAGGAGGGAAAGGGCATGCATGCTGGGCTGGGCCTACTGGCCACCTCCCAGAATCCAACCAGAAAAGCACTCCTCTTCTCCTTGTCCCTCTGCTCTGCTTCCCTACAGAAGCAGGTGGCCACCGAGAGACTGAGGGCAGCCCAGAAGCAGTGGCAGCTGCAACAGGTGGGTCCACACCCCTAGGGGTATCTCCCTTCCTCACCACCGTGCCACTGCATGGGCCAAACCCTCTGCCCGGAGGCCCTCTGCCTCTTCTCTTATGAGGCATTGTAGCACAGGTACCAGCGTCCTCACTTCCTGTGTCGTGACTGGGCATTCCCCTCACTTCCTGTGCCTCTGGGTCTTGCCTGTGAAGTGGAGGTGACGCTAGCACCTACCGTATAGAGTTCAGGTGATGAACTCGTTAGCAGAGCAAGTGCTTATGTGGACACATGGCAGCACATAGCAGACTAAATAAGTTATCATATCTGTGCCCCTTTCCTCCAGAATGCTTCACGCTGGAGTAGGTCATTCTCACCCTTTTTCTCTAGGGCCCTTGTTTTGCCTAAAGTGGGTAGGGTCCCTCTTTCCATCTGTGGGTCTGAGCCCCAAGTTGGGTCTAGCCTGGAGGGGTTAAGAGAGTGGCTGTAAGACCTGCGCATCTGAGGAGCCGTGTTTGCCTTCTCATTCCTGGTAGGAGAAGCATCTGCAGCATCTGGCAGAAGCCTCTGCAGAGGTGAGGCAGCGGCAGAGAGGGATGCAGCAGGAGCTTGAGCGGCTGTCTCAGGAACTTGGAAGACTGCAGGAGCAGGCGGGGCAGAAGCAGGACACGCTTCACAGGTGAGGCTGGGAGTGTGGGCTGCAGACCCAGCGTGGTCCAGTTTCCCTTCTTTACAGCCCACCTCTCCTTCCAGGCACCAGGCCTTCCTCCAGCTGCTACAAACTCTGCAGGGTCAGCCGCCGTTCCCCGAGGCAGAGGCAGAGCTGCCACGGAAGCTGGATCTTCCTGAGGCTGAGCCCCAGGAGCAGAACCCTGGGGCTATCATGGGGAAGGACAGGAGTGTGCCATCCAAGGTGAATTGAGAGGTGGGCTGGGGGCTGGGGAGGTGCAGAAAGAAGCTGGGAGGTAGGCCTCACCCACCACCCATACCCTGTCTCCGTCCCTAAGGCTGATGGCCCACAGCCTGCTGGAGATGTGAGCTCGCCTGAGCTTCCTGAGGGACAACAACATGGGAAAGGAACCTAGATCAGGTCAGACTCCAGCTCAGGCCTTCGTGTCCCTGGACTGCAGGTACGGATGGAGGGAGGACCTCTGGTCTCTGTCTCTGGGCTCTATTTTCATGGAGGGGACAGAGGGTGGGAAGGAGCAAAGATTTATCTGTGGCTGAAGCTTATCGCCACATCCTGTGCCCAGCCTGCCCTGGGCTAACCCCTCTCTGTCTTCCCGAACCTCTAGTCCCACCCTTATTGCAGGATGGACTAGGAACTCCTGAGTGCAGCCTGGTTTCTGACCGTGACCTAGATGGGGGTGCGCTCTGGATTCTGTTAGTTAAAAGCCCTAGAGCTCTCAGTTACCTCTTTTCCTATGTTGGTGGGAAGAGCCATACTTGAAGCCAACAGTATGACGGGTGCTGGGACTGCTGTGAATAGAGAGGGTGCAGATGGGAAGGGGACCTGGCCTGGAGCCTCCGGGGCTGCTTGTCCAAATCCATATGAATCAAACATGCCGAGCTGATTAAATCGGGGAGGAGGAGAGTGCTTTGTGCAGGTGGTTAGATCTGGGAAGATAATTTTAATTGCTGACCCAAACTGATTGAATCCGTGCTTTGTGCCAGGCCCCTTGCTATGAACTGAAGCAACAGCAGCGGGGGCTTGTCTGATAGTCCTTGGCTGTGGGGAACATAATGACCGTGAACAGTAAACAGGTCAATACCTGTTTGCAGAGTATGGCAAACATGGGAAAACAAACTAAAACAGTAGTATGGTAAATTTAGAGCGGTAGTAACAAGAGAGACCCTCATCTGCGGGGGGGTGTGTGTGTGTGTGGGGGGTGTTTTCTGTCTTTTCGCCTCCGCTCCTCCGTGGGTCTCTTGCTGGGTGCAGGGACAGTGGGGGCATAGGCGTGTGGGGGAGATCACCTCCCTGATTGGGAGTGTGGGGCTGCTCGTGAAGAGAGAGAGGGATACCCGTGACAGCTGCAGTGGGAAACCCATTCTTCAGCTGAGAATAGGACCCTTCCATGTAAGCAAGACCTAAGTATCCCTGAGAAAGAGACACCGGGGCCTTGCTTTTGGCAAAAGAGAGTTTCAAGAGACCCTGGGCTCTGCTGTGTCTCCGACCAGCATGCCTTCTTGCAGGTGGAGATTGAGATCTTTGTTCACTCTGATCATTTGCTCTGCTTTTCTCAGGTCCCGAGTGTTCTAATTATTCTTTTGAATGTGTTGGCCCCATTGTTTAGGTATGAGATGGCACAGATAACAGGTGTCTTTGAAGACTCAATCATGACGGAGTGAGGGGGTCGGTGAGGATTGAGGATACTTCTCTAGGGAGCACACACATACCCGGAGAGGCTCCCTTTGTCTGCCCATCCACCTCCTCGTGGGTGGTTCTGAATGTAGCCTTCTAGCAACCCACATGGCAGTCCTATCCTTCCCCTGCTTCCCGCTGGGTGGGCTCCCCTCCCCTGCATTCTGGTTTATTTCTGTAGTCTTATAGACCCTGAAATTTTCATGGTATGCATGGGAGAGCAAGGATACCAGCCTGAGGAAGGCGGGCCTACTAGGGGGTGCTGGGGTATGGGTTGGGGTGGTGTGGACTCACCGTGTCCTTGCACACACGGTGGCTGACAGAGAGTCAGCAGGGACGGGAAGATACTCCCTGGAGCCGTGCAGGTGGAGGTCAAGAGGTTGTCCTGAGATGCTCCACATCAGCGGACAGGGGAAGAGATTGGGCAGATGCACAGTAGTCAGACTTAGACCTCTGAGGAACTTGTGGCAACCCGCTTTGTCTGGAGGAGTATGGACGAGTCAGTGCACACATGAGGCCAAAGCGGAGGGGAGGCTTGAGTGTTTTATTGGCCAGTGTGGTCCTTGGCGTTGGTGTTCTGCACTGACAGCTCAGGAATTGGGATTTATTTTCAGGTAGGAGCTGGATCTCAGCTTCTAGCTGCTCCGTCGTCCCTTAGGTTCCCTTAAATACTGTCCTTGTCACTGTTCTTGCAGCAAGCATCCGTGTGCAAGGTGGGAGCCTCCCCCTGGGAAACTGTGGTCTCTGCTGCCTGCTGAGCATCTCCTCTTCCTGTTCTCCGTCTGATGGAGGGACAGAGAGACCAGTGAGGGGCAGGCAGGGATGGATAGTAGTCAGGACTGGAAGTGTCACTGATAAACAGAAGGGGGTAGGCTTAGTCCGATTATAGAAAAACTCTGATTTCCATAAGAATAATGTTTTCCTTTTAAACAAAATTTTCTTTTGTGGTGAAATACTATTTTGCTTTTTTTCCCCGAGTTTTATTTCCATATTTTCTAGCTATTGTCACATTTTTCTAAGAATTTTTCGTTTCTAATTTTTAAGCTCACTGGTATAAAGTGGTGATGATTTTTTTAATCCTTTTAATGACTACAGCTTGTAGGATGGCCTAATGTTAGACTCCTAATGTTTTTGTGTCTTACCTGAATCTCCCTTTGATCTATCTTCAGATACTCATTCAGTTTCAAATAGTGAAAGAGTGAGAGATTGGGTTTTGTGATCCAGTGTCATATGTCAGTTCTGACTCATCAAATTGTCGTCCTTTCTCCATCTCCGACCTTCTGTGTTTCGGTGGAGAAGATGAACTTTTTTGGTAAACTTTTGTATCGGTTGATAAACTTGTGTATTTGGTTCTTGATGTGTTTTCTCAAGTAAACATGTAAGGCTATACATTTTTTCTGGTTTTCTCTTAAGTATTTTCATGCTCATTCAATTCATAGAACATTTTCTTTCCCATTATAATTATTTGATTTATGAGTTTCTTAGAAAAATAATTTGAAATTTTCTATGTGAGAAGATAATCTTTCTAAGTTTATTCTAATTTGGTCGAAGAATGTTATCTATATAATAAAAACTTTGAAATTTGGTGAAGAGAGTGGTTAGAGCCATGAATGTGGTCTCTCTCTTTTTTTATGTTTCACGTGGATTTGAAAAGAATTTCTCTTTTGGAATTGTCGTGTGTGATGATTTCTATATGTCAGATTATGCTTGTTATGTGTTCGGTTAATCTTCTATATACTTAATTACTGTTTTCTGATTATCACCTTCTCAGAGGTGTGTTCAGGTCTCCAAGCGTGACAGTGGATCTGTTTATTATTCTTTCTGGTTCTGGTAAAGTTTGCTTTACATGCTCTGTGGCTACTTGATGAAGGCATGGCACGTTGACACGTGTGTCTTTCTTCTAAATGGAACCTGACAGTCATCTAGTGGCCTCCTTCATCTCTGGGTGAGTGTTCCTTAGCTTGAGATCTGATGAATACCAGTACACCCTAGCCAGCTCCCTTGTCGATCCCTTGCCTGCTCCGTCTCTCCTACAACCTTCTGAGTTTCAACCTTTCTTTATCCTTATGTTTTTCACATTTAAAGGACTGTTTTTAAAGATCCAGTTTCATAATTTTTGTCCCTAAGACTTTGTATTTGTGTCACATTTTTCGCTCACTTTTCCTTTTTTTTTTTTTTTAACTATTATGTTATGGTAGTCATACATTACATCATTAGTTTTGTATGTAGTGTTCCGTGATTCATTGTTTGTGCATAACACCCAGTGCTCCACGCAGAACGTGCCCTCTTTAATACCCATCACCAGGCTAACCCATCCCCCCACCCCCCTCCCCTCTAGAACCCTCAGTTTGTTTCTCAGAGTCCATCGTCTCTCATGGTTCGTCTCCCCCTCCGACTTACTCCCCTACATTCTTCCCCTCCTGCTATCTTCTTCTTCTTTTTTTTTTTTTTTAAGATTTTATTTATTTGAGAGAGAGAATGAGAGAGAGAGAGCACGAGAGGGAAGAGGGTCAGAGGGAGAAGCAGACTCCCCGCTGAGCAGGGAGCCCGATGTGGGACTCGATCCCAGGACTCCAGGATCATGACCTGAGCTGAAAGCAGTTGCTTAACCGACTGAGCCACCCAGGCGCCCTTCTTTCTTTCTTTTTTTTTTTTTTTTAACATATATTGCATTATTTGTTTCAGAAGTACAGATCTGTGATTCAACAGTCTTGCACAAGTCACAGCGCTCACCATAGCACATACCCTCCCCAATGTCTATCACCCAGCCACCCCATCCCTCCAACCCCCCACCACTCCAGCAACCCTCAGTTTGTTTCCTGAGATTAAGGATTCCTCATATCAGTGAGGTCATATGATACATGTCTTTCTCTGATTGACTTATTTCACTCAGCATAACACCCTCCAGTTCCATCCACGTCATTGCAAATGGCAATATTTTGTTCCTTTTGATGGCTGCATAATATTCCATTTGTGTGTGTGTGTGTGTGTGTGTGTGTGTGTGTGTGTGTGTGTGTACATATATATATATATGTATGTATGTATATACCACATTTTCTTTATCCATTCATCTGTCGATGGACATCTTGGCTCCTTCCACAGTTTGGCTATTGTGGACATTGCTGCTATAAACATTGGGGTGCACGTACCCCTTCGGATCCCTACATTTGTATCTTTGTCTCCCTTGTTTCTTATATATTCCTTTTTTGCCTTTGGTTTTGTTTATCATTTCATTTTCATTCCTTTTTTCTTTTTCTTCTGAAGTTCTTCACTGATTATTCCAGTTTAGCTTTGATAGTTAATAAAGTCTACAGTAAAGTATAACGAGTACTGAAGCTTACAAGACTTGACCGTTGATGATACTCTGAACTAATAATGATGTTTTGTCCAGTTTATTACCTCTAGCCTATTTTGTTCTCGGAAGTTGGACTTCCTGTTCTCTACAGTGTTTTGTTCACGTTCACTCATTTACTTCGATTTTTTTTTTTTTTTTTTTTTTTTTTTTGCCTGCTTGATTTTTATATGTCAGAGCTTTCATATGGGATAATGTCCCTACCTGAAATACATGTATCAGACTTCCTTGGTTAGGGTCTGGAGGCTGTATAACACTTCATTATTTTTTACTATGGAATGTTTTTATTTTATTCTCATTCTTTTTTTTTTTTTTAAGATTTTATTTATTTATTTATTTGAGAGGGAGAGCAAAAGAGCACAAGCAGGGGGAGGGGCGGGCAGAGGTAGAGGGAGAAGCAGGCTTCCCACTGAGCGGGGAGCCCCGTGCGGGACTCGATCCCAGGATCCTGGGATCATGACCTGAGCTGAAGCAGACATTTAACCCACTGAGCTACCCAGGCATCCCTTTTATTCTCATTCTTAAAAGATGTTTTTATTATGTAGAGAATGCTTAGTAGACAGGTAGTTTCATTTAAAACATTGAAGATCTTGTCCCATGATTATCTGGCTTTCACTTTGCTGATAGAAGTCAGCTGCTTGCGGCGCCTGGGTGGCTCAGTCGTTAAGCGTCTGCCTTCGGCTCAGGTCATGATCCCAGGGTCCTGGGATTGAGCCCCGCATCGGGCTCCCTGCTCCGCGGGAAGCCTGCTTCTCCCTCTGCCACTCCCCCTGCTTGTGTTCCCTCTCTCACTGTGTCTCTCTCTGTCAAATAAATAAATAAAATCTAAAAAAAAAAAAAACAAAAAACTGCCTGTTAAAAGCTCTTCCTATACGTCTGGATCATTTATTCATTCATTCTGAAGTTAGTTGGGCTTGCAAAATCTGAAATTACGAGTCTTTAAACAGTTCTGGAGTTTTTTCAGCCTGTTTAAAAAATGGTCTTACCTCTTCTGTACAAGCTTCTTCCACACCAGTTAGACATCAGTTAGGTTTTCTAACTTCGTTCTTCATGTTACATAAACTTTCTTTTATATTTATAATTTTTTCTCTCTAGAATGCATCGCTAGATGCTTTCCTTTATTTTGTTAACTGTATGTTACTAATCTGTTGTTTTATCATTCGTTTCTTAATTTTCTTAATTTTCAAGCAGATATAGTAGACCTCAGTTTACGTTATTTGGATTTTTGTTGTTATTCTAGCCTACGTTTTGAGCTTATCTTTTCTCATCTTAATACAACATACACAGGCCTTTTGTCGTCTGTGTTGGAAAGGCTTATAATTTCCACCTTTGCGGGCCTGGATCCTTTATCACATACACTCCCTGTTTCTTCTTCGTGGTCCATTTTGACGGAACTCTATTTTTGAGAATTCTTGTGGCTGGTTATAGAGTTGAGAAGATTTGTTTTTACTTCTGTCAGTCGCTTATGGATATCCCCAATACAACATTTAGAAAAAATGTTTAAAGATATATGTTAATGTTCTTTATGTCTCTCCTCATTTTTGTTCTGCTGTTTGAAGATTTTCTTTTTCATTAGTATTTCTCAAAGATTTTTTTTTCTATTTATCAAAAGCACAAGCTTTTGGCATTATTTTAATACTGCTTTAATGTTCTTTCATTATTTTCTTTTCCAAGGTACCATCCTGCAATTCCTTATTGAATTCTATTTTTATGTGACTTACTTTTGCCAGGAAGATATTCTTGTTAACACTTGGATAGTTTTAGCAAAGTTAATACCTCTCATTTTGTCTTTACAATGTTAAAATTTGTAAAATTAAGGTTTCACTTTGAATATTCTACCCTACTGTGAGAAGAAAGCTATTCTAGAATAAAAGAATAATATAAAATACGATATGTGTTCTATAATAACAATAAAAGAAAGCTATTCTAACCATTCTAGGATCTATGGTTAATTTCCCCATTCCTGTCTTATACAATTTATGCAATTTTTTGTATTCCAATTTGTATGTGTCTTCTTTGAGGCAATTATGTATACGTTTTGAAATACAGAGTGTGAAATTAAATAAACTAATTTCATTATTACTAGCCTATTCTTTAAATGGCCCATTTGCTCCTTTGAATACTGGGCTCTGAGGAATTTAATGTTTGGGTCTTGATATACTTTGTTTTTGAAATGTAGGGTAACCTAGGCATTAGGTCTCAGGCTCAGGAATTAACATCTTTTATGTTGTTTTAGGCCTTTTTAAACAGTTTTTTTTTGGGGGGGTATGTTGTTAAATTGAATTTCTATAACTGTTGACATAGTTATAAAAAAGGCCTTGTTAATATTCACGGAACTCTGCAATATACAAAAATTAACTGTTGGATGCCATATTCCCATGTATTTCTAAATTTTAAATTGCCAAGTGGGTTTTAGCAAATACACCTATCCAAGGCATGCATGATTCATTTCATCCTGCATTTCTTAATTATTAAATCCTAGTGAAGGAGTTGATAATTACTTAAATGGATTGATTACTATATGCCTAAAATAGTGTTTTGAAATAGAAAAAAGGGGTAAACCCAGAATTATGCTTTCATAGGCTGACCAGACTATTGTAGATAAGAGATTATCACATGTAGGCATTATAAAAGAAATAAACAGAGAAAAAATTTATATGTGTGTGCACAAGAATTTGTTCTATTTACACCATACTATAAAAAATGATAGAAAAAACTAATTGAGTTGGGAGTCATCAAAGTAGGGTTTGTTTATGAAAGAATGAATGAGTTTAAATTATGCTATAGATTCTCAGTGTTATAAAATTGTGTTGCAAAAACTTCAGGTCTAATTTTAATAACCGATCATAAACAGTAAGCATATCAGTTTCATTAATTAAAATACGAGTTTAAAAGGTAGGTATATTAATTTTCAAGTTTTTCATGTAAGTTATCAGTGGACAGGAAGTTATGCGTTTTATGTGGCTTTGAGGGAAAATACTCTTTAGGGACAGAGGCCAGTCCACCCTCTCCATGTCTGGATTACCTGGCCCAGATGCTCTAGAAATAAGAGAGGAATTTAAAGTAATGTGTTTAGTGAAGTTTGGCTCTGCTTCTGGTTGTTTGATTGGATCACTCCATGAGGACAGCAGACTGCTGTGGAGGATGTGCAGCTTTGTATTTGGAAACTCTGCTCTTGATGGTGACTGAGACGCCGGTTTATTGCAGTGCGCCATTTTCAACATGAGAAAGATGAGTTCAGTCCTAAACAATATACATAAACAGGGCGAGAGCATGCAGATCCGAGGGAGGAAGGAATTACACTGCTCCTCTCAGGTCCAGATCCTGCCGTTCACCACTGGTGCTCCTCATTCCTCTGTTCAGGAACATGCGTAACTTTCATCCACAAATGAACACACACAATGCCTGCATACTTTGTGAGGACTTAGTAAATGTTCCTTGGGTTATGTTCAGGGAAGATTTCTCAAAAGAGCTGCCTCTTGAACTCCGTTTTAAACAAATGAAATTATCTAGAGGCTGTTTCATTTATTGAATGTCAGCTATGTGCTGAACATAAGTTTGGACGATTAAAAAAAAAGATGATAAAGACAATCTGAGTTTAAATTTGGAGACAGGAAGGAAGAATCTGTTAAGAAACTAATTCTCGGGGCGCCTGGGTGGCTCAGTTGGTTAAGCGTCTGCCTTTGGCTCAGGTCATGATCCCGGGGTCTTGGGATCCAGCCCCACTGTCAGGCTCTTCCTGCTCAGTGGTGGGTCTGCTTCTCTCTCTCCCTCTGTTGGGATCGAGTCCTTTCTTTCTTTCTTTTGTTCTTTCGTTCTTTTGTTCTTTCTTTTTCTTTCTTCCTTCTTTCTTTCTTTCTTTCTTTAGATTTTATTTATTTGGCAGAGACAGAGCACAAGCAGGGGGAGCGGCAGGCAGAGGGAGAGGGAGAAGCAGGCTCCCCACTGAGCAGGGAACCCGATGCAGGGCTCGATCCCAGGACCCTGAGATCACGACCTGAGCCAAAGGCCGAGATTTAATGACTGAGCCACCCAGGCGTCCCTCTCTCACTCTCTTTCAAGTAAATGAATAAAATCTTTTAAAAAGTAGGTAGAAGAGAGTGATCACAATTATAAGCAAGTGCATGTTATACCTACCAAAGCCATCACTAAAGCGTTTCAGTGACTAGTATTCTTGGATGGTGGTAGTTACCCATCGGAACAAGTGTGTACCAACTAGAAACTGATGAACTGCTTTTCCCACGGCTCACTGCTTTTTGGTGTGTGAGTCACTCAAGGCTCATGACTCTCTGAGAACGTTGGAAACCATTTTCAACAATGCAGAATCATTGTGCCTGAGTAATATTCCACTTATCAAAGTTTTAGGGACTAACAGTTGAAAATAGGAGGGGAAAAAAACCTCAGCCATAATTTAAGATGGTTATGATAAAGAATGGTGACCGACTTCCCATCAATTTGCAAAATGAGTATGGTTGTTAGACAATACCCTATGACTACCAAAATAACGTTAGTTTTAATTATGTTGAACGATATTCAGAGATACTGGGATATAAAGATAAGAGCAGCTTTACTTGAGGTGCCCGAGTCACCCTCGCTGCTAGCAACAGGCTGTTCTTGCTCTTTTGAAAAAGAATAAGAGAAATCTTTTTTGATTAAAAAAAAAAGTTTGGTTGCGATCATAAGAGAGTCTCTGTTTTACCCCTTCCGTGTAGCTCTGTCCCATCTCAGAAATTTTCAGGAACTGATTCGCTTAATTAACTTTAACTCTCTTGGGGTGGCGGTGGCGATCTGAAGAAGTAGGTAATGCAACAAATGTGATGTTTATAAGAACAAAAAGAAAGGCTAGTAGATATTCAGCTAATTCTGATAATCATTGTTATACGTCTTATGTCTTTTGTATTGGAGAACAAGTAAAACTGGAGGGTTCCATGCACCTCAAGGAAACAGTTTTCTATCTAAGTAATGAAATGGGTTTTGTTTGCTTTTGGATGTTCTACAGCAGTGTTACTGGTGTGAGTCTACCTGTAATTTAGCAGTCATGTTGTCTAGGTTGAACAGGTGATAGTCTGGCAGGTGGTAGTGAGGGTTTCCATAGAAGGTTTACAGTTTCTGGCAAATTTCTTCCTTTGTTCTCTTTCTGAAATTTGTGTGTGTGTGTGTGTGTGCGCGCGCACGTGTACGGAGACCCGGTCATACTCATAAAGCGTGCTCCTTTATATTTTGAGGCTAAGTTGATACTTACATGCAGATTCAGAATTGTTCATACTCCCTGATAATTTTTTCTATTAGTATGTACTGATGATGCACTGAACAAACTTTTCTCAGCACCTACGTGCCAGTTACTTTTCCATTTTTTTTTTAAAGATTTTATTCATTTATTTGACAGAGAGAGAGACACAGCGAGAGAGGGAACACAAGCAGGGGGAGAGGGAGAGCGTGAAGCCAGCTCCCCGCTGAGCAGGGAGCCCGATGCGGGGCTCGATCCCAGGATCCTGGGATCATGCCCTGAGCCGAAGGCAGACGCTAAACGGCTGAGCCACCCAGGTGCCCCGCTTTTCCATTTTTTAATAAAAATATATTTGATATTTAACATTGCATAAATTTAAGGTGTAAAACATGTTAATTTGATAGTTCATGTATTGTACTGTGATTGCCATTGTAATGTAGAGGTACCATAATTAGCATCTCTGTCACATTATTTAATTATCATTTCTTTTAGCGGTTAGAATAATTAAGTTCTAGTCTCTTAGCAAGTTTGCTGGTGATCCTGCAGTATTGTCTTTGTTCATTACACTGTGCATTAGATCTCTAGGGCTCATTTACTACTCCTTGCAGGATTGTCCCCTAAGCAATGTCAGTCCTATTTTCCCGACCCTCATCCTCTGGTAATCACCATTGTGTTCTGTTTTCATGAGTTTGGCTTTTTTAGATTCCGCATGTAAGTATACCATACATTACTTGCCTTTCTCTTCTGACATACCTCACTTAGCATAATTGCTCAGAGTCCATCCATGTGGTCTCAGATGGCAAGATGTTCTTCTTTCATGTGGCTGGATAATATGTGTAATATGTGTATATACATGAATATATACCATACATGTGGATAATATATATAACTTAATATATATGCATCACATCTCCTTTATCAGTTCTTCCATCGATAAACATTTAGGTTGTTCCCATATCTTGGCTGTTGTGAATAATGCTGCAGTGAACATGGGAGTTCAGATATGTCTTTGATATATTGTTTTCATTTCCTTTGGGTGTATACACAGACATGGAGTTGCCAGGGCATCTGGTAGATATGTTTTTAATTTTTTGAGGAAGCCCTGTGTTGTTTTTCATATTGGCTGAACCAATACACATTTCCACCAGCAGTGAGAAGGGTCCCCTTTTCTCCACATCCTCACCGTACTTGGTCTCTCTCCTTGATTCTAGCCAGTCTTAACAGGTGTGACGTGGTATCTCATGGTGGTTTTGGTTTGCCTTTCCCTGATGATGAGTGATGTTGAGCATTTGTTCATGTACCTGTTTGCAGTTTGGTTGTCTTTGGAGAAATGTCTGTTCAGTTACTGTGCCCATTTTTTTTCTATATCATGTTGTTTGTTATTGAGTTGTCTGAATTCTTCATATATTTTGGATATTAACCCCTGTTAGATATGTCTGGTTTGCAAAAATGTTCTCCCCTTCTGTAGGTTGCCTTTTCATTTTGTTGTTTCTTTTGCTGTGCAGAAGCTTCTAAGTTTCTGTGTTCCCATTTGCTGATTTTTGGTTTTGTTCAACGTTTGTGCTTTTAGTGCCCTCTCCAAAACCCATTGCCAAAGGCAGTATGAAGGAGCTTCTTCCCTACATTTTTTTCTAGGAGTGTTACGGTGTCAGGTCTTATGTTTCAATCTTTGATCCATTTTGGGTGAATTTCTGTGAGTGCTATAAGATAGCGGTCCGATTTCTTTGTTCTGCATGTGTTCTTTTCAGTGTTGTCAGCACCACTTGTTATAGATTCTTTCTTCATTGGGTGTTCTTGGCCCCTTGTGGAATACTAATTGGCAGTATATGTGGAAGTTTAACTATGTTCTGTTCTCTTGGTCTGTGTGTCTGTTTTTATGCTAGTAGCATATTGTTTTTATTACCATGGTTTGTAGTATACTCAGGAAGTGTAATACCTCCAGCTTTGTTCTGCCCCAGTGTTGCTTTGACTATCCAGGGTCTCTTCTGGTTCCATATAAATTTGAGGTTTTGTTTTGTTTTCTTTTTAGTTTCTTTGAAGTAGTTGGAATTTTGATGGGGATTGTGTTGAATCTATAGATGGCTTTGGGTAGTATGGGCATTGTAACTATTAATTCTTTCAATACATGAATGCAAGATGTCTCCTTTTGTTTGTGTCTTCAACTTCTTTCAGCAGGGTCTTGTGCTTTTCAATGTACAGATCTTTCACCCCCTTGATTAAATGTATTCCTAGGTATTTGATTGTTTTTGAAGCTATTGTAAATAGGGTAGTTTTCTTTATTTCATTTTTGGATGTTACATCGTTAGTATATAGAAATGTAGCTGCTCGTCATATGCTGATTTTATATCCTGCAACTTTCCTGAAGTTCCAACAGTTTTTTGGTCGTGTTCTTGGGATTTTGTATATACAAAATCAAATCATCTGCAAATAATAGCAGTTATACTTCTTCCTTTCCAATTTGGATGCCTTACTTGTGTTGTTGACTAAATGCTGTAGCTAGGGCGTCCAGTAGTGTATGGAGTAAGAGGGTTGAGAGTGGGCATCCTTGCTTTTTCTTGATCTTAGAGGAAAAGCTTTCAAAATTTCTATGTTCAGTATAATGTTAGTTATGGGTTTGTTGTATACGGCCTTTATTATGTTGAGTTGTGTTCTTTCCGTACCCAATTTGTTGAGGGTTTTATCAGGAAAGGATGTTGCATTTTGTCAAATGCCTTTTCATCATCTGTTATGATGATCATGTGATTTTTCTAATCTGTTAGTGTGCTGTATTGCGTTTATTGATTTGTGTATATTTGAACCATCCTTGCATCCCAGGGATAAATCCCACTTCATCATGGTGTATGATCATTATTATGTGTTTTAATGTGTTTTGAATTTTTTAATGTGTTTGCTAATATTTTGTTGACATTTTTTGCATCTACATTCATCAGGGATATTGGTGTATAATCTTACTTTCTTGTAGTGTTCTTTTCTGGCTTTGGTTACATGGTAATATTGGCGTGATAGAATGGCATGATAGAATAAACTTGGAGGTGTTCCCCGCTCTTCATTTTTTTTTTCTTTTTTTGGAATTTCTTTTTTTTCTTGGAATCCATTAATTCTTCTTTAAATATTTGTTGAATTCACCAGTGAAGCCATCTGGTCCTGGAGTTTTCTGTGTTAGGTTTTTGATTACGGATTCAGTTACTTTACTAGTTATTGATCTGTTCAGATTTTCTCCTCTCTTTATTCAGTCTTCGTATATGTTGTGTTACTAGAGATTCATCCACTTCTTGTAGGTTCTATTTGTTGGCATATAATTGTTTATATAGTCTGTTAAGATTCTTTATATTTCTGTAGTATCAGTTGATTTTTAATTTTATTTATTTGAGTCTTCTTTCTTTTTTACTAGCCTAGGAAAGGGTTTGTCAATTTTGTCTTTTTGAAAAACCAGCTCTTAATTTCATTGATCCTTTCCATTGTTTTTCTGGTCTGTATTTAATTTATTTCTGCTGTGATCATTATTATCTTCTTTCTTCTAACTTTGGACTTAGTTTGTTCTTCTTTTTCTAGTTCCTTGAGGTATAAAATCAGGTTTTTTATTTGAGATCTTTCCAATATGCATTTATCACTGTAAACTTTCTTCTCAGAACTGCTTTTGCAGCATCCCATAGGATTTGATATATTTCCTTTTTCCTTTGTTTCAAGATAACTTTTTATTTCCCTTTTGATTTTTTCTTTGACCCAGTGCAGTGGTTGTTCAGAAGTGTGTTGCTTAGTTTCCACATATTTGTAGAATTTTCACTTTTTCTCTTATTTAAAAAAAAAAACTTTTTTTTTTTAAAGTAGGCTCCACCCCCAACATAGGGCTCAAACCCACAACCCCAACATCAAGAGTTGCGTGCTCCAGTGACTGAGCCAGCCATGCACCTGTCAGCTTTTCTCTTTTTGATTCCTAGTTCATACCATTGTGGTCAGAAAAGATCCTTGGTATGATTTCAATCTCCTTAAATTTGCTAAGATTTATTTTGTGTCCTATCATAGGATCTATCCTAGAGAATGTTCTTTGTGCCCCTGAGAAGAATGTGTTTTCTGCTGCTGTTGGATGGAATGATGTATATATGTCCGTTAAGCCATTTAGTCTAAGAAGTGGTTCAATTCCAGTGTTTCTTTGTTGATTTTCTGTCTGGATCATCTGTCTATTGCTGACAGTGGAGCATTGAAGTTCACTAGTATTTTTGTAGTGTTTTCTGTTTCTCCCTTCATACCTGTTAGTATTTGCTTACTATATTTAGGTGTCCCAATGGTGAGTGCATATGTGTTTCCGACTATTTTATCTTCTTGATTTATTGAACCCTTTATATTTTTTGACAACCTTCTTTGTCTCTTGTTAGTGTTTCTGGCTTGAACTCTATTTTCTTTGATATAAATATGGCTACCCTTCCTTTTTTTAGATTTCCATTTGCATGGAATATCTTCTTCCATTTCTTCACTTTGAGCCGATATGTGTTGAGAGCTGAAATGAGTCTCTGTAGGCAACGTAAACTTGGGTCTTGTTTTTTTTTTTTTTATCCATTGAGTCACTCTGCACCTTTTGATTGGATAATTCAGTCCACTTACTTTGTAGTGATTATTGATATGTAAGGACTTGCAACTGCCAACTTATTGTTTGACTTCTGGTTATTTTTTCATGGTGATTTGCTCAGTGCCCCCCCCCCCTTTTTAATGTTTTTGAATCGAGTCTAGATTTTTGCTTTGTGGTTACCATGGGGTTTATGTAAAACATCTCAGAGATGAAAATAGGTCATTTTATGCTGAAAGCAGCTTCTCTTCATTCCTGTATAAAAGCTCCACCCTTTTACTCCTTCCCTTTTATGTTTTTAATGTCACAGTTCACTGATTTTATGCTGTGAATTTGTTAACCAATTATAGTAGCTGTAGGTTTTAATACTCTTTTCCTTTAACCTTTATACCACAGTTAAGTGGCAGCAGGGCTGTTCTAACATAGTTACCATTTTCTAACTCTGTAGCAGAGTAGAGTGTGTTCTTGTGTCACTGATTAGCATCTTTTCATTACAGCTCGAAGAATTCCTTTTAGCATTTCTCGCAAATCAAGCATTGTGGTAGTAACCTTGCTTTAGCTTCTGTTTATCTGGGAAATCCTTTATCTCTCCTTCATATCTGAAGGGGAATTTTGCCAGGCAAAGTGTATTTGGCTGGCAGTCTTGATCTTTCAACACTTTGAACATGTCATTCTACTCTTTCCAGGCCTGCAGAGTTTCTGCTGAGAAATCTGCTGATAGCCTAATAGGGTTCCTTTGCAAGGTTACTTTCCTTTCCCTGGCTGCCTGTGAGGTTCTTTATCATTGATTTTTGACAGTTTCATTATAATGTGTTCTGGAAAAGATTTTTTTGCATTGAGATAATAGGCTGTTGTAATCGTTTTGTGGACTCGTACCATTTCTTCCCAGGTTTGGGAAGTTCCCAGCTATTATTTCTTTAAGTAGACTGTCTCCTTCTCCCCCTTTTCTCCTTCTGGTACACCAGTTACTTTTATATTTGCCTTTTTGAACTTTTGGATTGAAACTGATAGCTCTTGCTGGGTTTCTTCACTATTCTAAAATCTTAGTTTTCCCTCCTCATAGAACTGAACTGTTTCTCGGGGCACCTGAGTGGCTCAGTTGGTTAAGCGACTGCCTTCGGCTCAGGTCATGATCCTGGAGTCCCGGGATCGAGTCCCGCATCGGACTCCCTGCTCAGCAGGGAGTCTGCTTCTCCCTCGGACCCTACCCCTTTCTCATGCTCTCTCTCTCTATCTCATTCTCTCTCTCAAATAAATAAAATCTTTAAAAAAAAAAAAAAAAAAAAGAACTGAACTGTTTCTCTATTCTTACCCTCCAAGTTGCTTATTCTCTTTAACGTCTCATCTGCCCAGTTACTGATGCTTCATTCTCCATCTCATTTATTGAATTTTTCAGTTCTAGTATTTGTTTGGTTTTTCCTTATAATTTTAATCTCTTTGGTAAAGAACTGTGTTCATTAATTTTGTTTCTGAGTTCACTGAATGACCTTTCTGCGTTTGCTTATAGCTTGTTAATTTCTTCATGACAACTATTTGGAATTCTTTATCAGTTAGAGTGCAGTATTCTGTGCCTCTGAGTTTGGTTGCTGGAGAATTATTTTCTTTTTGTGATACCATATTTCCTTGATTGTTTATGGTGTTTGAAGACATGTATTTCTGCTTTAGCATTTGAAGTAGCAGTCACCTTCCCTAATTAAGGTTTTTTGTTTACTTTGGATCTTACAGTTCAACAGGCTGGCCATTAGAAACCTTTCTATTCTATTATGGAAGGTGGCACTGTAGCTCGTTTGTGGTTTCTCCTGTAACAGCTGGCTCTTGTGGATGCACTTGGCTGGTGGCAGAGTGGGGGGCGTTGTGGGCTTGGCAGCTGGGGCTCTGGGGTGCCGCTGGGCCTGGCGTGGCATCAAGTGGGGCATATCCAGAGGTCTGTGGGCGGTCCTGCTGAAGTCTTGAAGCCGGCAGCCGGAAGCCCATTTCTTCACTCTTTCACTGCACTTTGGTGTTCTCAACTGCCTCCTTCCCTTTCCTCTTCGACCCCCCAGTCCCGGGTGTTCCTCCTCAGAAATCCAGGTGCTGCTGGGGAGAAACGGGTCCCTCCTGCTGCACCTGGACAGCTGCCTCGAACGTCACTCTCCCAGCCAGTGACAGGTGTTGTCCTTTGCCTTGCAGTCTTTGTATCTCTAGAACTTAGTTCCTGGTCACCAGGGTGTCACTTACAGGAAATACCTCTGTTAAATGACTTCTCCACCAAATGGTGTTTTCTGTCAGACATATACCGAAGTTACAAAGCTGTTTAATCTTGTGTTTTGTTTTTTCTAGTTAGGTATCCTGAGTATCATATTTTTTAAATATATGTGCATTTGCATATATTCTGAACTGTGAAGGCAGGTACTATTCTCTTTATGATGTAGTTTTATTTTCTGTTATTTTTTAAGGAGTCATTTATTCCAATCATGAAGACACCTGGACGCTATGGGAAACCTTTCTCACTTTATCGCAGTGCTGACTGCTATCCATAGTCTGCTGTTTTTTATGGGTGTCCAGTTTATTTGTAAAGAAGTTGAGTGGACATCTTGGCTCATTTGAAATTTTGTATTTGGAACAGAGTTCACATTTAGTGCTGTCAACAGAACTCAAGAGATGTTTGCTTCTTGGATGTTGTGATTTGGACAGTGTTAAGGTTCTGTGACAAGAACAGTGCACTTATTTTGTTTCATGTCTGTTGAAGCCTATCTGATATTTTCTAGATGGTTAATAAGTATATGAAATTATATATAATACAAAATATAGAAAAATTCAAAATCTAATGTCTTCCTCTAGACATTACTCTCTTCACAGAAATATATATGCTTGGCAGAAATGTGGATGAAGAATCTCCATCCTTGTAACAAATCCTCCAGAGATTTCCAAAAAGTTTCATACTTTAAGTCCTCGGTTCCTTGATTTGCAGTTTCTCTAACCGCTTGTGGCATTTGTATTAACACTGAACATTCACATCTTTGACAAATTGTCTCATTGGTTTTACTCTTCTATGAACTGGTACTGCTTCTTTAATGATGGTTTTTGTTGAACAGCTGATATCTGGGAAAACAGAGAGAAACCTGAACTTGCTAACTCTCTATTTATTTAACCTCTGCTATCCTCAGTATATCCGGCATGCGAACAGCCCTGTGAAGGCAACCAGAGACGCTTTGAACATTGCATTTGCCGTCACGAAGTGATCTTTCAAAAATCCACTTGAAATACATGGAACAAGAGAATGAAGGCCTGAGAGAAGCAAATGAAACTCTTGTGGTTTAATCATAACAAACAATTCGAGTATCCTTTGAGCACAGATTTCACTAACAGTGTATGACAGTAGGTTTTATATTGTGAATTTAAATGCAAGCTTGCTGCAATGTTATGGTGTCCCCTATTCTAATTGTCTGTGAGCCCTGTGGGTGTGAATTGTTCTGTGTAGGAGTTACCACCACTGACCCTTCTCAGCCCCACTCGCAGAACAGACGTCTGGTCAACCCTGGCTTTTCCCTGACGCCCATAAGTATGGAAGATCACCTCCCTCGTGCCCCAGTACCCTGTTCAGCTACTCCCAGTTGATAGACCTTGGCATGTAAGAAAAATATTTCTGCTCTGCCTACTAAAATATGTTGAAATCAGCATAACATATATATGTTATATATCTACATACACACACATGCTCCAGAAATATGTGAAGTGGGGAGCTAATTCCCTGGAATTAATCCAGGGGATGTTTGGAAATAGTGGGATGGGAAACAGGCCTTTGTAAAAGGTACAAAACGGCGTTTTGTTGGGGAATTGTAGAGTGAGGTAAACTAAGCAGGATTCCACATCCAGGGCAAGTAGGGTAACAAAGGACCGTGTGGAGGAGCTGTGAAGGTGTGATGTGGCCACAGGAAGGCTGTGGTGTGTGGTGTGACTGGAGGGCGTTAGAGGCCGTTGGTTGGACAAAGGGTGCTGAGTGACATCCTCAGATGTTCGAAATGTAGAGACAAAAGCAAATAGATGTTGAAACTTTGAACCTTTATCTGCTTGTCTTCCTATTGATTTTGTCACCTTCCAGGTTATCTTCTCAGGGAAAATAGCAGATTTTTTTCGGTTCACAATTTTTAAACAGATTAATGGTCAATCCTTAGGTAATAAACATTTGATGCTTTTAGGCATTAACTGGTTAGACAGTATTGTTACTATTTGTAGACTAAGTAGCTGAGGATCAGGTGCTTTCCCTAAAGAAAAACAATTGCAGCAACAGCCATGATATTCGGGGCCAGTATGCTCTGTTTCTTCCCTCATGTCATCGTTGACACACACACACAGACTCACTGTAATGACCCAGATATGTTATCTGGGAAGACATAGAGCTAAACCTTTAGTTCTCAAAATTTGAGGTGCAACAGAGTCACCTGGAGGCATTTCTTAAAACGTTGATTTCATTTGTCTCTCTGGAGGTTCTAACTCCCAGTGGCTGGTTTAGATTTTGCATTTTTAACAAACACCTCCAGTGATTATGATGCACTGGATTTAGGGACCGTTTTGTGAGAAACACTTCACTCTTTCCCATCGAGACTTCCGCATATGTTGTATTATCAGTTTGCCGGGTTGTCCTGGAGACCATGAAACAGTGGACCCACCCATTTTGAACAGGGCTGGGGCCCCGGACGAGCTGGAAGTGATGTGGGGATGGGGGCGGGGTTGTGTCATGGCAGAGTCTGAAGTGGGAGGAGAGGGCGGCGGAGGGGAGAGCAGTGAGGGCTGACGGGAAACATGTGCTGTGGGGGGTTCCGGCCCACCTGTGTGCCCGGCACACGAGCCCGGAGGGCAGACGGGACAGTGGAGGACACGTATCCCTCCTGGTCCTGTTCCCATGGAAAGCAAACTCAGGAAATGAAAATGTTGATCTATGAAGAGATAAATTGCCTAACTTTATTATAAATACACTTTTATGAATTGTGCCCCAGACCCACAGCTGAGCTCATTTCCTACTGTCCTGTGGCGTCAGGTGAGGTCCTGTGTCTGGACTTCAGCTAAGATGGGGACAGCAGTGTGACCTCAGGCCTGGCTCGTGAGGACCCCGAGGCTGGCTGACTGGGGAGGATGCTGAGGTGGCGGGGAAGGGGACGACAGTGGAGGGGCCTGGCTCCTGGGGACAGCTGTGAGTCAGGAACAGACTTTCATATTCAAAGAGCCACTGAGGCTTGGAGGTGGTTTTGTTAGAAGCTGACACCTTATGGATCCACTTCTGGTTTCTGCAGCCAAACTTATCTGGAAAACCCCTTAACTTTTGGTGATAATTAAACATTCACTAGACTAGAAAAGCTGCTTCTCAGAGGATCTCCAGGTCAAGTAAATAAAAGTTTGCAGGCAGCAAATGGAATGCTGGTCAAAGACAGCGTAGTAGTTGGATGAAGTTGTCTGTTGCCCGCATAAAGATGCAGTGGGTTACCACAAGCTTCACTCCCTGTCCTGCAGTCTCTCCTGCTTGTGCTGAAACCTCAAGACATGCCCGATCGGAAGAGACGAATGCTGAACTGTTCAGAGCGGAAAACATACAAGTCCTACAATTACCCCGTGTTTTAGGAAAGCTGAGCAGTTTGAATAATTTTGCCTCCCACTTGGAAAGGAGTCCAAAGTTTATAAACCCTCCTAACGTGAGTTTTAAGGTGACCGATGAGTCCTTCCTGAGCTGCTTCTGCTCTAGACACCAGGCAGGAGGTTTGTGATCTGCTCAGCGGCAGCCCGTAAGCCCGAGACCGCTGAGCCCCGTCATTCTGAGCTGGAAACACCTTATGCTTGTGGCCTCCCGTTTGCTTGTTGGCTCGGTGGCTGCGTGTCCTTGGCCGTGAGGCGGTCAGGCACGCTCGTGCGACGCTTTGTGCCCCTTTACTTCTCCCCTTGCTGCGGTGCTTTTTTTATTGCTAGTTGCTGGTCTCCTTACTCCAGCCCCAAGAATCTGTGAGATGCTGGGGAATTGCCATCATGAGTGGTTCTCAGAAGGTGTGCTTAGCGGTACCTGCAACATCCTAAATCCGTGTTGCGGTTTTGGATTCAAGTGCTCTTGAAGAGTTCATGCTCCAATGGGAAGTTAAAAGCTTGTGATGATTTCCTCTTACCTGCTTTCTAATTTTCAGAAGCCACGTGTCACATGTCACATTTTGATACTGAGTTTGTAATTACTTCCCCGGCGCCTCTGTGCCCTCACCTCACCCCCAGTCAAACACGCACACACGGGGCAGAGAGCTCTTCAGGGTGATGAGAGTTTGGGGGTGGCCATTTTTCCTCGTTTCTGTTCCTGAATTCATTGGTCTTGAAGACTGTTTACCTATGAACAACATCTTCTAATATTGTCTTTTAAAAAAAAATTAATCTCCAACAGTTGTCATCTTTTTGTTAAAAGTATAATTAATAAAAGTGGAAATGTAGGTTTTCAACATTATGGTGTTTTAATCTAATCTCTGAGTATCTCAAGATAACTGAGTTGCCATAGCAACCTGTTAGATGTGCAAATGCAAGAAAACTTTAAACAAGAAATGTTTCGTTATTATGTTAATCACCATACATCATTAGTTTTTTTAAAAATTTTTTATTGTTATGTTAATCACCATACATTACATCGTTAGTTTTTGATGTAGTGTTCCATGATGCATTGTTTGTGCATAACACCCAGTGCTCCACGCAGAACGTGCCCTCTTTTTACCCATCACCAGGCTAACCCATCCCCCCACCCCCCTCCCGTCTAGAACCCTCAGTTTGTTTCTCAGAGTCCGTCGTCTTTTGATTGTATCTGTTCCTAATTGGTATTCTCTCATCTCCAGTATTTCCACTGGATGTTTTTATAACACTTTAATGGAGTAGATATTTATCAGCAGTTGGAAGTTGTTTTATAGACAGTAAAACTATTACAACTTTATAATTTTTATCTTAAAAATATGAAATACATCTGCAGTACTTTGACAAACCTTTGAAAAGTTGTACTTACCATAGCTATCTTTGGCATTTCTCAGAGCAGAGAAGATTTGCTCCTCTACCTCCACACCCTGAACACGGGTCCCACCTGGCCCTCACCGCTTTACGAAGCGCCGTGCTAACATTGCTAATTTTGTGCTTTGTCTTCATTGTGTGTTATTACTACAGAATACACTGCCTGTTGCATGATAGGTATCCAAGAGTTGTTTCTTTGCTTGTTCTTTTGATAACTTTTGAACCTTATGTCTCAGGGGCTTGGACTGGGTTCAAGCCAGGCACTATGTCAAGATCCATAAATGACCTGGGGCAGATGGAAATCTTCAAGGAAATCTCCAAATGAACGAGGGAGGCTTGTTCATGCTACAGTGAAACACTTTGAAATATATAGGTATTGCAATTTTTATTTTTGTTGTTGGTGGAAAAACCTACATAAAATTTACCATTTTAACTATTTATAAGTGTACAATTCAGGGGCATTAAGTACTTTCATGCTGTTGTACATCCATCACTGCCATCCACCTCCAGAACATTTCCAATGTCCCAGACTGTAACTCCTTCCCCATGAACCAGTAACCCACTCCAGGGACCTCATATAAATAGAATCATGCAATACCTGGTCCTTTGTGACTGGCTCACCCTTAGCACAGTATTTTCAACGTCAGACTTCCTTTATTAAGGCTGAATAACATTCTGTATGAATATACCACTTTTTGTCTATCTATTCATCTGTCAGTGGATGCTTAGGTTTCTTTGCCTTTTGGCTCTTGTGAACAGTGTTGCTATGAACATGTGTATACAGATATCCATAGGAGTCCCTGCTTTCTCTTATTTTGAGATTCCAGAAATGGAATTGCTGGATAGTATTGGGTAAGCCTATGTTTGATTTTCGGAGAAACTACCATACTGTTTTCTACAGTGGCTACACCATTTTATATTCCCACCAGCTGTGCACAGAGGTTCCCGTTATTCCACGTCCTCACCAAAACTTGTGTTCTAGGGGTTTTTTTGGTTTGTTCTTGGTAATAGCCACCCTAATGGGTATGAAGTGGTATCTCATTGTGGTTTTGATTTGCATTTCCCTCTCAGTTACCAGTTACCAGTGTTGAGCATCTTTTCAAACACTAGTTGGTCATTTCTTAATAGAAATGCCTGTTCAGTCCTTTGACTATTTCTTAATCAGGTTGTGTGTTTTTTTGTTGTTGAATTGTAGGAACTCTCTCTATATTCTTGATATTAATAGCTTATTAGATATATGCAGGAATTTTCTCCCATTCTGTGGATTACTTTTTTATTCTTGATTATGTCCTTGATGTACAGATCTTTTTAAATTTGATAAAATCCAGCTTACCTATTTTTTTCTTTTGTTGCCTTGCTTTTGGCGTCATATCCAATAAATCGTTGCCAAATCGAATGTAGTGAAGCTTTTCTCCTATATATTCTTCTATAAGTTTCATAGTTTTAGTTCTTTAGGTAAAGACTTTGATCCATTTTGAGTCATTTTGTATGTGGTACACGTTGAGTCTAAAACTTCATTCTTTTTTGCATGTGGATGTCCAGTTTTCCAACACCATTAGTTGGAAAGAGTCCTTTCCCTCTTGAATGGTTATGACAGTACTGTCGAATATTTTACCATACACACGAGAGTTCATTTTTTTGTAATGTTGCTAAATTTGTTTATTAGTTCTAACGGTTTTTTTTGTGTGTGGAATCTTCAGGGGTTTCTGCATAGAAGGATATGTCATCTGTGAACAAAGATCATTTTACTTCTCCCTCTTTTATTTGGATACCTTTTATTTCTTTTCTCGTCTCATTACTCTGGCTGGGACTTAAGATTTCTGTGTTCAATAAGAGTGGGACGAGTGGGGACCCTTGCCTTGTACCTGATCTTAGAAGGAAAGCTGTCACGTTTTTACGTTTGAATATGCTGGTTGCCATGTGTTTTTCCTATATGGCCTTTAATATGTTAGTTTTCTTGTATTCCTAGTTTGTTGAGTGCTTTTATCAGGAAGGATTGTTTTATTCTGTCAAAAGCTTTTTTTTTTTTTGCATCAGTGGAGATAGTCATGGGGTTTTTGCTTTCATTCTGTCAATGTGGTGTATGTCCTTGTTTGATTTTCATATGTTAAACCATTTTTGCATTCCAGGAATAAATCCTACTTGGTTTGTGAATAGTTCTCTTAATATATTCTTGAATTTTGGTTTGATGGTATTTTGTTGAAGATTCTTGTATCAGTGTTCATGAGAAATAATTGGTCTGTAGTTCTGTTGTTGGTTTTCTTTGTCTGGCTTTGATAGCAGGGTAATGCTAGCTGCATGGAATGAGTTAGTTCAGGCTGCTATAACAAAAATACCATAAACTGGTGGCTTGTAAACAACAGAAACTTATTTCTTACAGTTCTTGAGACTGGAAAATCCACGATCAAGGTGCCAGAAGATTCAGTGTCTGGCAAGGGTCCTCTTTCTGGTTCATAACCAGCACCTTCTCATTATGTCCCGACATTGTGGAAGGATGAGGGAGCTCTGTGGTTTTCCTTTATAAAGGCACTAATCCCCTTCACAAGGTCTCCACCATCATGACCTAATCACCTTTCAAGGACCCCAGCTTTTAATACCATCCTTGGAGGTTAAGAGTTTCTACATGTGAATTTTGGGGGGACACAAACAATCTTTAGCAGAAGTGTTTCCTCTTCAGTTTTTTGGAAGAAGTTGAAAAGGATTGGCTTAATTCTTTTTTAACTGTTTGGTAGAATTCATGGAAGACACCCTCTGGTCCTGGGCTTTTCTTTGTTGGGAGGTTTTGATTCCTGATTCAATCATCCTGTTCATTATAGATTTATTCAGATGTATTTCTTCATGATTCAGTCTTGGTTGTGTGTGTGTGTGTGTGTGTGTGAATGTTTCAGTGAGGGAATTAGGACCTGGAACTTCTTAGTCTACCATCTTGCTGGCATCCCTCTCTACTACATTATCTTTACATTGTGGTACTGTCCTGTAAATCATTGGCGGTAGTACAGAGTGGTTCATGCAATGAGAGCTTCCTTTTCTTGGTTTCCAGCAAGTGTTCTCTCACTTTTGCACTGTTACATATGTATGATTGCACTCCTAAAATCAATGATTCATGGATATCATGGTCGTGCTGTGATTAAAGTCTGTATTTTACACTCTAGGTACATGTCTTAGTGCAGAGAGTGGTGACCCTGCTTTTGAGAAGTATGGGTTTGTGTTCCAAACCTGGTCATAAACAGCACTCATATTTTAGTGAATTATCTGTAAAATGAGAATGTTAAAGTAAATGATATTTAAAGGCTCTTTTATATCTAGTTCTCTCTGTTTCTATAATGTAGATAGCAATTTAAATTTTGAAACTATGTAAGTGAGCCTAAGAATATTTTTATGTGTACCTACTCAGGAGTACATCTACCTGAAACACTTTGGATTAGGTCAACAGGTAGCCCTTATGAAAATAGTGAAGAGGGCCCTGGGATAAATTATTGGGACCTAAGAAAATCAGACTCCTAAATCAACATGCACTTGCCCCAGCCTTTCAGAGGATGTTGTAGGTTGTCCGTGAACTTTACCCTGAGGGTAAAATAGAACACATCTCTGGACATTTTCCTGGAGGAAATGTTCATTGTTGGCAGGGAAGATCTTTGGAGAATAACAGTATGTGATACATCTCCAATACCCCTTGATTTTGTCCTAGGAGAATATGGTTCAAGTTCTTTAATAAATGGGGTTATAAGAATGACAGAAAAAGCCCCCACCCTTGCTGTAAATAAGAAAATATGGAAGGAAAAAAAGACAGTAAGAACTCCAATGTCAATAGAAAGAGAAACTAGGGGCACACCTGGGTGGCTCAGTCGGTTAAGCGTCTGCCTTCGGCTCGGGTCGTGATCCCGGGATCCTGGGATCCAGTCCCGCATCGGGCTCCTTGCTGTGTGGGGAGCCTGCTTCTCCCTCTGCCTCTGCTCCTTCTCCGGCTCATGCTCTCTCTCTCTTGCTCTAGCTTGCTCTCAAATAAATAAAATCTTAAAAAAAAAGGAAAGGAAACTAGGTTCATAAAGGTGGAAGAAACTATATGGTGTTTGCATGCAAGATCCATCCAGAAAACTCTCACAAACTGGCCATTCAAACATGAGAGAAAATAAGATTGCTTTAATATTGCTTATTGCCTAAAAAATCATTATTGGCTATTTTAGGACTTGAGGCCTATGTGTTTAACACTTCTATGAAGAAAATTTGTGTACACAAAAGGAGATTCTTCTTTATTTTCAGAAATCATAGCACGGAAAATACAACAAATACACTTGAGGTTTCTGAAAGCAAACAAAATTCTATAAACACTCAGTTTACTTTAGATGTTAAAATGTACTGTTTGTGAATAATAGCCACAAATATTTTTTTGGCCAATATGCTTTTCTGTTTGCTTATAAATTATACGTAACTGAAGATGATTACACTTTATAAATGTCTAATGTGCGTTGCCATTTATATGATGTTTCTTTATGCTATTAATAAAATGTGCAGTGCCACTGTCTTCCATTATTTTCAGATATTTCTTTAGTTCACATTTTCACACTTATGATACTGTTAATTTATGTTTTTTCGGCTCATGAATGTCAATAATGACAGAGAAAAGAGAAGTGAAGAATAATGAAAATGGTGAAGAGCCCATCAAAGTGCGATTAAAACGGTCCAAAAATAGGTGAAAGTTCATGAATTTTGCAAAAGTGTTTCATAAAAGTGAAGTTCACCGATGTGAATTAAAGACTAGTAAATTTGGTCAAGATACGTGGTCCTCATATCTGCGTAAGTGGGATTCAGGCAAAATATAAAAGAGCCAAGTGTGGGGGAGTGTGGTGGCATCGTCCTGGCTCTGCCCTTCAACCAGGTGCGACTCACTCGAGCCCCTGTGGGAAGTCACAGATGAAGACACTCCACGGGGGGACCCAGGAAGAAGGCGGAAGAGGAAGTGCCGGGAATCCGTCCCCAACCCAGGCAGCCAGTCATGCTGGTAGAATCTGTCTAATGTAACTGTTGGGGAACTTTGGAGACTTCACAGCTTTTGGGGGATGGCTTTGATAGTAAATTGTGGTTAATTGTAGTCAGTTTCATCTCTGAGCCCCAGCCCCAGGGCAGACAGTGATGCACACGTTCCTGGGGCACATTGCAGATAGCTTGCAGGAGGCCAGGGTGAGCAATAAGGAAGCTTCCCCCCAGTATCGATCGTCTGTGTTCTGATCACTAATTGCTGCCTTAAACTCTACCCTGGATGTCTGGAATATGACCAGCTGGCCCTGCTCGAGGCTTGCGCACAAATGACGGAGTCTGGGTCCCTGGGCAGCGTGTTTGAATCTGTTACTGTACATTGGCCTCATCTTGCTGCTTGAAGTTCTGTTGAGAGTAGCCTTAATTATATTCTGTACAAGAGAAATTAAATATAGTTACCTCTAGTCTCTGTTAGGTTGATCAGAATGGCAGATGGAGTGGTATACTCATGTGACTATTCGAGTTCAGCCAAGAAAGTTAGGGTCAGCTACTGGAGGAGGCAAACTGCCATAGTTCCTGAGCATCCCTGAACATTGTTGCTGGGCATGCCAAGAATACAAAGCCCTGACCACTCTTCGCTTACTGCCTTCTGTAAAAGAGGTGGGTTCCCCATGGTCGGTGTTCCTCAGATGTGGCACAGCCCCGACTACCTGTGTAGCATAGAGAAGGACCATAATGGACCCGTGGGACTCAGGGCGCCCGGGGAACCAACAGAAGCATGATGCTTTTGCTTCACAGTCTGCTGTGAGTAATAAAGCTCTTTGTCACTGGAAAAAAAAATCCAGTAGAAGCCTGAAAAGAAAAATACATGGTAAAGGAGTGTATAAAATAAGGTAGAAATTAGTCCAGATAATTGCTAATAAAAATTTTATATAAATTAAATTTACTTGATAAAAAGATTTTGAGAAGGAATTTTCAAATGATCTGTGACATATACAAGAGACACAGATTATATAAAAAGATGAATGATGAAAGTCATGGAGTGGTCAAACATCATATCAAACAAATAATTAGAAAGGTTTCTGCTAATAAGAATTTAATACACACCAAATATTGTGTTATATTATTTAATATTTGTGAGCTATCGTAAAACTTGAAACAATTGGTCTTGTTAGAATGCTGCCAGGTGACATCTATATTGATCTTAAGGTTTATAACAAACTTGAAAACCAGGTATTTTTAAGAAGCAGAGAATGAAGTTACGAACACTCAAGTAATTTCTCAAGCACTTACATAGAACGTATGACCTAACTAGGACTGTTTGCCTCCTTCCATCCTGCCTCCCTCCCTCCCTTCCTTCCATTCTGCCTAACTCCAAAGCTGTTAAACTTTGTCACTAAGTCTCTTATTCATGCACTAGGTGTGAGTACCTTATAAATATGAGACCATTTGGCAACTGTCTACAATGTTATGGTAAATGGAAAAGGCTGTGTTAGCTCTGGAGACATAACCAAATTATTCCAACCTATTCCCTTTTGCATTCTATATCTCGCATTTTTTTAAGTAATGAGGTTATCTAATAAGTGCACATCATTTGTCGTGGTCTTGGAAGGTATGTGTTGTGTGGGGGGAAGGTGCAGGCAGGTGTCCAGAGAGGAGGCTAAAAGGCATCAAGAGGGTGCTGATATCCTTTACTTGTAGACGAGGGACTTCTTTGCTTTTTTGGGTCTCCTAGAGCTTGAGGTGAGTGATTGCCCTTTCATACCCTTACCATCAACGATTCCAGTGACAAGCCTGGTTTCAACTATGTAATCCCCTTTGCATATCTTAGGTGGGAAATAAGGCATAAAGTTACCTATTGCACTTGCAAGATATTGAATACATTGTATTCGGTAAGCCCTCACGAATGAATGAAAGTATTGGGAGTTACTTATAGAAATGTAGCATAAGTACAATAGCGTCTTTCCTCTCTCCATTGTTCAGTTTTTTGCTGTGTTAAAGTTCCAGAGCTCTTCCTCTCCACCTCCTGCTTCTGCACTTTCCAAGTTCAATTTGGTTGCACTTTTTATCAGTTTACACCCCATTCTACTCAGAAACCATTGCCCATAGCACAACTTTTATTACTGTCTATGGCAAGAAAACACAGATTGATATGTCCTCAAACTCTGTGTAACCGCTAGAACATGCAGATAGATAACTTATTCATGCAATATGACTTTTTAACTCAAAATACTAATATGAAAAATGAATAATATGAAAAAATATGTAAAAAAGGACAGTGAAGCCAGTCCTAATTTGCATTGTCTGAAGACCAGCAGCATGTTACGTCTCGATTAATTAGTAGCTGCCCTCTTTCTTGACTGCCTTAGAGTAAAAAAAAAAAATACTGCATTTTTGCATATGTGTACCATGTCTTTCACTCCTTTGTTTCACGTTCCTGTCCCTGATGTCCCTGGAGCACAGCCAAACTGGTGTGTTCAGGTCTTCGCTCAGTCATTAACTTACTGCCCCACCTTCCCCAGTTCCCTGAAGTTCTGTGAGCGTCAGCCTCTTCGTTCAGAAACGAGGTAGTCAGAACTGCACCTTCTTCATCTGTATGCCGGGGAAACCAGTTGTCTCTCTAACCGTAAAATTCTACGGATTTCGTGAAATATTACTTGAAATAAGACCAATTCATGGTGATGGATGTGGACGTTTAAGGTTGCAGGACTGAGCGGGACAGGAATCTCATGAAGAAATGATCTTGCACGATAAGGAGCTTTTTGTCCTGGACAGAAAGAATGAAAGGAGGGGGTAAAATAATGACCCTGAAAAAATAATGAGGATCTATTCCCTTTATCAACAGTGGAGATAACTTTTGGGATCATGTTTCCAGTAGAGGATGGGCCACAGGGGAAGTAATTCCTTTGTAGCCTGTGGATTTCTCAAAAGAGAACAGATCACCATCTTGATAACTAAAGATTTCAGGGACTGGGAATAAAGAGTGGTTCAGCTGGTGGGCACAGCAGAGGGTTCGGGCCCCTGGTAGACTTCACAGTGGCCCACGAGTCTCTGCAAAACCGGGAGATTTACTAGAGTTGTGAGGGTGTACTCACAACTGCCATGCACCTGCTTGGAAGCAGGACTAAAGCCACAGTGCTGTGTTCCTCATTGTGTTTCCTGATGTGCTTTGCAGTAAAGCATGTTTGTCTCATATGTCAAATATTCCCCGAAGTGCTAGAGGTAAAGCCAGGGCCCCTCAGAGAATTTCATAGCATCCTTGTCTTTGCTTCAAGCCCCCTGAAGGAGACCTGTGATAAAGATCTGAGCACAAGTAGTTTGTTCAGGTGGTTCCAGGAAGTTTTGGCCTTGAGTGTGAAAGAGAGAGGGAAAGGAAGAAAGTCAATACCCAGGGTTTACTGCCCACGTTACTGTTGTAGGTGATCGGGGCACCCCCACTGTGATCCCTGGGCGATGGTTGGGAACATGTTTAGAGCTGTGCTAAGCGGCAGGAGAGCCAGGGTACATGGGCATTTTTCGGTTGTCCTGTGTTAGGTTGTTCAGAGGATGAACTTCCTGGTGCTTCCCCTCGGCCCCACTCATGGAGTACGTGCTTCCAGCCAGACGCAGCTGACAGAGTCCGGCACAAGACACACTAGTGTGAGGACACGGATGAGAACACGGTCCCCGCTTGTGCTCCCCAGACCCGTCTGTGTCTCACATTCGCTTCCTCACATCTCATCTTTGCTTGAGCAAGATCGTGGCCCATCAAGACTTGGCATACATACTTACAAAACCTTTTTATTTTGAAATAATAATTGTAAGATCACATGCACTTTAAAGAAATAACACAGAGATCCCATATTTCACTCATTTTTCCGCAATTGCAATTAGCTTAGAATAGATCGTTAATAATCATTTTTTCCCTTTTATGCCACAGATTCCACATTTACCTCAACCAGCATCAGCACATCTGATGATCTTGGTTGCTTACTCAGCAAAGTAAAGATATATCACATTAAAGTATATGAACATCTGGGGTCTGTGCTCCTTCAGACCATGATTTCTGCAGTTGGCCACTGAAGGTCATCACCAAGGACGGATGTCCTAAGGGGCGCCCACGTCGACCTACTGAGCTCCAGATACATACATCTTTGTCCTTGCTTGCCACAGTCCATCTCCGGACCCGAAGGGTTCATTGTTTCCAGCAGTATAGTATTTTATCTCCTGGCCACCCACAGGTCGACACTAGAGAAACCTCAAATGACTAAGTGGTTATCATAGCTTTATGTTTATCAAAACTCAAGTCTCTTCTAGGAGGAATGTCCCCCACTCAGCCTTCTTCTAAGGCAGACCCTGATGGCGTAGACTCTAATGTTAGAGGGATAGGAAGTATAGATTATGCCCTGGGTCACTGAGAATGATTGTGAGATGAGCCACTCTTAACCACCATTTATTTCTGTTCCAGAGACACAGGACCACTGATGCCCAGGACTCTCACCCCACAGGTGTCTTTCCCAAACTGGCCATTTCATCTAAGCTGTCCGTCAGTGAAGCCCTTCCAGCCTTCCAGTATTCCATTGGGAAAGAAGTTTCTGGGTGAAGAGTACATGCTACAACCAGGCCATCCTGTTGTCATGAGCGGGTTCTCAGAAGCATCCACTCGAGCGTCCCCTGCCAAATCTTGACATCTCCGTCCCCCTTAGCACGGCCGCCTTACCGCGGCTAGCGGTTCAGCCTCGTTACAACTGCGCACTCTAGCATTAAATTCTTCGTCTTCATTTTTAACACGTTCTCCTCTTTGGCTTTAGGAAGGGGAAGGGAAGTTCTTTCAAGCCTACCAAGGAGGCCTTCTGTCATGCACAGCATGCCCTGAGTTAAAAGGCTGGCATCAGCCTGTTGTTTTGTTTTGTTTAAGAGCTCTGGCTTACAGTTACTGTTGGCTTAAAATATGATAGGCCTTAGAATACTGTGAAGGCAAATGCAGTTGCTGCCAGACCTCATCCCGGTTCATTAGAGCTGAGTCTTAAAACTTCGTTGCTTCAGTAAATCAGAGGTTAACACCGTGCAGCTCACCACTGGCAATGGTGACCTTGTTAGCATTTTGTGAGAGAGCTCATAACCCCATCCTAAAAATCTGATTTCTGAGGCCACGTGTAGTACCAGTGGTCTTTGTTTGGGTCTCACCACAAAAGACCCTGATGCATAAATTTGAGTGCAAGTCGTTCATTTTGGCAATGATCCCAGCAGCGCTGCGATGAAGTGAGCTGTTCGGGCAGGGAAAGGAGTCAAGTACAAGTGTGCTGGTAACTGCTCCCTCCATGGGTGACTGATTCACACACTTTCTTGAGACCCCGCTGAGCTAGAGTATCTGAAGAATGAGGAACGGTTATCATCCTCGGTTGAGGACTGCTGTGTCATCAGCGTCATCATCTTGGCAAGTTGCATATGTGCCCAGAAAACTTCCTTGGGCAAGGAGAGTCCTCATTCATCACAGAAAGAATGGCGGTTTCTTGCAGTAAGAAATAATTGATATATATAGAAAAGTTATGAGTCCAGGGGTGCCTGGGTGGTGCAGTTAGTTAAGCGTCTGATCTTGCTTCTGGCTTGTGTCGTGATCTCGGTCATGAGATTGAGCCCTCTGTTGGCCTCTGTGCTCAGTGGGAAGTCTGCTTGGGTTTCTCTCTCCCTCTTCCCCTCCCACTCATGCTCTCTCTCTCAAATAAATAAATCTAAAAAAAAAAAAGTTAGTACATGTGGACATGAGGTCCTTAGTATCTGTTACACCACTCTAAACAAATTAATGCAAACTTTGCTGGATGAAAAGTTATCTATTTTAAATATAACAAAGAGAAAGAAGTTATGCCTTATTTTACCCTTTAAGCATTCAAGTCTATAAACCATCACTACACTTATGAGGTGAGCTAAAATTTCTAGCATCACAAAAGAAAGCAATAATCTAGGATCACTGAGAACATGTGGCTGAATAGAGATTTTCACCAAAATTTGCACCCATTCACCAAACAATCCCAGGTGGGAGCCAGGTCAGACCATTTTCGTTATGTAATTTTAAATTGTGCAACTAATTATCAGTCTCTTGTCTGAAGATCCCAAACACCATATATAACCAAGGAAAATAATTATTTTCCGTCCAGTTTCATAAATGGGAAATCCTGAATTTCAGAGATCTAGTTTCAGGTAGTGACTAATAATACCAGGAAAACTCAGAGCTCTGTGTAATTACCCACTGAAGGCACAGATTTACCCAGGTTTAAATGACCTCAGACACTATGACACTATCAAATGTATGTATTTACTACAAGCTCTCAGTATTAAAGTATACAGAATATTCTTAGTCAAACAGTCTTGCTGTACGTGGTTTCTAATTATGGAAGCAAGACATCACCATTATCATCAGTCACCTCCACCGCCATCACCACCACCACCTCCACCGGCACCACCACCAACATGACCATCACTGCCACCGCCACCACTACCGCCAGTACCACCACCATCACTACCACCACCACCTCCACCATCACCACCGCCGCCACCACCGCCACCTCCACCATCACCAACACCGCCACCACCATCACCATCACCACCATCACCGCCACCACTGCCACCATCACCAGCACGACCACCACCACCAGCACCAGCACTGTTTCGGAACAGCACGTATGTGGCAGTGAGAATGGTGAAGACATCCCATCTTTGCACTCGGGTTTTGGGCTCTTCCTACCTGGATTTCTTGTTTTTTTTTTTTTTTTTCACCTTTTCAAATGTGGCTGCATTTCTGTTGACTCCAGCTCTGCTGGAAAAATATACATGTTTGTAATTTGGACCAGTGATTCATCTCAGTTCCTTCTGTTTTTTGATTTGCTGAAGTACGTTTAAATAACAGCAGTAAGAGTATTCACTCTCAGCACATTCAGTGCTTACTAAGTGTGATGTTTTGTTCTCATCATGTGGGATACAGTGGTGAAACCAAAGTTCCTGAGTTCAGTGACTTATAATTTAGTGGAGGAGACTGAGCAAACAGTCGGGAAATATGGATTATAACATCCTATCATACTCTGAAGAAAAAACATAAAGCAAAACTTAAAGGGATATAATGAAAACTTTCATATTCGATAGGTGGCCCGCCCTGACAGGGTGACATTTCAGCAGAGACAGGAACAAAATGTGGCAGAAATTTAAATCAGTGACTGAGGGAAGCAGGGTCCTGGCAGGACATAGTAGAGCAGAGGCCCTGACACAGGACAGTGTGCCGTGTCTTTGTGGGAGGGTTTGACATCTGGGAAGCTTAGAGCAGAGAGGAAGGACAGAAGTGAAGAATGTTTGAAGAGAAGCTCAGGGCCAGACAACAGGGGGCTTTGTAGCTCATGGTGAAGAGTTATATGTATTTTAAGTTAGGAAGCTGGTAAGAATTACGAGCAAGGGAGTTGTATGGTCCGTCTCATACCTTAAAAGAGCACATGGCTACTATATGGAGAATCAAATGTAGATAAAAAGTAGGAAGGCAAAAGATGATGGTGCTTGGATTGTGTAGTACCGTTGGAGATGGTGATAAATTGCCAGATTATGGACGGATTTTGAGATTATGGCTGGTGGCATGCATTTGTCCTGGGTTCCTGACGTGTACGTGGTCATATTAATGTTGTCTAGTCAACTGAGGGCCTGCTCTGGCCCTGCTTTATCTGATAGAATTTATCTAGCCAGGGTCTCGATATTCCTTAAATACTTCCAGTGACGCCATGTGGCATATCCAAAGGGTTAGATATGATGAGATACAAGAGCTGTCTTGAAACCATATGGAGACTTTCTCAAAATTGGGAACACTGTGCCTGGAGACGAGAAGATGGAGTCGCTCTACCCGGGTCGACCTCAGACTGCCTGCCACGCCTGCCCTTGCGTGTTTGCTAGCGATTCCCCTGTCCTGCTTGCTGGCAGTGGAGTTTGATGGTCTGTGATCAAGTGTATCGGCCTTACCTTGATGTTACAGACTTGATAGGGAGAGGGATGCAACCACACAGGCATGGAGGGAGGGCTGTGTGGGGGAGGAGCCTGCTGCACTTCCATCTGGAGGTTAGCCTCCCCATCGGTACCTCCCAGCGTGGATGCCAGCGCTCTCACTGACGCATCACGCGCCACAGGAAACCTCTCCCTGATTCTGAGCTTTCCTGTGTTTGGGATCAGAGAATCTTGGAATTTAAGTGCTGGGGAGTGCCTTAGAGATGATTGTATCTGACAGAGAAGAAAACTAAGGTGTAAATGTCAAGGATAATTCGTTGTCGCCACAGAGTAGAACAGAGGCAGAGTTGGGACCAGCTTACACCTTCAGTGGCTTTTCCTTTAAGAGTCTGGCTGATTACGTGAAGATTTAATTCCGCAGGAGTTGTAAGAGGAGCGCCTTTGGGACTGCTTTCCATCTTTAACGCCAGGACATGTAATTATTCACGTGAGTGTGTTATTTTTAGCTTTGACAAAAACAGTTCCATTCATCTATTTTGGACACTTATCAGAAAATTAGTCCCAGATGTTTCCTTCTGTCTCATTATAAGAATAGTTTAAAATAAGTCATGATGGAGTCCAGATCAAGATGGCGACATAGGAGGCTCCTGAGCTTCTGCCCTCCCACAGATGCACCAAATACATAGCTCCACACAGAACATTTCCCTCTGAAATCCTGAAACTAGCTGAGGGGCATAAGAGCCCTGAAACAGACACAGTAAATACTCCAGATCTCAAGGGAGAAATGAACAGCAAGGCATTAAGCACAGGGGATTTCAGTGCTCCACACTCAAAATGGATAGATGATCAAGACAAAGCCACCAAGGACAGAATGAGGCTCAATTAGACCAGCTGGACCTAACAGACACATAGGGAACTTTCTATCCAACAGCAGCAGAACACACATTCTTCTCAGGCACATGTGGAACATTTTTCAGGGTCGATCATGTGTTAGACCAAAAAACAAGTCTTAATAATGTTTGAAAAACTGAAATTATGTTAATTATCTTTTCTAACCACAATGGTTTGAAAATGAAAATCAATTATGTGAGAAAAATTTAAAAATCCACATACATATGGAGATTAGTCAACAAGCTAGTGAACAACGAATGGGTGAAAGATGAAATCAAAAGGGAAATCAAAAAATATCTTGAGACAGAGGAAAATGGGAACACAAAATACCAAAACATATGGGATGCAGCAAAAGCAGTTCCCAGAACTTTATAGTGTTGAATGCTTACATTAAGAAAATGTATCCCAAATAAGCATATATTTACATTTCAAGGAACTAGAAAAAGAAGGACAAATTAAGGAAGGAAATAACTCAGATCATGGGATTCAATATGAAATAGAGCCTAGGAAGATAATAGGAAAGATCAATGAAACTAAGAAACAAAATTGACAAGTCTTTTGACAAAAAAGGGAATACTCAAATCAGAAATGAAAGAAGACATTATAGCCGATACCTAGAAATACTAAGGATCATAAGAGACTGGCTGCTATGAACAATTAAGCCAGCAAATCAGATTACCTAGAAAGAATGGGCAAGTACCTAGAAACCTACAACCTATCAAGACTGAATCATGAAGAAATAGGAAACTTGAATGGATCAATAACGAATAAGAAGATTGAAGTGTAATCATAAATTGGATGTAGAAGGAATGCACCTCAACATAAGGCAGGTTTCCTCCGGTATCCAAAAGTAGAGCGTTCCTGGGAGACCTTTCATAAGCTGAAGTGATTGTAAAGCAAAGAAGCAATTATTTCATAAAAGCAAAAACCCTCTTTGAATTTCTTTTGGTTAGCAAAAATAGATACTAATGTAGGTCTTTCTTAAAGTAAAATGGCATCAAGGGAACTTTTGGATAGCAGGGGAAACCTGTATAGGTCATATATGACAAGCCCACAACTAAAATCTTACTCAACAGTGAAAAGCGGGAAGCTTTTCCTCTAAGATCAGGAACAAAAAACAAGGATGCCCACTCCCACTATTTTTATTCAACATACTACTAGAAACCCTAGCCAGAGCAGTTAAGCAAGAAGAGCAATAAAAGGCATCCAAATAAGAAAGGAAGAAGTAAAATTGCCTCTCTGCGGATGACATGATATTGTACAGAAAAGCCACAAAGACCACCAAAAATCTTAGAACTAACACATTCAGTAAAGTTGTAGGATTCAAAAATCAATATACAAAAATCATTTGCCCTTTTATACACTAACAATGAACTATCAGAATTTTTTAAAGTCCCATTTACAGTAGCATCAAAAATAATAAAATACTTAAGAATAGGTTTAGCCAAGGAGTGAGAAGATCTGTACACTGAAAACTAAAAAAATCAATGAAAAATTTTAAGAGATACTAATAAATGGAAAGATACTTGGTGTCCATAGATTGGAGTAAGTGGAAGAATAAATATTGCAAGGTTATTATGACTCTCTAGTTTCCCCGAAGTCTCAGGCTTACATTTCTGTTTGCCTTTGCATGGTTTTAAGAAAATGAAAAGGGGCGCCCGGGGTGGCTCGTTTGCTTGAGCATCCGACTCTTGATTTCGGCTCAGGTCGTGATCTCAGGGTTCGGAGATGGAGCCCCGTGTTGGGCTCCACGCTCAGTGGGGATTCTGCTTGAGGTTTTTCCCTCCCTCTCTTTCTGCCCCTCTCCCTGTTTGCAAGCTCATTCTGTCTCCCTCTCTCTAAAATAAATGAATAAATCTTAAAAAAAAATGAATGTGAAAGTGCAAATTGACTTTTTTTCTTTTTGTATGTATTTATATTTATATTTTTGTCATGATAAGTGCACTTTTTAATTCCTATCACCTATTTCACCCATCCCCCTCACCCACCTCCCCTCTGGCAACAAGTTTGTTCTAAGTCGGTTTCTTGGTTTCTCTCTCTCACTTGCTCGCTCGCTCATCTGTTTTTCTTAGATTCCACATGAGTGAAATCATACGATAATTGTCTTTCTCTGGTTGAATTATTTCACTTAGCATAATACCCTTTAGCTCCATCCATGTCATTGCAAATAGCAAGATTTCATTCCTTCTTACGGTTGAATAGTATTCCATTGTGTATACATACCACATCTTCTTTATCCATTCACCTGTCGATGGACATCTGGGCTCTTGCCAGAGTTTGGCTATGGTGGACATCGCTGCTGTCAACACTGGGGTGCATATTTCCCTTTGAATTAAGTATTTTTATATTTTGGGGGTAAATAGTAATGTAATTCCTGGATTGTAGGGTAGTTCTATTTCTTACTTTTTTGAGGATCCTCCACACTGTTTCCCACAGTGGCTGCACCAGTTTGCATTCCCACCAACAGTGCATGAGGGCTCCTTTTTCTCCACATCCTTGCCAACGCTTGTTATTTCTTGTATTTTGATACAGACATTCTAACAGGTGTGAGGTGATATTTCATTATAGTTTTGATTTGCATTTCCCTGTTGGGAGTGATGTTGAGTATCTTTTCTTCACAACTTTTAAGAAGAAAAGCACTAACTTTAGCTAAGTTTGCCCTTTTGTATCTCGTAAATATGGACAGTCTAGGAGCTAGATGCTAAGTAGTGATGAAGGCGTATAAAGCACACCGAGGCGCTTTTAGAAACTCAAAGATAAATGGACCTACAGTACAATGCCATTTCTAGCTGCTCGACAAGCTGCCATCCTGCTGAGGAGAATCTGGCATATTGTCATAAGCGAAAGCCAGGTGTGGAGGAATGTGAAGTCTCCCCGCCAAGCCGCTGGCCAGTGAGGGCCGCACAGATGGGAGCCCCACCCCTGAGCATGACCGTTGGCACATTTGATGCACATTGTCTCCATTTTACATTTGACTCTGCTCATTTGTGTGGTATCTCAGGATACACTTAACTTGCCAATCACACACACAATAGCAAATATTTTTCCCAGTAGCAATTTATAAAAATTCAGATGAGAGACTACTTTCAGAATTGTTAATGAGGTCAGATACAGAGAATGTCAGCTTTTCTTTTCCCCAAACTCACCTTCTTTTTACAGTGCCAGAAAGCTTTTCCCAAAATGTCTCGTGCCTTAATAAATATCACAAAATGGAGCTAACTGAATAAAACAAACTCTAAGGATTAGCATAATGTGGTGTTCTTAGAGTCCATTGTTTTCTGATATTTTCTACATGACCTATAACTTCATAAAATGAACCCCGGTCAACATGTATTGAGCCAAGATAGCGTTGCAGAAATGTGGTTCTTTTTGTTTTTTCAGGTTTTTTTCAGCTTTATTTCCTTTCTCATATCACTTCCTAATTCTAGGACCTCATTAAACTAACTCCCTGTGTGGTAGTTCCGTGTTAAGAATTTCTTAACTCCTTTCCCAGTTTTCTGCTGCTTACACCTCAGTGCAGATGTTGAAACAGACTGATAAGTAAAACAGCAGCAAAAGTGCCGTGAATAAAAATACAGCAGAGGGGAAGGAGGGTTGCCGGGGGAGGGGGGACTATCACGGGGTGGGCTGTTGCTTGAAGACCCGCTAAGTCGGGGCTCTCGGCGGAGCTGGGAAGATGGAGTTACCTCACACAGATGTGGAGGGACGGTGTGGAGTGAAGATGTGGGCCACCTGCCAGGAGCTCAGCTTTTGGGATGTGGTGTTTGAGGTGTCTGTTCAAACTCTAAGGGGTGCATGAGCCGGCAGCTGCCTTTGTGAGTGTGCAGATCAGGGGTGAGGTCCACAATGGAAATCAAATTTTGAACGCTTCTGCAGTAGATCTCATTTGTAGCTGTCAGGGTGGATGTGTTCAGCAAGCATAGGAAGAAAAGAGCAAAAACCCAGGAGGACGCCAACATTTGACGGCGGGAGATGGGTGTCGATGGAGGGAGGGTCTCTTCCAAAGGCTTCTGTTCATCCAGTGGGGCAGTAGCATCAACCTTTTACACAGTGACTTATGTATGTTATATTTTACAAAAAAAAAAATACATATTGTCCTGGGGGATTGACATTATCAGCTGAGAATGAGAACTCAAAGGATGTGCTGGAGATTTGAGAAGAGAGAATGGTCTGTAGATGTTGTCCAGGGCAGTAAGAATTGTTGAATCATGGAGATATGGTAAGATTGCCTGCTCCAGGTTCATGGTGATGGGTTCAGCATTACTCCCCTTGGCCATGTTCTGCTGTACACGTGCAGACACAGAGTAGGCTAAGGATTGAATTTAACCAGAAGTTTGGACCAAGAAGACACTATGATTAAAAAAAGTATACCCTTAGCGATTGGTATGACCATGTGATTTGCTGTAGCCGAAGAGTTAAGAGTCGTTTTCTGACTCCTGGGCTGAAGCATTTATAAGCAAATTCACATAATTCTCCGTGCTTTTTCCTTGATGCTGCGGAAGCTGGCGTGTCACGTTGAAAAGGACTTGGTCCGCATGGGAGTGGCCTCGAATGCTGAGCAACTGCATGGAGAAAACTTCCCTGGAGAACGCAGATTGATGGAGAATTTTATAAGAAAAGGAATGAACCTTTTGTTTCCAGCCACTGAGCTTGGGGCCATCTTGTCACTGTAATCCAGCGTGTCCTACCTAATAACAAGTCTTGCCTGTGGGAGCAAACGGCTGAGGTCAGGTGAAGGACGAGATCAGAAGGACCGAGATGTAGAAGCAGCATCTGTGTGAAGATTTAAATCACCAAGAATCATGAGGGAGGAAGTGAGGTTGAGTCAGGAGATAGTGTGATCAAAGAGCGGGGAGGGAGAGGGGCTGAAGGCTCGGGGGTGGCTGTGGAAGGCGGGGGTAATGAGGGTGCGTCACCCCAGAGCATGGAGGGTGGGGCGACCGAGGAAGGTTCTGGAGGGAGCTATAAAAGCAAATGGAGGTAATCACTAGACACTAACATTAACTCCAAAGGGTGTGGCCATTAAAGAATTGGGTGACTTTTCAAAGGGAATGCATCTGAAGCACATAACCTTTATCAGGATTTCAAGGCCCATACCAAATGGAAACTTGAAAAATGGGTCATTCTCTTGGATTTTTAGACCTTGGAAGCAACATCAGAATATCCTCCCAAAGTAAGCAGTTTCCCACACTGGAGTCTCCAAACAATAAAAGACTATTTGGACTGAAATTATAAGGGGCTCACACAGTTTACAAACCTTGACCTCCACTAATGTTGCTTGAAGGTGGTGGTGGTTTTCTTTTTTTTTTTTTTTAGATTAATTCACAGTTGTGCTATTTGTCTTTTTTATAAGTATGTCAGTTTCTTATGTTATTTGGAAAGAAAAACACAGTCTCTATACCTTCTACTCAATTTTACTGTGAAATTAAAACTGCTAAAAAGTCTCCTTTAAAAATACAGTCTGCCTGATTCCATTTACATGAATTTATATTCATTACATTTTTTTTATTTAAAAAACTTGGAGTCATATATTTGACGGTGTGAATCTTTTGTCACTATTATGTAATGATCAGTAGTGCTTCTTTTTTTTTTTTTTTCCCTTAAGATTTTATTTATTTGAGGATGCCTGGCTTGCTCAGTCAGTGATCAGCTCATGGTCAGCTCAGGTCATGATCCCAGGGTCCTGGGATAGAGCCCCGCATCGGGCTCCCTGCTCAGTGGGGAGTCTGCTTCTCCCTCTCCCACTCCCCCTGCTCGTGCTCTCTGTCTCTCTCTCTCTGTGTCGAATAAATAAAATCTTAAAAAAACAAAATAAAAAAAAGATTTTACTTATTTGAGAGAAAGAGTAAACAAGAGTGAGCCTGAGACGCTTAACTGACTGAGCCACCCAGGCACCCCTCAACAGAGCTTTTTTAAAAAAAAATCCCTAAAAAAATGCTATCCTTTTGCTTTGAATATAGGTAAGAAACTGCTGAAAGTTACTTTTGTAAATAAAAATTAGATACGTTTGACTTCATCAACGACCATGACGTGTGAGTGAAATAATTGAAAAAGTTCATCATAGATTCTCATTAAAACACAGTTGAAGTTATTTGAAGTATTAAAGTTTTTACAAATAGACTATGATAACAATTCCATTTTTATGTTTAAGAAATGTTTATTACTTTCTATCGTCCCACAACTATTTCTTTTGCCTTTGCTATTAATATTAGCCTAAGTGGACGCATACTAGCTGAAGCTTGATCTTCATTCTTTGAGAAATACCTAAAAAGGACGTAATTATACAGCACTACTTGATATAAAACATCTAGAACTTCTCTATTTCCTTCATGATGTTAATTTTTATACAGATTGCTTTTATCCTTTCCTTTAGAATTCAGTTTCTCAGCCACTGTTACTACAATCATGTTTTCCTAGAATAATCTTGGTTAAACGTTAGCTGTGCTGTCCCAGGGAAACGGGAGCATGGGCCCCTCACCCCAGAGCACCAAGCCTTGATCCATTCTTTATAGTGTGCCCTGCAGCGTGCGCCCATGTTTGTAAGCTAAGTGGTTACGTTTGCCCCGTCAGAATGAGAGTACAACATTTCATGATGATTCCACCACCAAATATTTGTCAGGTTTTGCCTGGTCCTCCCGTAATGATAAAAAGGAAGCTCATTTGTTATAAGTAATTTCTGAGTGTTTTCTCTGTGCCATGCCCTATTCTTAACGTTTTATATGTCACCCTCACAGTAATTTTTTGAGATAGGTTCATTACCCATTTTTACTGAAACTGGGAGAGTGTAAGTAGTACACTCTGCTTTTCCTCCCACAGTTAGGATGCGGTGCAGCTGGAACCGAAACACCCAGTCCACCTCTCATCCACGCAGTACTTCTGCCAGAGTGTGGTCTTCAGACCACGTGACATGCATCTTCTCTAAATACAGATGCCTGGGCCCCAGTCCAGATCGACTCCAGCGGGCGAGGATGAGTTAGGGATCGGAATCTGAATTTTCACAAAGTCCCCCAAGGCATTCTGCACTTGAAATTTGAGTGATCACCTACCTCTTTGCCTTAATTCCCCCGACGGTGGGTGGTCTGGTCCCATGTTCTGTCTCCGTCCTGTCTCACTTCCCGGAGCTGTTCTTACCTGACGTAAGAGAAACGGAGAGCTCTGACATTAAAAGGATATGTGTCCCGGGCGCCTGGGTGGCTCAGTTGGTTGGGCGACTGCCTTCGGCTCAGGTCATGGTCCTGGAGTCCCGGGATCGAGTCCCGCGTCGGGCTCCCTGCTCAGCGGGGAGTCTGCTTCTCCCTCTGACCCTCCCCCCTCTCATGCTCTCTCTCTACCATTCTCTCTCTCTCAATAAATAAATAAAAATCTTAAAAAAAAAAAGGGTATGTGTCCCATGCTGTCTGTCTTCTGCAGATGGACTTTGGCACAGTCCTTTTGCCTCAGCGGTTTCAGCAATGGGGCCGCTGTAAGATCCTTACAGGCTCAGCAATTTGGCTTAGAGTGGAGCTCTTCTGTGTTCCCCCAGGAAGTTCTGATGATAGTGTTATTTTGCTGGATTCAGTCTTCTCACCCCCTTACTTCAAGAGAACCCAGTTTTCCAGGCACTTCCCATGACCCAGACCCCGATGATCTGTGTCCTTTGGTGCGTCAGGTATCATCTGTTAAAACAGATCACAGCACAACTCTCATATATTATTGAGGGGGCAGATACCAGCAACGCAAAACTTCAGTCTTAGTCCCACAGGAGAGTCAGAGAAACAATGTATTTTCTGGATCCAGGATCAGGATATTATGAAGAGGGTTTTTTTTGTTTGTTTTTTAGATTTTATTCATTTATTTGACAGCAGGAACACAAGCAGGGGGAGAGGGAGAGGGAGAAGCAGGCTTCCTGCTGAGCAGGGAGCCCGATGCGGGGCTCGATCCCAGGACTCTGGGATCGTGACCTGAGCCGAAGGCAGACGCTTAACGACTGAGCCACCCAGGCGCCCCACTATGAAGAGTTTTAAACATTGCATTTATTACATGTGTAAGCAGAACTTCTCCGATGCAACTTCACAGGAGACAAAACTGGACACTCTGACTACCTGCTTTAACTACAGTACTTTGCTGGGAAGATTCCATAATTGTATCTATGTATATTACATCTTTTTCCTAAAATCACCATGGCGATCCCATTAAAAAGACTTTTGGCAGGAAAACAAGTATTTTTTCCCTCTGGATTTGGTTTAAATATGTATATTTAATATATATAAATTTGTATATATACATATATATATAAAATCTAAACAGATCATTTAAAAGTGAAATTTAAAGGGGACATTTTTAAACTTTACAAAATGAACAGTTTTCACTGTTTACATTTTCTGTTTCTTAATCACCAATACTATTTGTATGACTTTGGTCAAGATTTTTTACAACTTTATTTAAATGCGATTAACTACACGTCTTTAGAATGTACAATTGGATTAGTTTCCACATGCATGTTCACGAATGAAACAGTGGTGACAGTCAAGATGAATCTATCACCACGATAGAATCTGTCGCACTCCTTCAGAACCCCTCCCCCCCGCAAGCTTCTGACCCTGACCCTAGGCCACCACTGATGTGCTTTCTGTCACCGTGAGTTTGCATTTTCCAGGATTTTATATAATCAGAATCATGTAATATACAGTATTTTGTTGTTGTTGTTTGGCTTCTTTTATTTAGCTTAGTCAGTTTCAGATATACCATGTGATTGTGTGCATCTTTTGTTCATTTTATTTTATTTTTAATTTATTGTATAGACATACCACAGTTCTTTTATTCAATCACTTGTTAATGGGCCTTTGGGTTGTTCCTAGTTTTAGCTATTTTTTTTCCCTAATTCTAGCTATCATGAATAAATTTGCTGTGACCTTTCCTGTGCAGTTCTTTGTATGAAATTGTGCTTTTATTTCTCAAGGGTAAATCCCTGTAACTGTCCAGGGTGAATTCTATGGAAGTGTCAGGAACTTTTGACGAAACTGACAGACTGCTGTTCAGAGTGTGCCTGGCATTTTGTAATCCCATAGTAGCATAAGAGAATTCTAGTTGTTCCTTGTCCTCAACAGTGGGTACAGTCGGTTTTATTAATTTTAGACATTTTTATAGAGGGTAGTGCTATTCCTATAGGTATGTCTTTGAGGTTTTATTTTTTAATGAGTTTGCAGCTAATAATGTTGAGCTTCTTTTCATGTGTATATTTACTGTTATGTATCTTCTTTACTAAAGTGCCAGCTCAAAGAATTTGCCTATTTATGAGACATTAGTTGTTTGTCTTCTTTATTTTGTGAGTCTTTGTATATTGCAGATACAAGTTCTTTATTAAATATATAATCTGAAAACAATTTGCCTGTGGTTCTATTTTTCATCCTCTTGTCTTTAGAAGAGCAGAAATTCTTGACTTTGGTGCATTGTAATTGATCAGTTGTGTCTGTTTATGGTCCATGCATTGGTGCTGTGAGTGAGAAATCTTTGCCTAACTCAAATATTTCCTCTGGTCCAGCTGGTGGGAAGAGGTGCTATAAATCTCAGCCCTGCGTGGCTCTGCTGTTATGCCCAGTGCTCTTTCCAGGTGGTCCTTTCTCTGGAGGCCAGTAGTCTGTTCACACACAGAGTTCAGTACTCGTCTAAAGTCACGAGATGGACTCATAGCCCCAAAGCTGGTGTCCCTCTCTGCATGCTTCTTCCTCTCAAGTCCTCGGCCCCATGCGCCCTAGCTCCTGTAGCCTCCCTGGACTTCTAGCTCCATCTCCTCATTTCAGGAGGACTTCTGGGCTGGAGGTTCCTTGGCACTGAGCCTCAGCCCAGAAGCTCTTGAGGCAGTGAGTTGAGGCAGTCATGAGGATCACTTCATTATTTTTCCCCTCCTCAGGGAAGTCTGCCCTGCATCGGCAGCTGTACACGGTGTGGTAACAGTTGTTTCATGTCTTTGTCTAGTTGTTCATCTGTTCTGGGTGAAAGGGAGACTCCTATCCCTGTTAGTCGGCCTCGGCCAGACGTGGAGGACCCAGTGGCGTTAACCCGATGTTCGTTGCCTTGGCTCTCCTCTCCTCATCTGCTTGTGCCTTATAGTCGTTTTGCATTCCCGATGTGACTCCTGTGATGCATGTTTCTTCATGAGCATCATTAATATTGAGTCCAGAGTTGTTAATGGAATTGATCCAAAGTATTCCTAAATCTCCATAAATCGGCTAAGTAATTTATTTCTAATGATCACTCAGGATGAATTAATTGCATGCTTTTTGGGGGAGACAGCTCTATCTATGGGTTCTTGTATTTCTGCATGTCATGTGAGCAGAGGAACTATTTTTCTTCCCGATTATCTTTCCAAAGATGTTTGCATAGAGACTCTTCTTGGAAGACAGAGATGATGTTGTCATCTGAAGCAAAGGGCAGGCATGCTTATTGCCCATCATAAAACATTTAGGTTATCCAACTTCAGGTTTTTTTCTCTCGTAATGAAAGCTACTCTGTACTCACCTGTAATCTGGCCCTTTCTGTGTAGCCCTTTGGGAATTAGGACCCAAGGAACCAGCACAAGAAAATGTTAGTGTTCTGACTACTGCTATTTCTTTTTTTTTTTTTTAAGATTTTTTTATTTATTTATTGAGAGAGAGAGAGAATGGTAGAGAGAGAGCATGAGAGGGAAGAAGGTCAGAGGGAGAAGCAGACTCCCCGCTGAGCGGGGAGCCCGATGCGGGACTCGATCCCGGGACTCCAGGATCATGACCTGAGCCGAAGGCAGTCGCTTAACCAACTGAGCCACCCAGGCGCCCATGACTACTGCTATTTCTGAGAGTAATAAAATCCTTTGTTTCTGACCAAGGAGTCTTATGTCTTCTGACAATGTTCATGACATTTAAATTCTTATTTAAAAGTAGGGCAAATTCTCAGACTTTTACAGTTTTAATGTATTTTTGCAAATAATTTGCAAACATAAGTTGAATAGAATTATTAGTTGGAATAAGTTTCTTCTCTAGGTTTTAAATCATTAATGTGTGACAGCTACTTTTAAAGGTTGTTTTAGGGCGCCTGGGTGGCTCAGATGGTTAAGCGTCTGCCTTCGGCTCAGGTCATGATCCCAGGGTCCTGGGATCAAGTCCCGCATCGGGCTCCCTGCTCCTTGGGAGCCTGCTTCTCCCTCTGCCTCTCTCTCTCTCTCTGTCTCTCATGAATAAATAAATAAAATCTTTAAAAAAAAAAAAAAGGTTGTTTTAGACCACATTGGTGTACTATAACATATTATGCTAACATCTCTTAAAAATGAGTAAATGGAAAGAAGGAAACATTTTGGCACACTAAACTGAATTGATTGTCAAATTTAACATCAATGCATAGAAAGAGATTCACTTAACCATTAAGTAAGTCTTGAGGAATTGTTTTACTGCTTGCCTCACCATTCTGTCCAGGACATATGAAAGCATAGGGAGTGTCAGGAGGAAAGAGCTTCTTGGATGAAGAGAAATGAATTTTCCTTTTCTTCTTTGGTTCTTTCCAGTAGTCCCTTTTTCTGAGCAAGTGGAAAGTATGAACTATAACAAGATGTTTAGATATTCATGCCTGAGAGGTTGTAACTACTTTGATTAAGCAATCTGACTCCCAAGTAATTCACATTTATTTTGAGTGGTTTGTAACATATCAAGCAAAATGAAGTCAATATGAAACACAGATACCCATCAATATGAAAGACAAACAAAAGTAACTTACCCAAGAAAGTTTTGTGTTTCTTTGGGCACAATGTTTAACCTTTGTGTGATTCTGCATCCTCACCTATAAATGGCAAAATAATGGCATTTACCTCAAAGGATTGTTGTAGGAATTAAACGAGTTTGTATATGCAAAACAGAACATAACCTTGCACTTAGAGATATTATTCTATAATTCATCACTGACTCAAGTTGTAAAGGAATCAACATATTACCCAAGTTTTACACAATAAATAAATGAAGGAAGAAAGGTGTATTATTTTCCTGTGGCAGCAGTAACAAAGTATCACAAATTGGGTGGCTTAGAGCAATAGAAATTTATTGTCTCACAATTTGGTAGGCTAGACTATGAAATCAAGGTGTTGGTAGGACCATACTCCCCCCACAATCCACAGGGTTGCATCTTCTACCTTATGGCATTCCCTGACATTCATTGGTCTGGGCAACATAACCCCAGTCTCTGCATCATCATCCCTCTATATGTGTCCAAGTCTATGTCTGAATTTTTCCTTTTCATAAGGACACTACCATATTGGATTAGGGCCCATTCTAATGACCTCATTTAACATTTGATTACCTCTGTAAAGACCCTATTTCCAAATAAAGTCACATTCTGAGGTAGTGGGAGTTAGGGCTTCAACACCTCTCTTTTGCAAGGAAGAATTCAATCCCTACCAAAGGGAATTATGCTACCTATGTAATTAAGTAATAAGGACATTTTATTTTAAAGAATGTATCTAAAAATATAAGACTACATTCCAGAAAACTTCCCATTACTTAAAATACTTAGGATAATCTTGACAGTGTACAGAGAATACTTTGTTTATTAGTTAAAGTGATACCACCCGTGTGGGAACAGTGTAAATGCAATTTACAATTCAATTCACTTGGCCACATTCCCTTGAAATTGTATGATTGGTGATCATGGGATGGGATCACAGATTAAAAGATATCACAGTTTTTGTATTAGGTCAGTTTTTCTTAATAAACAATATTATGTTTTATAAAGTTAAAATAATTTGAATGAGATAAAATACAACTACACTGAGCAGCTAGATCACTCAATAGATTTGTATAGAGCCAGCTTCATTGTAGGTGATACTAGTTGATTTCAAAGACTGAAGTCTATGTATCTTGACATTAAATCCCACTAAATAGTGGGGTTTCTTATACTTAACTTGGTCCTGATTAGTTGGTGATAGTTAGGAAAAATTGCTTAGGTCTTCACATCCCAATAATTTGGTACAATAAGGCTTCATTCACTCAGCTATGAAAACAAGACCTAAAGATATACATTAATCAATTACTTTTATCACTTTTGGATTCAGATTTTATCATTATTTTGTACATGCAATTACAGGGATTAGGTAAGCTAATTATAGTGCTAAAGCATATAGTCATAAAAATATGCCCTCAGGAGGGAGTAGAACTTTTCAGGCATTTCATTCTAGAGTCTTCATTTTCAGTCTAGCATGAATTGGGGAAATACCAGACAGCAGATTATTAGTGCTCTTGATCAAGCATTCTGATAAAGAGAAACATAAGAAGGATTGAAGAATATAACCTTTGCCTCAAAATCTAGGCCGTTGTGGATCAAATGTTAAAATAATTCAGATGTTTTACCATACACCCAATCAGAGAACCACATATGGATGGGTATTGTTTCTTCCCTACATCTTCTCAGAATAAGACTTTTCTCAGAACTCCAGGGATTGAATACAGTCAGCTACAAAAGAACAGAATACATGAAGAATACATGAAGGTAAAATATTAGAATTTCATGAGTAGAATATTCTGAACCTTTTATATAATTTAAATTTAAAAGAAGGCTGATTTGCATTGTAAGATCTAAGGTATCACTTAGCCTTAAATTATTTTTAACAAGTTCAGATTGGCCTAGGGTGGAGCAAAACCTCACTGTCCTAGGAACCATATTGTAAATCTCTTTTGTACCGTTAAAATTCTAGAGCAATCTCAAATGTACAAGGTGCATTGCTTTATTTAAATAAACAACAGTGTGAGATAGTCTGACATTTCTACAAGTATCTATGAATAAGAAGGTTAAAGAAGCAAAACCAAGTGGAGTAAGGGCCCAGAGAAAATTGCTGAAATGTGGCATTTGCCTCTATTATGGTAGCTAAATCATCCAAGGCTTGAGGAAAAAAGGGACATGAAGGGCCTGAACATGGTTTAGGAATATTACAATATTCATTCATGTATAATGCTAAAGACGATTGTAATTATAGCTGTGATATTCGAATAGTCTGTATGTGTCGGACATTGTGATAAATGTTTGGTGATAGACATTTAATTAAACAACCCATTGTGTTAATAGTCTTGTTTCCAGTGTAGAGATGAAGGAAGTAAGACTTTTTTATGTCAAACAACATGCCATATCCAACAAACTCCAGGTTAGTATCATGGTAGAAATTGTTCAGGCGGCCAACGGCCATCAAAGTCATCTGTGGCTCTTGGTGAGAAGTCCACATAGAGCGTGAGACCGTAAGATGGTGGGGCATATGGGAGTCACTGTCCAGTCCCCCACAGAACCAGTCTGAAAAGAGAGATGAAAAAGATAAGGATTCCAGCCAATGGCCATGAGGCTACCATGAGGAATTATCATGTCTTCCTGGGACTTAGAGTGTTAGACGCAAAACCTGAGTCTATTTAGCAGTAAAAACCCACCAGACATGTGTTGTGAATGACTGTGCTTTACGCTTTGCATTCACGCTGCCGAATCTTGACGAGTGACTTACTCTGAGTCACACACGTAGGGACCATCTCAACTAGGATTCAGACCCAGGCCCACCAAACTTCCAAAACTATGGAATTTCCATTATATGTTAATAATTTACCTATAGGGACCAGAGTAACAGGCATAAAGACAGCCATGGCCCCCGAATGTTCAGGCTATTAGGAACTGGTTGAAAGTGATGTTAGCTGGCAAAATGACTTATCTGATAGAAGATCAGGGCTACTCTTTATCTTGGAGGGTGAGAAAAATGTCATCTATTGAAGTAAACAATTTAAGTAAAGAAATGACCTGTTGGCCAATCAGCCAGTCAGCAAATAAGCAGATTAATTAATTAATTCTGATATTATCAGTTTCTCTTTTCTTTTTTTGACTTTTTCTTTTTTCTTTTTCTTCTTTTTCAGTTGAAGTAGAATTTACAGTGTTATGTGAGATTTGAGGGTACAATGTAGTTATTCAACAATTCTGTACATTACTTGCAGCTCATCATGGCAGGTGCACTCCTGAATCCCTGTCTATTATGTCACCCATGCCCCACCCACCTCCCCTATGGCAACCACCAGTTTGTTTTCTGTATTTAAGAGTCCATTTTTGTTTGTCTCTTTTTTTCTTTGTTTGTTCATTTGTTTTTTCCTCAAATTCCACATATGAGTGAAATTATATGGTATTTGTCTTCCTCTAACTTATTTCACTTAGCATTATACCCTCTAGCTCCACCCCCATCATTGCAAACGGCAAGATTCCATTCTTTTTATGGCTGAGTAATATTCGTGTGTGTGTGTGTGTGTGTGTGTGTGTGTGTGTGTATACCACATCTTCTTTAAACCATTCATCTATGGATAGACACTTGGGTGGCTTCCATACCTTGGCTATTGTAAATAATGCTGCAATAAACTTAGGAGTGTTTATATCTTTTTGAATTAGTGTTTTCACATTATTTGGTCAAATACCCAGTAAAGGAATGACTGGATCATATGGTAATTGTACTTTTAAATTTTTTTTAGGAAACTTCATATTGTCTTCCAGAGTGGCTGCACCAGTTTGCATTCCCACCAACAGTGCACGAGGGTTCTCTCTTCTCCACATCCTCATCAACACTTGTATTATTTCTTGTGTTTTTGATTCTGGTCATTCTTACAGGTATAAGGTGATACCTCTTTGTGGTTTTATTTTGTATTTCCCTGATGAGTGATATGAACATCTTTTCATGTGTTTATTGGCCATCTGTATGTCTTCTTTGGAAAGCATTTATTCAGGTCCTTTGCCCATTTTTTAATTGGATTATTTGGGGGTTTTGGTGTCAAGTTGCTTAAGTTCTTTATATATTTTAGATATTAACCTCTTATCATATATATCATTTGTAAATGCCTTCTCCCATTCAATAGGTTGCCTTTTCGTTTTGTTGATGGTTTCCTTTGCTATGCAAAAACTTTTAATTTTGATATAGTCCCAGTAGTTTAATTTTGCCTTTTTCTTTTTTTTTTTTTTTTAGCCAAAGCAATCCTGAGAAAGGAGAACCAAGCATCACACTTATTGATTTCAAACTATATTACAGAGCTATAGTAATAAAAGACAGTATGAAAAATACACACATAGACCAATGGAACAGAATAGAGATCCCAGAAATAAATCCATGCATATGTGGCCAACTAATTTATGACAAAGGAACCAGGAATATACAATGGGGAAAGGACAGTCTCTTCAATAAATGCTGTTGGGAAAGCTGAATAGCCACATGCAAAAGAATGAAACTGGGTCATTTTTTATACCATCTACAAAAATTAACTCAAAATGGATTAAAGAGTTATGTGTAGGTCTGAAACCATGAAACTCCTGGAATAAAACATAGGGAAAAAGCTCTGTGATGTCCATCTTGGTAATTTTTTTTTTTTTTGGATTTGACACCAAAAGTAAAAATAAACAAGTGGGACTACATCAAAGTAAAAAGCTTCTGTACAGCAAAGGAAATCAACAACAAAATGAAAAAGCAACCAATGGGAGAAAATATTTGTAAATTATAGGTCTTTCAAGGGATTACGATCCAAAATATATCAAGAACTCATACAAAAAAGTAGCAAAAAAAAAAATTAAAAAATGGGCAGAAGGGGGCACCTGGGTGGCTCAGTCAGTTGAGCAGCCAACTCTTGATTTTGTCTCCAGTCATGATCTCAGGGCTCTGGGATCGAGCCCTACATTGGACTCTGTGTTCAGCAGGAGTCTACTTCAGGATTCTCTTTCTTCCTCTGCTCCTCACCCTGCTCACTCACTCTCTCTCTCTAAAATAGATAAATCTTTAAAAAAATAGGCAGAAGACCTGAATAGACATTTTTCCAAAGAAGACATAAAAATGGCCAACAGGTACATGAAAAGGTGCTCAACATCACTCATCATCAGGGAAATGCAAGCCAAAACCACAATAAGCTATCACCTAACACCTGTCAGAATGGTTATTATCAAAGAGACAACAAATAATAAGTGTTGGTGAGAATGTGGAGAAAAGGGAACCTTCATGCAGTGTTGGTGGGAATATAAATTGGTGCAGCCACTCTGGAAGACAATATGGAGATTCCTCAAAAAACTAAAAATAGAACTACCACATGATCCAGCAATTCCATTTCTGTGTATTTATCTGGAGAAAATGAAAACAATGAATTCAAAAAATTATGTGCATCCCCCATGTTCATTACACCAGCATTTACAATAACCAAAATATGGAAACAATCTAAGTGTCCATAGATGGATAAATGTATAAAGATGTGTGTGTGTGTGTGTAAAATGACACACAATGAAATACTATGCAGCTATAGAAAGGAAAGAAATCTTGCTATTTGTGACAATGTGGATTGATTACCTTGAGTTCATTATGCCAAGTAAAGTAAGACAGAGAAAGAAATACTGCATGAGCTCACTTATATGTGCAGTTTTATTTTATTTAAGATTTATTTATTTGAGAGAGAGGGAGAGAGAGAGGAGGGGAGGGGCAGAGGGAGAGAGAGTCTCAAGCAGACTCCCGCTGAGCACAGAGTCTGATGTGGGGCTAGATCTCAGGACACTGAGATCATGACCTGAGCTGAAACCAAGAGACTGACAATCAACTGAGCCACCCAGGAGCCCCAGAAATACTGTTTTAGATCATCATAATTTAAATAATACACATGCCTATCAGATTCTCTTATACTGAATTTCTTTAAATCATGTATTTTTAAGGATATATTTAGAATACTGTATTCGTTGCCCTTTTCCATAAATGGCCCATTTGACAATTTCAGTCTGTAATGTATTTAGAATAACACTTCACTTATTGTAAAGTTGTGTCATCATGACTTAAAACTTGTAGATCATGGTTCAAAAATAAGAAATGATTGAAAAGAGACTAAAAACAGCCAGAGTAATTCTTTTAGCTTTAATATTTGTGTAATTTGTTATTCAAGACTGAATTTGAAGGTCAGTACTATGTAATTACTTGGCATTTCCCTGAAACACAAAATCTAAGCATGATTAATATTTGAGGGGGCACAGAGCCAGAGGATAAATCTAGGCACAGTCCAATCCACAACTCGGTGTTACATTGTTTTTCTTTAACTGAAATGTATGGAATGATTTATAATACACCTTACCCCATTAGATAAGCTAAAGTCCTTAGCAAAGTGGTAACAAAACATACAATTAAAATGGCATTAGAATCTATTCCTTAAGAACATCAAGAATCTGTTATATTTTCCATTGGAAAAAATAAATTGTTATAGTGGACATTAAAGATTTTGCTCTCAATTATATAGAAAATTCACACTCACTGTTGAACTCATTATCAGAGAATGGAAGACTATCGATAAACTGTACTATAGTCATTTCTATATCTCTATCTTTATTTTTTAAATTTCACTGAGTATATTTCAGGACCAATGGCAAACTAGAATTATGGGTTAGAGGAGTCATCTGACAGAAAAATTAAAGGTACACAAGTGTAGGTACACATATATGGACATATACAAGCATACACATAAAAGAGATCCATAGTAAATATTCTGAAACAGTTTTGAAACTAAAACTGAATGGATTCTCTCCTTCCTAATAGTGTATTATAGATGTCTATACAAACTACAAGAAATCTGGTGTCCAGATGCATGTTTCTTTCCTATTGTTAGATATAAAACCTCCCCTTAGCAGCTGGTGACTGCAAATGAGTTGAGGAAACAGATGATGGCAATAACTTAACCCAGTTCAGAAACCCTCAAAGCAGCCAGCTACTCTTAACTGTTCCTATCAGACCCCGTTACCCACTGAGCTACTAAACATGACAGAAAAGCGTCTTTCAAGAAGTTCCATTTTTACTGAGTTCCAGCTAAAAGCCGTGCGAGCATCCGGTACTCCTCACAGGGATATCACTCTAGCTGCCAGACACCTCGGCTGGAGTTTAGGGTGGAAAGGAGACCTACCGTCTTTCCCCAATTCTCCAGGTTGGCCTTTGACTGTAGCACTTGCTTATATCACACAAAGTAGACTTTGATTCGATATTCCCCGAACTGCTTCAGTTTTGAGAGGGTAAGCAATACTGTACGTGTGGGTGTGTGCCTCTCACTGTGTACTGGGAATGGGGGATCTGGGCACCACGGGGCCGCCTGCTCACTTCCTTCCTGATCCAGTTTCAGAAGGAAGTGTGTCGTAGGAAGCCGAGCATGGAGCTGGGCTCTAGGCTGGAAGCTGGACGTCCAGCAGACTGCCCTTCAGACGTCTGCTTCTGCAACCACCGCCCTCTATAAAGGAGAGAGGGTTATACCATCTATCCAGTGAGGACACTGGACCCGAGAGCACCTCGGTTCAGACAGGTAATGCATTACTCCACATTAAGTGCTCCATTCTAGTAACAAGTAATGAGTCCCACTGAGGACAGGCACCTTGATGTACTTCCTGTGAAGGGCCCCAGCCTGGGTCACATGCTCTGTGGATCCTCGGGAATTTCATTCAGCACGTTGGCCTCTGAACTTGGTGCTGGAGACACGGTGGGTGAATAGACGGGGCAAAAAAAAGTCTACCTGTCGCTTTCTTTGTCAGGCTACGTCCTCAACAAAGTAAACTGAACTGTCTCAAATACTCAAGCTTTCACCATAAGAAAACATGAAAATATGTAAAGAGACATAGAGATATAATAGCGATCATCTGAAAGTAATTGTAAAACAGAGGACAGAGTGTGTTCATCTACCTACTTGAAAACCTGTCTTACTCTAGGTGCTCAGGAAAGTAATTTGCACCATAGAAGGTGCTCAATAAATGCTTGTTGGCTTGATTTTTTTATTTAGTTGATGATGGCACCGATGTAATGAAGCAAGGAAGCAACACTACCCCCAGCAAGATGATATAATCTGCATATGGAGAACTCTTTGACTGTTTTGGACCATATCAAATGGTCATTATCCATCTTGTCTTTTGTAGACTCTCTGTCCCCTTGTCTTGTGTCTTCCTGTATACAACACGGCCCAGAGGACAGAATATTTGAAAATACAAGAATTACGTTAACTGTGGGGCGCCTGGGTGGCCCAGTCGGTTAAGCGTCTGCCTTCGGCTCAGGTCATGATCCCAGGGTCCTGGGATCGAGTCCCCCATCGGGCTCCCTGCTTCTCCCTCTCCTACTCCCCCGGCTCGTGTTCCATCTCTCACTGTCTCTCTGTCAAATAAATAAATAAAACCTTAAAAAAAAAAAAAAAGAATTGAAAACGGGAAACAACAAACTCATGCATTTTTTTAATTTAAAGAGTGAGAATTGATCTTTACAATGATTGCACAGATGAGTGCAAAATCCCAAAGTGCCTCGAGAAATTTAAAAAGAGGAATAAACTAGCTTTAGGTTCATTTCTGAGCTAAACATATTTTGTTGAATGCCAGTATTTTGATGACCGTCAAGCCATGGGGAATGTTTACTGCTGCAAGCATTTATTATTAGCTACCTTTTCTGCACAAGACAACGTACTTTGTGATTTGGGGAAAAAGGTGAGACGCTTTTCCAACTTGCTTATGGTTTATTAGTGGGGTTAGGTAAACATACAACTGTTTTATATAATTGTGTGGTAGTAATAATTTGAAATATTCCAACTTTTAAATAAGATTGGAACTTTGGATATTGATGAATCTCATTTTTGAGTCATAAAAGAACTTTCCATGATCTGCTTAAACAGACATTTAATTAGGTCTCAAACAAATCAGAAGTAATCGTTACTAACTCCCTACTGCTTTTAGAATTAAATATAGATTTTCCCACTTGTTTCTAAAAGCATTTTTTGTCATGACCCAAGCTTTCTACCACTGTCTCCCAAGACTCTTGTGTAAATGCCCAGTAAAATAGAATTTGGATTTGTATTCCCTGACCACAGTCTGTGCTTTCCTGACAATGCCTTTGCCTGTGCCCTAGGATATCACTCACACTCCTAAAAATTCTCTCTTTTTAGGTGTAAGTCAATGTCTTCCACTCTCCCGAATGTTATTCTAACACCTTTGTTTCTGTTTCAGAATTGGAATGATACTTTGCTTGAATCTCTCGCTCAAAGTACCAATTATGCAGGTTGAAAACAATTGGCCTAATAGAAAACTCTCTGTAAATAGTGGTTTTTCTTCTCCATTTCTTGACCCTTCAAATATCTGATAAGTAACCACATATATCAAACAGCTTGGTGCTAGCTGAACCTCAAGAGACTCAGGATCCAGTGGCAGAGAGAAATAAGTAATGTTTGTAATTTTCTGTAGTACAGAAAGATATTAGGCCATTAGAATGTTCTTAGTTCCTATATTTTGAGGGTGCCCTTTATGGTATTTATAAGTTCCATTGTTCCCCAAATAATTTGTCTAACAGACCAAACTCATCTTTATATATGTATGCCTACCCCACCTCATAACTTTTTTTTTGCATTTCTAATAATATAAATTGGTATTGCAGAATCACTGATGACAAACACATAAATTAGAATTTGTGAAAACTCATGTTACTACAATATATATGTTCAAAATTAAATTCAAAGTATGGAAACGTCATGCAATATCTATTACTAAAAATGCAGTTATCACATTTGGCTCAGATTTAAGTGAACAAAGAAGACATCACTTTTAGAGAGGTGCTTATAAGATCAATAAGGGCAGGATATGTCTCTATGATGTTGTTCAGCATTGAATATGTAGAGACAAGTACAATCCCCTGTAATTTTTTGAGAGGACAGATGGATGAATGAATGGATGGATGAACAAAAAATGTGTAAGGATCTTAGAATTGCAAGAGTTGAGTTTCCAAAACAAGTATGTTCGTCTGACTTTTTGATTTGTTTGTGCGTCCGTAGGATTTTTCAGATAATCAGGTATAAGATACACATTATGTCACAATTAATTGACACTCAACCAATATGGGTCACCGAGTTAGTTTTCTCTTACTGCCCAACAAATTATCACAACATTGGTGGTTGAAAACAGCCCCTAGTTATTAGTTCACGGTTCTGTAGGTCAGCGAGCCAGCACGGTGTGGCTGTGGTTTCTGTTTGGGATGTCACACGCCTAAACCAAGATTTTGGCTACGCTGGGCTCATAGCTAGAGGCACTGGGGGAGAACCGTCTGTCGGTGTCATTTAAATCGTTGGCAGAATTCAGCTCCTCAAAGCTCCAGGACTGACATCCCGCTGGCCACGCACTGGGGACCCCATTCAGCTCCTAGAGGCTCCATGTAGGGCCCTGCACTGACGCCCCTCCATCTCAGCAGCAAAGACAAAACATCAGATCCCTCTCCAGCTGAGAATCTCCAACTTCTGCCCCTGCTACCAGCCAGCCAAAGCTCTGTGCTGAAAGCAATCACATGATGAGGCTAGCAGTACCCAGATATTCTCTCTTTTTTAAGACCTTCATTACATCTGGAACATGCTTTCTATCCTGTGATACAACATAACCAAGGAAAAATACCGAGGGGTAGGGCCATTTTAGAATTCTGCCTACCAAAATCAAGGTTGTCAATATGCCAAACACCGTGGCATAGACAGTTAATTTAGAGGTAAATATAACTAAAATTAAACAGCCAGTGATTGAGAATATTTTTTGATTTTGTAAGTATGCTGCCATAATAATTATAACAGGTTGTTTCAATATTTGCTATGGATCCACATTTAGGTATAGCATATACTGACCTCTGCACAAAATTGCTTTTTTATATTATAGAGGCCTTTATGAGTTTATTCTTGATGGCTGCCATCTTTTTAGAGGAAAATAGCTGTTTTTTTTTTTTTTTGCCAGTAAAATTATAGACCTTATATTCAACCATGATAATATGCTCTAACCAAATGCATTTATAGCTAAAAAGTGATACATAAATTTCGATTTGCATAATACAACCTACTAGATTCACTGTTCTAAATATGTGCCTTATGTATTGACGATCTCAAATATAAACCATGGCTTAATCTGTTTTTAAGATGTTCATATGTTTTCATATAGAATATGCAGTGTATTTTGTTCCTTGAAGTACCCTGCCCTTTAGGTATACCTATGAAGATCAGAAAGGTGCTTACAACGTACATTATGTCCTACGAGAGTGCTGTTAGGGTATACTGTCCATCTCCAGCAGCTTTGGATCTCAGAAGCAAACCCAATGTCCGTACATATTCTGACTCTACAGCCATACATCATTCAATTAGTTTACTTTCTGTTTAGCCTTAGTTCTGTTTTCAGATATTTTAGATCAGAGCTATGCAGGAGTGCCATGTCACATGGTTCAATCAGTAAGTTTTCACAGTAATGTCATGTTTTAGTTGGAATCGCGTGAGAGTTTTTTAGCGGCCTCCTCTCTCCTCAGTCAAGCAAATGGTCAAATTAGCAACTTGAGCTCACTCTAAATTATAAAGTGGAAGACAGGGTTTAGAAAGTCATGTGTTTAAAACACAGTCATAGTTTACAAAGTTAACCAGCCTTTTGCAAAGAAACCACCAATTAAAATCAGTCAACAATAACAACTGCAAAATGAATATGGTTGCCTAAAATGGACGTAGTTCCTCTTCTTTGATCAAAATGATTCTATCTTCCTTTTACTTTTTTTTTACCCTATTTTACATACACACGCACACATAAACACACACATGGTATTGCACGTAACATTTAATTTTAGAAAAGAATCAGAGACCTTGAAGAACAAACCTGTGGTGCAAGTTGTATTGGGTATGGGACTTTGTTTTGTTTATTTGAGCAAATTTTGACTATAGAATTTCTGTAAACCATTGCTGTCAATCCCTAGGATTGGGTTGCAGATTCTGAATTAAAGTAGGCAGAGGAATTAACTCAGATTTTGTAACCTAGAACATATGAGAACAAAATGCATCATGTTGTGAGCCATCTATTTAGAGAAAGAACATAATAGAAATAAATATAAATTCATTAAATCTGGCAATAGGACTAGATAGTTATTCCTTGACTTAATTCATCATCTTGCAAGCATAATTTAAAGAAACATACTACCCATTGTAGAGGCGGAGAGTGTCTAAGGGACTTAAAAGTGTCTCTGAATTCATCTCTTTCAAAAGATGGAACCCTATTCATTCAGAAAATTTGAGGATTTTTTCAAAATCCTTAAGTTTTGGTATAAGAATATGTATGCTTGGGAGATATTTTCAAACAACTAAAATTAGTTGCAGGGGGAGTTTATTGAAAGCTAAAGCAATTTAAGAGGCTTTTTGATTTTTCTTACGAACCTAAAAGGAAAACAATATCCATATAATATTCATCAGAGTATAAGATACGCTACAGGGAGGTAGTTTGGTTATAGTGAAAGAAACAGGGCACAGGTGTAATACTCAATACCAATAATTAGAAGCTGTGTGACTTTTGGCAAGTTACCTAGCCTCTCTGAACTACAACCTTGATATCCATAAAAATATGAAAAAATATATTTATGGAGCTGTTTGAGTATTAAATGTCATAATTTATATAAAGGAGCTGGTAAAGGGGCACCTGGGTGGCTCAGTCAGTTGAGTAACCAACTCTTAGATTTTGGCTCAGGTCATGATCTCGGGGTCCTGGGATCAAGCCCTGCAGTGTGGGGTGCAGGCTCTGCACTCAGCAGGGACAAGTCTGCTTGTCCCTCTGCCCCGCGCTCAGTGGGGACAATTCTGCTTGTCCCTCTGCCCCTCCCCCTGCCCGTGCACACGCGTGCTCACTCTCTCTCAAATAAACAAATCTTAAAAAAATAATAAAGGAGCTAGTTAAGTGCTTATAGAAAAGGAAAGTAAAAATCAGAGGCTTTCTTATTTGGTCTCAAAAATGGCTTCCATACACCCTCATATAGCTAATGAAGTCTAGCTCTGCCCTCCAAAGGCACAAAGAGGAAAATTCCTCCGTAATTTGAAGATACTCATGTTCTAGCCCCACGTCTAGCTTCCTGGCTATGCATGTTGAGTTTTTTTAACCTTCGAGTTGTTTTAAGACATTAAGACCATTCCCTATTTTAGTTCCGTTTCCTGTGCTGGTGCAAGAATGGAAACTAGAAATGAGCGTCACACTCAAGTAATAGATTTAATAGTGCGAACTGAGAAAGGGTCCCCTTTCCTTGTTTACAATGCAGTATTTCCATTAAAGATGGCCAGAGTGGCAGAAAGGTTTTCTGTTTCAGTATGACTCATATTGAGCTTGTCCACACTGAATCTTTATTTTCCTTTCACAGGAGCTGCTGTATGTGAAATGTTTCAATCTAGTCGCATTATACGTGTTGTATTTATACTTCGCCTCGTCTTCAATAGCCATTTCCACAGGGTAACTTCTCCTAATGATGTTTATTAAAGTTCAGATAAAAACAACATCAAGGGGGGCGCCTGGGTGGCTCAGTCGGTTAAGCGGCTGCCTTCGGCTCAGGTCATGATCCCAGGGTCCTGGGATTGAGCCCTGCATCGGGCTCCCTGCTCAGCGGGGAGCCTGCTTCTCCCTCTGCCTCTGCCTGCCACTCCCCCTGCTTGTGCTCTCTCTCTCTCTCACTCTCTCTGTGTCAAATAAAAATAAATAAAATCTTAAAAAAAACAACAACAACATCAAGGGACCAAAAAAGAATTAACTGTATGTGATTCTACATAATGATCATATTCGAGAACAGAATGATAGAAATGATGAAATATGCGGGTGCTTTGATCTTTACTCCAAAGTTCAACCACTTCAGATGTGTGATTTGTTTAAAAGACAACACTGCTGTCATCTGCAACAAAAAATACAAAGCTATTGGGTATTTATAGCATTATCTTATGTGCAAGACTATTACTATGGAAACAGATCTAAACTCATTCCAATAATGTAATGTTGACTTTTAGTCAGCTCAAGGAAGCTCTCGTGGCCAATTGACTCAGAAACAAACTGCTAGAGAGTCTTCCAGTCCAGAATCATTTACCAGGCTTCATAATTAAGATAAATGTAGCTCTCATTTGTGATAGCACTGGTCACCCAAGACTTAAATTTAACTTAAAATTTCCCATTATTTCAAAAACAGTCAATGATTTTGATCTACTGTTGCTATTAAAACACATGACATTAACTCCACCAGAGATTAGTCTGAACTACTAAGGAACTGATTTTTTACAAAAAGGGAATTTGAGGCCCTAAATCTGAGAAGTGAGGTGAGATTGCTGAGCTGATGATGTCTTTTTAAAATGGACCTCAGTTGTTAAGTGTCTGCCTTCGGCTCAGGTCATGATCCCAGGGTCCTGGGATCGAGCCCCACACCGGGCTCCCTGCTCCGCGGGAAGCCTGCTTCTC